>NC_084626.1:27206347-27558847 GCF_033978795.1 Nerophis ophidion
TATTTTTTTAATAATTTGCTTTTATATTTTAATCTGTACAGCACTTTGGAGCAGTAGTCTGTTTTACATAAATATGTGTCAAGTTCTTCAGGTTTTTTCCACACAGCTGTGCCCAAACTTGAAAGGGCCAGTGGGACTCAAGATGAACACAAAGGGACAACTCAATCCTCTTTCCTTGTGATTTATTGATGTTTGATTAGAAACAATCAAATAAAGTGGGTTATTGGTGTAAATGAATGGACAGAATGAATAATCGAATCGTCGGTAGTTAAATAGAGAATAGTAGAGTAGCTGAATTGTAGAATAGTGGGTAGTTGATTAGTGGATAGTTGATTAAGTTGATAACCTTAACCAAACAGAAAAAAGAACAGTGTTTCTTAAAGGGGAACATTATCACCAGGCCTATGTAAACGTCAATATATACCTTGATGGTGCAGAAAAAAGACCATATATTCTTTTAACTGATTTCCGAACTCTAAAAGGGCGAATTTGGCGATTGAAACGCCTTTCAATTGTTCGCCTGTCGGAGCAATGACCTTTCACCTGTGATGTCACAACGTGAAACAATCCGCCATTTTCTCAAACACATTACACACACCAAGTCAAATCAGCTTTGTTATTTTCGTTTTTTTCGACTGTTTTCCGTACCTTGGGGACATTATGCCTCGTCGGTATGTTGTTGAGGGTGTAACAACACGATCAGGGACGGATTCAAATTGCACCAGTGGCCAAAAAATGCGAAAGTCCCTTGTTTTTTCTGCACACTTTACAGACGACAGCTATACTACGACAGAATGTGTGGATATCCTGCGACACTCAAAGCAGATACATTTCCAACGATAAAGTCAACGAAATCACAAAGGTGAGTTTCTTTGATGTTATTGACTTATGTGGAGTGTGCTAATCAGACATATTTGGTCACAGAATGACAGCAGGCTAATCGATGCTAACATGCTATTTAGGCTATCTTTATGTACATATTGCATCATTATGCCTCATTTGTAGCTATATTTGCATCCAGCCTTTCCCTCCACCCACATTTAATGCCAAACAAACACATACCAATCGCTGGTTGGAAAGCGATCGCCGAATTTGTCCGCACTTCCTCCCGTGCCGCTGTCTGTCGTGATATGGCTCAAAAGCTTCTGTTTCTTATTCAATTTTGTTTTCCGTACCTGCCTCCACACTCCAACCATCCGTTTCAATACATGCGTAATCTGTTGAATCGCTTACGGCGCTTAAATCTGAGTCTGAATCCGAGCTACTATGCTATACCTTTCTGTGCTATCCGCCATGTTTGCTTTTGGTGGCTTCACGCAGTGATGTGTGGATATAGCGATGGTGTAAATCAGGCACTTTGAAGCCGTTTTTCGGGACATTGCGTGATGGGTAAAATTTTGAGAAAACCTTCGAAAAATTAAATAAGCCACTGGGAACTGATTTTTATTGGTTTTAACACTTCAGAAATTGTGATAATGTTCCCCTTTAACCTTCCTCTTGTGTTAGCTTTCTGTTACCATCTCTTATGTTAACGGGTCGGTTTTGACCCATGTTTTAAATCAGCTGTAAAATACACTAAAAACAATTATCTATCATCCAATTTGTTTCTCATCTCTTGGTTACCTTGTTAAGCTTCCTTATCCTTGAAAATATTGGTTTTAATATTTTTGGTTTGGGCCATTGGGCCTTATTTTGTCAGTATACCCCTCGATTTCAATTTTTAAAAATGGTAAAACGAACCTCAAGAGAATCATATAAATAAAAAAAGGTTGTTGTGTTACCTAACTATTACTAAGGGGTATTAGAACACATCTCTTAAATAAATGTGTTTTGTTTATTTTTTTCATTTTAAGAATTTTAAAAATAGTAACATCTATGGTGTTACGGGTCAATTTCGACCCATATATATTTACTTCAAGAAAAAGGCTAAAAAGTATTTTTTTCAGCAACAGAAATCCAACATCAAACAACCAATCAATCAAGCAAATGAAACCAAGATAGATTACTAGTTCCAAAAATAATAAAAAAACAAAATCAGAGTGGCAAAAAGTGACACTTTTAGTGTCCGTCTTTTGTTTGTTTTTGTACAGGATAACAAGGTAAAATGAGAATCCACTAAAGCTCACATGATTGGCAGAGGAGCTGCCTGTCAGTGTGTTCAGTTTTGGCTCTTATCATTGCTTTATCATCTTATTTTTATAACCGGGTCGAAACCGACCCTAACAACACCAAGGGCATAATTTCTACCAGAGCATTTTATAATTCAGTGAAAAAAATTAAAATGTTTTATTTTGTTGACAAAGAGGTTCCTGACAAAGTCAAAAAGCTTTGATGCAAAAAAATAAATGTATGTGGTGTTTTTATGCATTTAAAAACTAAAACGGGTCGGGGCCGACCCTAACACAAGACGAAGGTTAAGCATACATCAAAATACATGCTTTGCTTTTCTTTTAAATCAATCCAACCAAATTTAATTTCCACTGATAGGGCCAAGGTTTAAGAATAAACTTAAACATTTCCAATAATATTCATGAAATTAAAATTAAACAATTCATTCGAATTATACGATTAAACTTAAACATCACTGAAAACTAGTGATGGGTCCGGCAACACCGATGCATAGGCGCATGCGTCGAGCTCATAGAGCGAAACCCTGTGTCGGTGCGTTTACCGTTTTTAAAAAGTCACGTGACCGATCATGAGCTGTTTTGGTCACGTGACCGATACGCCAACTGTGTCGCACTGGCACCTGCGCGCCAACCTGTGTTTATAAGGAAGCGCATCTGTCAAGGAGATGCTGCAGCCAACAGAATCGCCGTACTTCTGTCATTGGTCATTTGTCATTTATCGTCGTCGGAGATCATTTCAGCCGTGTGGGATATATTTTGATCATATATCGGGAAAAAATGTGTTTGTGTTCATTTCCTTGTCGTTTCATTCTGTTCTCTCAAAGTTTCTAGCATTGTCCCACCCACGCAAACATCCCATTGGTTACACTGAAAAGCGGTGACAGTCTCTTCGATAGCTCAGTTAGTAGAGTGGAGGACTGTAGTTCACGCTGAATGGGGGAGAATCAATTTTTTTCTTTTTTTTTCTTTGTCATGAAAAAGGGACGATTTTGTCATGAAAAAGGGAGGTTTTTGTGGTTGGTGCACTAATTGTAAGTGTATATTGTGTTTTTTTTAAGGGTGGAATGCCATCTCCGGGTTGGGGAGGAGACCCTGCCCCAAGTGGAGGAGTTCAAGTACCTAGGAGTCTTGTTCACGAGTGAGGGAAGAGTGGATCGTGAGATCGACAGGCGGATCGGTGCGGCGTCTTCAGTAATGCGGACGTTGTACCGATCCGTTGTGGTGAAGAAGGAGCTGAGCCGGAAGGCAAAGCTCTCAATTTACCTGTCGATCTACGTTCCCATCCTCACCTATGGTCATGAGCTTTGGGTCATGACTGAAAGGATAAGATCACAGGTACAAGCGGCCGAAATGAGTTTGGGTCTCTCCCTTAGAGATAGGGTGAGAAGCTCTGTCATCTGGGAGGAACTCAAAGTAAAGCCGCTGCTCCTTCACATTGAGAGGAGCCAGATGAGGTGGTTCGGGAATCTGGTCAGGATGCCACCCGAACGCCTCTCTAGGGAGGTGTTTAGGGCACGTCCAACCGGTAGGAGGCCACGGGGAAGACCCAGGACACGTTGGGAAGACTATGTCTCCCGGCTGGCCTGGGAACGCCTCGGGATCCCCCGGGAAGAGCTAGATGAAGTGGCTGGGGAGAGGGAAGTCTGGGTTTCCCTGCTTAGGCTGTTGCCCCCGCGACACGACCTCGGATAAGCGGAAGATGGTGGATGGATGGATGGATTTAATAAAAAAAAAATAAAGAAAATACGAATTTTTTTTTTATAAAAATGAATAAAAAATTATTCTGCAGCCCGGTGGTTGGTGCACTAATTGTAAGTGTATATCGTGTTTTTTTATGTTGATTTAATAAAAAATAAAAATAAAAATAAAATATATATATATATTTTTTCGTTAATAAAAATCAATAAAAAATTCTTCTGCGGCCCGGTATCAATCGGGCCACGGCCCGGTGGTTGGGGACACTGCCCTAGGACACTTGTTCAAATTCAGCTCGAACCCATTACCGTTTTACCATGAATTAACGTGGACCCCGACTTAAACAAGTTGAAAAACTTATTGGGGTGTTACCATTTAGTGGTCAATTGTACGGAATATGTACTGTACTGTGCAATCTACTAATAAAAGTTTCAATCAATCAATCAACAGTGCGTATTCAAAGCGTATGTAAAAAAAAAAAAAAAAATTCCCAGTCCACAAGTATTCTCTTTCACAACACGTTCTCTTAGATTTCCATGTTATGATACATGTTCACATTATTTATTGACTGTATCTAAAAAAGATGAAAAATATATGTTTATTTAAATGAAGATATGAAATAATCCTAAATGAATTATAATGATTTGGTTTATATTATTGTATATACTAGGTCAGTGGTTCTCAACTGGGGGTACTTGAAGGTATGCCAAGGGGTACGTGAGATTTTAAAAAATATTCTAAAAATAGCAACAATTCAAAAATCCTTTATAAATATATTCATTGAATAATACTTCAACAAAATATGAATGTAAGTTCATAAACTGTGAAAAGAAATGCAACAATGCAATATTCAGTGTTGACAGCTAGATTTTTTGTGGACATGTTCCATAAATATTGATGTTAAAGATTTATTTTTTGTGAAGAAATGTTTAGAATTAAGTTGATGAATCCAGACGGATCTTTATTAAAATCCCCAAGGAGGGCACATTAAAGGGGAACATTATCACAATTTCAAAAGGGTTAAAAACAATAAAAAACAGTTCCCAGTGGTATGTTGTATTTTTTGAAGTTTTTTTCAAAATGTTCCCGGTCTCGGAATATCCCTATAAAAAGCTTTAAAGTGCTTGATTTTCGACTCTCTGCGAAGACACTGGCCATTTCCCTGTGACGTCACACAGTGCTGCCAATGTAAACAAACAATGGGAATACCACAGCAAGATATAGCGACATTAGCTCGGATTCAGACTCGGATTTCAGCGACTTAAGCGATTCAACAGATTACGCATGTATTGAAACAGATGGTTGGAGTATGAAAATATTGAAGAAGAAACTGAAGCTATTGAGCGAATAGCTATTGACGCTATTCATAGTCATAGCATGGCCGAATAGCTGCGTTAGCATCGCCGGTAAAATGTGCGGACCAAACGATCAGGACTTTCGCATCTTTTGACACTGGAGCAACTTAAATCCGTCGATTGGTAAGTGTTTGTTTCGCATTAAATGTGGGTGGAAGGAAACGTAATATAGTTGCAAATGCATCTGCAGGTTATCCATACATCTCTGTGCCATGTCTGCTTTAGCACCGCCGGTAAATAGCATGTTAGCATCGATTAGCTGGCAGTCAACATCAACAAAACTCACCTTTCTGATTTCTGTGACTTTATCATTGCAAATGCATCTGCAGGTTATCCATACATCTCTGTGCCATGTCTGCTTTAGCACCGCTGGTAAATAGCATGTTAGCTTCAATTAGCATCGATTAGCTGACAGTCACGCCGCGACCAAATATGTCTGATTAGCACATAAGTCAACATCAACAAAACTCACCTTTGTGATTTCGTTGACTTTATCGTTGCAAATGCATCTGCAGGTTATCCATACATCTCTGTGCCATGTCTGTCATCGCCGGTCAAATGTGGAGACACTTTGGCACATTCAATGGGGGTCTGGCGGCAGACACTTTGGCATCTTCGGGCCAGTGGTGCAACTTGAATCCCTCCCTGTTAGTGTTGTTACACCCTCCGACAACACACCGACGAGGCATGATGTCTCCAAAGTTCCAAAAAATAGTCGAAAAAAAGTAAAATAACAGAGCTGAGACCCAATGTTTATAATGGGTTGAAAATTAAAATGGCAGCTGTATTACTTCGGCGATGTCACATTCTGACGTCATCCCCTCCAGCCCGATAAACAGAAAGGCGTTTAATTCGCCAAAATTCACCCATTTAGAGTTCGGAAATCGGTTAAAAAAATATATGGTCTTTTTTCTGCACCATCAAGGTATATATTGACGCTTACATAGGTTTGGTGATAATGTTCCCCTTTAAGTGGATGATTACTTCTATGTGTAGAAATCTTTATTTATAATTGAATCACTTGTTTATTTTTCAACAAGTTTTTAGTTATTTGTATATCTTTTTTTCCAAATAGTTCAAGAAAGACCACTACAAATGAGCAATATTTTGCACTGTTATAGAATTTAATAAATCAGAAACTGATGACATAGTGCTGTATTTTTCTTTATCTCTTTTTCAAGCAAAAATGCTTTGCTCTGATTAGGGGGTACTTGAATTAAAAAAATGTTCACAGGGGGTACATCACTGAAAAAAGGTTGAGAACCACTGCACTAGGTCATAAAATCAGCGTCAGTTGAGTCGGTCCATAGGTTGCCTGTAGGGACTTTTAATGTCCAGCAGATGTCAGTATTTAGTGACAGTATTGACATAGTATCAATACAGTTTTGCAATGTGTCAAAACAATACATGACGCCTCATCAACCCATCACTACTTTCAGTCAACTTAAACAATTTTGTAAACATCAGTGAAATTATCTCCTTTAAACATTTTCCTCAGTGAAATTATTTTCTTGAAACACTCCCCTCAGTCCAAACAAGCACTTCTTTCCTTTGGTTTTCTCACCAGTTACGTCTTCTGAGTCCACACAGGAGCTGTCTTTCTTCTTCTTAGCAGCAGGTCATTAAAGGGCGACCGACTAAAGCTCAAACATTTTTGAGCATGTGCTCTGAGCAGGTGAACAGGTGAACTCAATCAAGCCAATCTGTTGGAAGCAGGTGGAGATGTTCAGCCCTCAGCTCTCACTGTTGCCCCTTCAGGCCTGGAGTGTGCACAGCAAGTCAGTGATGTTTGTGCTGCTCTGTACTTTGACTTGACAATATGCTTGTGCAAACTGTGCACTTGTGTGTATTATTAAAGGGCATGTGTTAAGAGTGAGTGTGTAGAGTCAAGATTGGGGTAAAGGTTAGAGTTTGAGAGGGAATCAGGTTTAGAGTTTGGGTTAGGTTTAGTATTGGGTTGGATTTAGTGTTCGGGTCAGGTTTAGTGTTGGGATTAAGGCGAGGATTAGTGTTGGGGTCGGAGTTAGTGTGAGAATTGGGGTTAGGATTAGGTTTAGAGGTAGGAAGGAATTTGGTTAGTATTTGGGTTAGGGTTGGAATCAAGTGATAGTGTTGGGGGTTGGATTCGAAATTGGGGTCAGGTTTACTCTTGGGGTTAAGGTGGGTTAGGGTTAGTGTTAGGATTAGGACAAGGTTGAATGTGGGGGTTAGAGTTTGGGTAGAAAGTAAGGTTAGTGTTGGATATAGAGTCAGGTTTGGGGTAAGGGTTAGTGTTTGAGGGGGGATTAGTTTTGGTGTTACAGTTGGGTTTAGTATTGGGTTGGATTCAGTGTTGGGGTCAGTTTTAGTGTTGTGATTAAAGCGAGGATTAGTTTTGGGGTTAGCGTTAGTGTTGGAAATAGGTTTGGGTTAAATTTCGTGTGGGAGTCAGGGAAGGAATTAAGGTTAGTGTTGGAGTTAGGACAAGGTTTAGTGTTGGAGTTAGGGTTGGATTTAATTAAGGTTAAGGTTAGTGTTGGAGTTAGGGTTGGAGTTGGAATTAGGGCTACTGCTTGGTTTAGAGTTGGGTTTGGATTTGGAGTTGAGTTCAAGTTTTCTGTTGGGTTTAGGGTGGGAATTAAGGTTAGTGTTGGGGATTTGGGGTTGGAATCAGGGTTAGTGTTTGAGTTAGGACTAGGTTTGGTGTTGGGGTTAGGGTTGGAGTTGAAATTAAGGTTAGGGTTAGTGCTAGATTTAGTGTTGGGGTTGGACTCAGAGTCAGGATGAATTAATTAACGTGGACCCCGACTTAAATAAGTTGAAAAACGTATTCGGGTGTTAACATTTAGTGGTCAATTGTACGGAATATGTACTGTACTGTGCAATCTACTAATAAATGTCTCGATGAATCAATCAAAGATTGGGGTCAGGGTTAGAGTTTGAGGGGGAAATAGGTTTAGAGTTTGGGTTGGGTTTAAAATTGGGTTGGATTTAGTGTTGGGTTCAGGTTTAGTGTTGGGATTAAAGCGAGGATTAGTTTCGGGGTTTGTGTTGGTGATAGGTTTGGGTTGGATTTGGAGTTGGAGTCAGAGCGGGAATTAAGGTTAGTGTTGGAGTTAGTGCTGCGCTTAGGACAGGGGTTAGTGGCAGGGTTAGGGTTTAAATTGAAATTAGGGGGACTGCTAGGTTTAGTGTTGGGTTTGGATTTGGAATTGAGGTCAGGTTTAACGTTGGGTTTAGGGTGGGAATTAAAGTTAGTGTTGGGGATTTGGGTTGGAATTAGGGTTAGTGTTTGAGTTAGGATTAGTGCAAAAGTGGTACAGACTGCCCTATTTAAATGAGTTTTTTGGTGTACTACTTTCCTTGGCCATGGAAACACCTATTTCCCTCCACATTCATGTTATTGTGCTCTCCAACATGTGTGCAATGTTGTCGACGTAGCAGCACACATCTATTTTTTGTAGCTTCTTTTCTGCAATATCAATCAATCAATCAATCAATGATTATTTGTATAGCCCTAAATCACTAGTGTCTCAAAGGGCTGCACAAACCACAACACAAACCACAACGACATCCTCGGTAGGCCCACATAAGGGCAAGGAAAACTCACACCCAGTGGGACGTCGATGACAATGATGACTATGAGAAACCTTGGAGAGGACCGCATATGTGGGCAACCCCCCATCTCTAGGGGAACATCATTTTTTATGTTGATTTAATAAAAAAAAAATAATAAAGAAAATACAACTTTTTTTTAATAAAAATGAATAAAAAATTATTCCGCGGCCCGGTAGTTGGTGCACTAATTGTAAGTGTATATTGTGTTTTTTTATGTTGATTTAAAATAAATAAATAAATAAATATATATCATAACTTTTATGGACAGAATTTCTAGGCGCAGTCAAGGCGTTGAGGGGTTCCGGTTTGGTGGCCACGGGATTAGGTCTCTGCTTTTTGCCGATGATGTAGTCCTGATGGCTTCATCTGGCCGGGATCTTCAGCTCTCACTGGATCGGTTCGCAGCCGAGTGTGAAGCGACCGGAATGAGAATCAGCACCTCCAAGTCCGAGTCCATGGTTCTCGCCCGGAAAAGGGTGGAGTGCCATCTCCGGGTTGGGGAGGAGACCCTGCCCCAAGTGGAGGAGTTCAAGTACCTAGGAGTCTTGTTCACGAGTGAGGGAAGAGTGGATCGTGAGATCGACAGGCGGATCGGTGCGGCGTCTCCAGTAATGCGGACGTTGTATCGATCCGTTGTGGTGAAGAAGGAGCTGAGCCGGAAGGCAAAGCTCTCAATTTACCGGTCGATCTACGTTCCCATCCTCACCTATGGTCATGAGCTTTGGGTCATGACCGAAAGGATAAGATCACGGGTACAAGCGGCCGAAATGAGTTTCCTCTCCCTTAGAGATAGGGTGAGAAGCTCTGCCATCCGGGAGGAGCTCAACGTAAAGCCGCTGCTCCTCCACATCGAGAGGAGCCAGATGAGGTGGTTCGGGCATCTGGTCAGGATGCCACCCGAACGCCTCCCTAGGGATGTGTTTAGGGCACGTCCAGCCGGTAGGAGGCCACGGGGAAGACCCAGGACACGTTGGGAAGACTATGTCTCCCGGCTGGCCTGGGAACGCCTCGGGATCCCCCGGGAAGAGCTAGACGAAGTGGCTGGAGATAGGGAAGTCTGGGCTTCCCTGCTTAGGGTGCTGCCCCCGCGACCCGACCTCGGATAAGCGGAAGATGATGGATGGATGGATGGATAAATATACATATATATATATTTTTTTGTTAATAAATATCAATAAAAAATTCTTCTGCGGCCCGGTACCAATCGGGCCACGGCCCGGTGGTTGGGGACACTGCCCTAGGACACTTGTTCAAATTCAGCTCAAACCCAGATTTCTTGCCAGTGGTGCAACTTGAATCCCTCCCTGTTAGGGCAAGGAAAACTCACACCCAGTGGGACGTCGATGACAATGATGACTATGAGAAACCTTGGAGATGACCGCATATGTGGGCAACCCCCATCTCTAGGGGAACCGAAAACAATGGATGTCAAGCATGTCTAACATGATACTGTGAAAGTTCAATCCATAGTGGATCCAACACAACCGTGAGAGTCCGCTCCAAAGCGGATCCAACCCAGCAGAGAGAGTCCCGTCCACAGTGGAGCCAGCAGGAAACCACCCCAAGCGGAGGCGGATCAGCAGCGCAGAGATGTCTCCAGCCGATACACAGGCGAGCGGTCCATCCTGGGTCCCAACTCAGGACAGCCAGTACTTCATCCATGGCCACCAGACCGGACCCCCTCAACAAGGGAGAGTGGGACAGAGGAGAAAAACGGCAGATCAACTGGTCTAAAAAGGGGGTCTATTTAAAGGCTAGAGTATACAAATGAGTTTTAAGGTGAAACTTACATGGTTCTACTGAGGTAGCATCTCGAACTGTTACCGGGAGGGCATTCCAGAGTACTGGAGCCCGAACGGAAAACGCTCTATAGCCCGCAGACTTTTTTGGGGCTCTGGGAATCACTAATAAGCCGGAGTCTTTTGAACGCAGATTTCTTGCCGGGACATATGGTACAATACAATCGGCAAGATAGGATGGAGCTAGACCGTGTAGTATTTTATACGTAAGTAGTAAATATGTTGCGATCTGCTGCTCAGATCTTCACGTGTTTGTTTTTTCATTCTCAGTCTGACCCGTTTATTTCCTGTTTTTGTCCATCACTATGGTTACACATCAGTCCACCTGTTAGTCTCGCCCCGCACACCTGCTACTAATTTTCACCCTCCTATTTAAGCTCACCTTTTCTGTTTACTCATTCTCGGATCCTAATTTGCCCACGCGCATCAGTGACGACTCTCATCATTCGTATGTATTTTCTCGCTAGCTCTCACGCCAAGCCACTTTATTGTCTAGCTTTCATGCTAAATGTTTTGTTTACTCTTTTGTGTCCTCGTACCAAGTTCTAGTTTTCCTTGTTTTATCCTAGCTTTCACGCTAGCGTCTTTTGTTTACTTTTTCTCTTTACACCAGTGTTTTGTTCATAGACTTTTGTTATTAAATACCCTTTATCTTACCTATGCTGTGTTCTGCTTCGACGCATCCACGGGAAAACCACACCGGCATTACAATGCCGAAGAAGAGTCTTCACAAAATATACACACAACAAAAACTATAACAGCACATTCATGCGTCTGGAATGATCCGAATGCAAGAAAATGCATATTGCAAGAGGCTTTTTTAGTACACAAAAAAAATGCATCAATTGAATTTGTTTAAATTAGCCTACTCAGAATCTACCAAAATCATACCTACTCAGTGGCGTAGTGGTTAGAGCAGGGGTCGGCAACCTTTTTGGCTGAGAGAGCCAAGAATCCGAATATTTTAAAATGTATTTCAGTTAAGAGCCATATCATTTTTTTTTCAACACTGAACACACCTAAACACGTGCATTTTTAAGTAAGACCAACATTACTAGAGTATAATAGGTCTCTTATTCTTTGTAATAACATTAATATTCTAAAGCTAACTGTGGAGGGGCGTGGCCTGCGGGCCTGCAGCGAAGCGGGTCCGCCAGGACCGGCCTCAAAATCAGCGACAGGTGCGTAGACAACCCACCTGGGCCTTGTTATCTAATCACCTGTCGCTCTGTTATAAGCAGCAGCCAGGAGGAGAGACAGGGTTGGAGCTGGAGCCAGAGTGCGAGCGAGAACGAAAGAGAAAAAGACAATTGCTGGAAAGCAACTGAGAGACTTATTGAAAAACAAAAAAATATCATAACCCTAAAACAGGCTTTCATGTCGGTGCTTGGTGGTCTGAAGAACCCCCAGGAGGGCAAGCCCTAAAAAAAATAAATAAATAAAGTGCGGATAGAAAATTAGGATGGATGGATTCAAATGCATGAGCATGTTTAATATTTTGAACGTTATTTTTAACACTTTGATTACAAGTGGAATTAGTCATTACTTATCGTGTTAAGCAATGTCAGCTCAGATTTATCCGAGAGCCAGATGCAGTCATCAAAAGAGCCACATCTGGCTCTAGAGCCATAGGTTCCCTACCCCTGGGTTAGAGTGTCCGCCCTGCGATCGGTATGTCGTGAGTTCAAACCCCGGCCGAGTCATACCAAAGACTATAAAAATGGGACTCATTACCTCCCTGCTTGGTGGCACTCAGCATCAAGGGTTAGAATTGGGGGTTAAATCACCAAAAATGATTCCCAGGCGTGGCCACTGCTGCTGCTCACTGCTCCCCTCACCTCCCGGGGGGTGATCAAGGGTGATGGGTCAAATGCAGAGAATAATTTCGCCACACCTAGTGTGTGTGTGTGTGTGACAATCATTGGTACTTTAACCTTTTTAGCTTTAAATCAGCCACTTTAGTCATCCAGAAGCTATTCAATTATTCATGTATTTATTTGAATTAGGACAATGCATAGTCATCTACATAGAGCAACAATGTAAATATGCCGGAGTTAGTTCATTTCAAAATTATATTGCTGAATAGACAATAAGGCTATTATGTCTATATTAGTGACAGCCCCAAAAAAGTTGACCCACACTTTGCACGGACAATTCTCTGTCCATCCTGTCATTGCAGCGCATTCACCTCTTTTTTTTTCCCCCCACAGCCATCTGTGCAACTGTGCCAGTTTTCACCCGGATTTAAGACATGCTAGATCCATCCATCCAGCCATTTTCTACCGCCTATTCCCTTTTGGGGTCGCAGGGGGTGCTGGCGCCTATCTCAGCTACAATTGGGCGGAAGGCGGGGTACACCCTGGACAAGTCGCCACCTCATCGCAGGGCCAACACAGATAGACAGACAACATTCACACTCACATTCACACACTAGGGCCAATTTAGTGTTGCCAATCAACCTATCCCCAGGTGCATGTCTTTGGAAGTGGGAGGAAGCCGGAGTACCCGGAGGGAACCCACGCATTCACGGGGAGAACATGCAAACTCCACACAGAAAGATCCCGAGCCTGGATTTGAACCCAGGACTGCAGGACCTTCATATTGTGAGGCAGACGCACCAACCCCTCTTCCACCGTGAAGCTAGATAAAGTCTAAAATTAGTGCCCGCTGAACAGTTTTAGCTTTGATAAATCACATTGCGCAGGCTGAATAATTATATTTGCACACCGTGTTATTTCCTCATTATTTTTGCTAACTTAAAAAACGCAATCCTCTTTACACAAGTTGAGTAGATCAACATTTTTTTAATTTTTTTTTAAGTTTGCACATATTTTAGTACACGCAAACCCTTAG
This sequence comes from Nerophis ophidion, assembly GCF_033978795.1. NCBI lineage: Eukaryota > Metazoa > Chordata > Actinopteri > Syngnathiformes > Syngnathidae > Nerophis > Nerophis ophidion. The sequence goes on from NC_084626.1 coordinate 27,219,776, forward strand.
TAGATCAGGCCCTTTATTTCTAAGGGCTGCAAATGGCACCAGAATCCATTTGCCCTAATAAACACCCAGAAACCTGACATTGTCCTAATTCCATTGTAGATATAAAATTGACAAAAGTATCAAAACTAAAAAAAAAGTGTAAAAATGTGAATTTTGTTTATATTATACATCATTCATGCCTGCATCTTTGCAGTAAATAGACATGAAAAATATTGAAGGAAATGTGTAATTTACAATATTAAATGACTTGTGGATGTCTGCTGCAATAGTAATGGAAACAGTACATGTTCATTATTAATCAATAATAATAATAATAATAATAACAATAATAATAATAAATCACTAACAATAATAATAAATAAGAACGACTTTAAAAGGGCGTGCGATGTAAATTATTATATATTTTAACTTGGAATACGGAATTTAATGAAATGTTTCATTCTTGTATGGCCAGATGAACGTGACCATGCAAAACGTATCCTAGATTAGGCTGCCATCTGCTGGTTAGAAATTGTAATTACACCAAATAATTACACAAATGAACCATGATTTTAATATACAGTGCATTTTGTTCAAATGTAAAATATAACATACACATTTAAAGCTGATGTGCCTTTGTTCTGTGCTTTTAATGAGCAAATAACTGTTAATTATAACATTAATAACATACCTCAGCTAACCCTTATATGATTCATTATTTAACCATGAATTGATTAACGTGGACCCCGACTTAAACAAGTTGAAAAACTTATTCAGGTGTTATCATTTAGTGGTCAATTGTACGGAATATGTACTGTACTGTGCAATCTACTAATAAAAGTTTCAATCAATCAATCAACCAGAAAAGGAGGAAACACACATGACATATCTAAGTGTTTGATTTTATACAACCGTAGCCCGGCCAAGTGATTTGGATACCTAATTATAATCATTTAGAAGGGGGGCCAAATACTTTTGGTAATATAGTGTACTTAACGTGGTACAGTGAACATTAAAATAATTGTGAAAAACATATTAAATTAGGTGGCGACTTGTCCAGGGTGTAACCCGCCTCCCGCCCGATTGTAGCTGAGATAGGCACCAGCGCCTCCTGCCACCCCATAGGGAAAAAAGCGTTAGAAAATGGATGGATAGATATTAAATGTGGTAAAATAAATAAATAAAATATTTGAACTTGTTCTTTGTGAGTTAAAAAAATAGTGAGAACCGATGATTTCTCCGTTGGCCGGGTATGGCTCCGGTGTCCCTTCCAGCTTTTCGCAAATTACAATTTGGGATCGGATTCTCACTTGGGAGTGAGAAGTGAAAATGCAATCACGGTCACGTTTAGCGAAAGGCCACCTCGATTGGCTACTGTCGACAACTCGTGATCTGATTGGCTATCGCAACTGTCTATTAACTGTCTATCTGGCAGAATTCCTACAGCAACAAGCTGTCTGAATTCTGATTGGATAAAACCTCTCATGTAAAAACAAGCAACACTACAGCCTAATAAGACATGAAGAGAATATGATAAATACTTTATGGAAAGTAAATTAAAATGAACTTTTATTCATCTATGATCACGATTTATGTTAGTCCAGCAGAGAATGCCCTGCTGGCCTTAACGGCCCACCACTGCTCTCGGAAAATAATTGTTATTTGAGTAACTTAGGACCTGTTTAGCACTCCGCGGTATCTCAATGTTCGTAATCTAAAAGGTCTGACGAAGAAATTATGCGAATCCAGTTACTATGCACTCGAAAATACTACAACAAATGCATTTTATGGAGAATAATTGTAGTTGCCAATCAACCTATGACCAGGTGCATGTCTTTGGCGGTGGGAGGAAGCCGGAGTACCCGGAGGGAACCCACGTAGTCACTGGAAGGACATGCAAACTCTACACAGAAAAATCCCGAGCCCTGGATTGAACCCAGGACTACACAGGACCTTCGTATTGTGAGGCACATGCACCAACCCCTTTCCACCGTGCTGACCCACTCAAGCAATGTTGGGGCTTATTTACTGAATAGATTTGGTCTTCTATGCAACTTTTACCATTACAGTGACTTTGAGAGTAGACGTGTGGACGGATGATCACATTTTGCCAATCTTAGGCTTATTTTCATTGATCCATCCATCCATCTTCTTTCGCTTATCCGAGGTCGGGTCAGCAGCCTAAGCAGAGAAACCCAGACTTCCCTCTCCCCAGCCACTTCGTCTAACTCTTCCCGGGGGATTCCGAGGCGTTCCCAGGCCAGCCGGGACACATAGTCTTCCCAACGTGTCCTGGGTCTTCCCCGTGGCCTCCTACTGGTTGGACGTGCCTGAAACACCTCCCTCGGGAGGCGTTCGGGTGGCATCCTGACCAGATGCCCGAACCACCTCATCTGGCTCCTCTCGATGTGGAGGAGCAGCGGCTTTACTTTGAGTTCCTCCCGGATGGCAGAGCTTCTCACCCTATCTCTAAGGGAGAGTCATTGAACTGTTTAGAATTAGTTGTGATATTTTTGATGATTTAGACAAGGTTCGCGACCGGATATTTGGTTTGGCAAGGGAGGGAATCAGCTACGTCGGTAGCAGACACTGCAATCAATAAATGTCTTGAGTTTTAACAGCCAAATCAGGTCAAAAACATCAGCAGGTTTTTACCACCTGAAAAACATTGCCAAAATATGAGGAATAATGTCTAAATCAGACTTAGAAAGACTAATCCATGCCTTTCTTAGACTACTGTAATGGTCTTCTCGCAGGGCTTTCTAAACGAGCTGTAACGCAGCTGCAGTACATCCAAAATGCTGCTGCTCAAGTTCTAACCAGAACCAGGAAATATGACCATATTAGTTCCTTTGTCACCGATTCTGTCCATAGCTTTTATGGACAGAATTTCTAGGCGCAGTCAGGGCGTTGATGCTATCTGGTTTGGTGTCTGCAGGATTAGGTCTCTGCTTTTTGCAGATGTGGTCCTGATGGCTTCATCTGGCCAAGATCTTCAGCTCTCGCTGGATCAGTTCGCAGCAGAGTGTGAAGCGACCGGGATGGGAATCAGCAACTCCAAGTCCGAGTCCATGGTTCTCTCCTGGAAAAGGGTGGAGTGCCATCTCCGGGTTGGGGAGGAGATCTTGCCGCAAGTGGAGGAGTTCAAGTATCTCAGAGTCTTGTTCACGAGTGAGGGAAGAATGGATCGTGACGTCGACAGGCTGATTGTTGCGGCATCTTTAGTAATGCGGACGCTGTATCGATCCGTTTTGGTGAAGAAAGGAGCTGAGCCGTAAGGCAAAGCTCTCAATTTACTGGTCGATCCACGTTACCATCCTCATTTATTGTCATGAGCTTTGGGGTATGACCGAAAGGAGCGGCCAAAATAAGTTTCCTCTGCCGGGTGGCAGGGCTTTCTCTCCCTTAGAGATAGGGTGAGAAGCTCTGCCATCCGGGAGGAACTCAAACTAAAGCCACTGCTCCTCCACATCGAGAGGAGCCAGATGAGGTGGTTCGGGCATCTGGTCAGGATGCCACCTGAACGCCTCCCTAGGGAGGTGTTTCAGGCACGTCCGACCGGTAGGAGGCCACGGGGAAGACCCAGGACACGTTGGGAAGACTATGTCTCTTGACTGGCCTGGGAACGCCTGGGGATCTCCTGGGAGAAGCTGGACGAAATGGCTGGGGAGAGGGAAGTTTATGCTTCCCTGCTTATGCTACTGCCCCCGCGACCTGACCTCGGCTAAGCGGAAGAAGATGGATGGATGGATGGATGGACAGTCCAGTGCTCAGGTCACTGCACTGGCTTCCTGTCACTCAGAGAACAGACTTTAAAACAGCTCTCCTTGTGTTGGAGTCTTTTCACGCTCTCGTGCCAAAGTACATCTCTGACAAAGGGCCGGTATAGCTTGGTTGGTAGAGCGGCCTTGCCAGCAACTTGAGGGTTCCTGGTTCGATCCTTGCTTCCGCCATACTAGTCACTGCCGTTGTGTCCTTGGGCAAAGCACTTTACCCACCTGCTCCCAGTGCCACCCACACTGGTTCAAATGTAACTTAGATTTTGGGTTTCACTTTGTAAAGCGCTTTGAGTCACTAGAGAAAAGCGCTATATAAATATAATTCACTTCAATTCACATGTTAGAACCGTCTCCAGCTCTGAGAACCTCAGGTAGTGTTTTCATTTCGGTGCCGGCAGTTAGAACCAAACATGGTGAAAATGTGTTTCAGTTTTATACTCCTAAAATCGGGAATAGTCTCTTTGATGTGAGACTGGCCTCAACGTAAGCAATGTTCAAAACCAGGCTGAAAAGACTTTTATTTAATTTTGCATGTGACAACTGAAATTTTATCTACACTCTTTGATTGATTTTGAAATCATTCGAAATATGTTTGCCTTGTGTACGAATGGTTCCCTATAAATAACCTTGCCTTGTTTTGCCTATCAGCTATGTATTTTTAGCTTAATGGAGTGTAAAAAATAGAAATCGGTTAACACTCGGTTATTAAAACAACGCGATAGCCAAGAATTTCCGAAAAAATTATGTGGCGAGCATGCTCTGTTAGCTTAATTTACTAAAGATGAGAATAGATCGTCCATTGGTGTGTCTTTGCTAGCAATCTGGCGGCTAAAGTCCCTTCCAAGTTATCAATCGTGGCCTCCATGGCAGCATATAAGCTACATTTATTACTGTTATCACCGAAGGACAAGAACGGTAAAGAACAGCTAAAGTAGAACTTAGAGCGGTGGACGGATCAACACAAAAGTCGATAGTAACGACACCAAAGAGTTCAATATGGGGGGGTCGCAGCTTTCTGCAAGGTTTGTTCTCCCAGGATGCAAACGGACCACTCCGGACAGGACGTGCAGGTAGGAACATGATTTATTTTAAAAAACTCAAACAAGTGCCAAAACAGAAACCGACGTGCTGATCGCACTCAAAGCTAAGGCTACCACTTAGCATAGGTAAAAGACAAGGAATACTCACGTAACTTGTTGAATGAAGCAAACAAAGAAGCCAAGCCGGCTGTCTGGCAAAAGCAGGCTTAAATAATGCCTCTGATTAGTGCTCGGGGAACAGGTGAGCGTCCCAAACACCAATCAGAGGCAGGTGAACATAGTAAGCAACCATGGTAACTAGAAAAAAAATTAAAAGCGCACAAAACAGGAACTGAGAGAGTCCGGGCTACGGATCATGACACGATCAATCAATGCTACAGTGATTAGATCGCTATCATATCACCAAAGCTTTGGTATTTTTGTTTATACGCTCAGGAAATAAGTCCCATGTTAATGGCAAAAACCAAAGGATTTAAATCAGAGCCAATTGTCATGTTTGGGTCGCATCTTTATGCGGGGTCGTTCTCCCAGGAATGGAGACGGACCACTCGTTCAGGTAAAAACAAGCAAAAGGAAAAAAGTGCCGATCGCACTGGATGCTAAACTAACACTTAGCATAAACTATGGATGAAAAAAACTTACTAACTGAAGCATGAACAAACAAGGCTTACTTGGCAAGGTAACAAAACTTAATTGGACACGGCATGAATCGAACAATGACGCCAGGTGGACTGACTGGCAAAGACAAGCTTAAATAATGCCTCTGATTAGTGCTAGGGAAGCAGGTGAGCAGGCGAGCACTAATCAGAGACAGATGAACACAATGAGTAACCATGGCAACCAAAAAAAATTCACGTGTCGCAAACAGGAACTAAAGGAGTCCAAAACTAACAGAAAATACAAAAACATGATCCGGACCACGAATCATGACACCAATATTGGGAAATAATTTCAATATTTAATTGACATTGTTACACCTCCATCCTGTGTTTTTGTCTGATTGTAATTGTGATCACACAACAGAAGTGTAGATAGAACAGTATTATAACTGAAATTAACCAGCTATGGAAAGTGGGGATGATGTTCGAAACCGGTTCTCCCGATTGTTCGATTAGAAAAGAACCGATTCCATGGATTTGAATCTCTTTTTGAGAACCGGTTCCCGTTATCGAAGCAACTATACCGTATTTTTGCGACCATAGGGCGCACTGAATTAAAAGGCGCCATGTCAGTTACGGGTGTCATTTCTGTATTTAATGCATAAAGAAGGAGCAGTGTATTTTTGGCCGCAGGCATTGTTAAACATAGGCTAAGATTCAATAAGGAATCGGTTCGATAAGAGGATTCAATATTGGGCTCGAATTCGATAATTTCTTAACGAACATCATCCCTAGTGAAAAGTGAATTAACAAAAATATTATTATATTTTTAATAAACATTTTACTAAAGGACAATACACTGTATACGCAGCCAAATTGTCTTGCTGAAATAAGCAGGGGCGTCCATGATAAGGTTGCTTGGATGACAACATATGTTGCTCAAAAACATGTATGTACCTTTCAGCATTAATGGTGCCTTCACAGATGTGTAAGTTACCCATGCCTTGGGCACTAATACACCCCCATACCATCACACATGCTGGCTTTTGAACTTTGCGCCTATAACAATCCGGATAGTTATTTTCCTCTTTGTTCCGGAGGACACCACATCCTCTGTTTCCAAATATAATTTGAAATGTGGACTCGTCAGACCACAGAACACTCTTTCACTTTGCATCAGTCCATCTTAGATGAGCTCGGGCTCGGGCCCAGCGAAGCCGGAGGCGTTCCTGGGTGTTGTTGATGAATGGCTTTCGCTCTGCATAGTAGAGTTTTAACTTGCACTTTCAGATGTAGCGACCAACTATAGTTACTGACAGTGGTTTTATGAAGTGTTCCTGAACCCACGTGGTGATATCCTTTACACACTGATGTCGTTTTTTGATGCAGTACCGCCTGAGGGAACAAAGGTCCGTAATATCATCGCTTACGTGCTGTGATTTCTCCAGATTCTCTGAACCTTTTCATGATTTCACGGACCGTAGATGGTAAAATCCCTAAATTCCTTGCAATAGCTCGTTGAGAAATGTTCTAAAACTGTTCGACAATTTGCTTACAAAGTGGTGACCCTCGCCCCATCCTTGTTTGTGAATTACTTAGCATTTCATGGAAGCTGCTTTTACACCCAATCATGGCACCCACCTGTTCCCAATTAGCCTGCACACCTGTGGGATGTTCCAAATAAGTGTTTGATGAGCATTATTCAACTTTATCAGTATTTATTGCCACCTTTCCCAACTTCTTTGTCACGTGTTGCTGGCATCAAATTCTAAAGTTAATGATTATTTGCATAAAAAAAATGTTTATCAGTTTTAACTTCAAAAATGTTGTCTTTGTAGCATATTCAACTGAATATGGGTTGAAAAGAATTTGCAAATCATTGTATTCCATTTACATCTAACATAATTTCCGAAATCATATGGAAACAGGGTTTGTAAAAGAAAACTGGTTATGTTTAATAAAAAATCAACACAATTATTTAATAAAGTCAAATACAAATAAGGCTACAAGAGAAGTATTCAACTCTTCTCTTTTCTAGATTAAATATTTACAGCAGACATGATTTGTCTGAGTGGCTGGACAGAAAAGATTAAAAAGAAATAGTTGAATATAAAAGAAATTATTTTTTTATATTTTTTTTAATCATTTAAGAAACATTCCAAATAAAAACCGCAATTCATTTATTTTTATTTTTTTTGACACTCCTACTTTTGAATAATTTTGAAAAATATTATATACCGTTTTTCCGGACTATAGGGCGCACTACTGATGGGCTGGTCTAATCAGGTCTCTTTTCATACAAAAGGCGCACCAGAATACAAGGCGCAGTAAAGGGGTCATGTTATTATTATTTCTTCTAAATGTAAAACCCTTCTTTGTGGTCTACATAACATGTAATGGTTCTTTTTTTGGTCAAAATGTTGCATCGATGATGTTTTACAGACCATCTTCAAACCGCTTCCTGAGAGTCGCTTCAGAATGCGCCGTTTTGTGGGCGCTCTTATTTACGTGGCTCACCTTCGGCAGCGTCTTCTCCCAGTCATCTTTGTTGTAGCTGTGTAGCGTGCAAGGACGGGAAGGGAAGAAGTGTCAAAAGATGGAGATAACTGCTTTAATGACTTTCAGACTTCACTTCAATCAATGATGGAGCATCTCCTAATCCGTGGCTCAATAGTGCAACAACAAATGTGTCCTGTGAAAAACCGTCCGATCGGAATTCTCTATTAACTTAAAGTTTCTTGGGTGAAAAAGGTAAACTCACTACATCTGTATGTTTTAGCGCTTTCATGGCAGGTTTATTGACGGATATAAGTAAGAACTTTACACTACTTTATATTAAAAAAGGCAACAGCAGAGGATGAATGTCCCATAACGAGAAGATAGAGAAAAAGAAGCTTATCGACCACGGTGTTGTTATGGACTACACAGGCGGACGCGCGCACATTTTCAGGACTAATCCAGATTCCAAATACAGATCAGCACGTACCAGAAGGTAAGAAAAGTCTCTTTTGCATAATATTGCAAAAAAAAAAAAAAACATCTTACCTTTAACACACACCATAATAATACTTGTATGTTGAAGCACAGTACAATCCTTTAAGCGGCGCAGCTTCATAGCTTACCAAAGTCGCACTAAAACATTTTGATATATTTTTGAGCACCGTGTGTAATGTTCTATATTTTCAATGGAACATATAACAATTTTGTTAACTTGAGTCATATTGCAGTCTACACATATCTCTTATGTGTGACTGCCATCTACTGGTCACACTTATCCTTTCAGCATGTACCAAATAAAAATGCTTCGAGGTCAGTAAGCACAACCAAAATTATCCCGCACATTAGGCGCACTGACGAGTTTTGAGAAAATGAAAGGATTTTAAGTGCGCCTTATAGTCTGAACAATACGCTGATATGTAGGTAAGGGGTTTTACAGTGCAGTAACATTAGCTAACGTAGTTGTTTACAAAAATCCTATTGAAAAACTGACAAAACTTACCGAACTGCCACTTCGAAAAGCTTTTTTAATAAAGTTAAATACAGAAAATGCCAACTTGTAATAATGTTTTAGCGCCCCCTCTGGGTAGGGTTCATACCCACTTTTTTGCACCACTTTCCACTCGAATTCTAACTTTGTGCTTTGCCAGGAGTTCTTCCTTGAATCCAATGGTGTTTTCCACCCTCTTTATTGAAGTGCTTGGCTGGCACTTGCAACTTTTTGGGGCCCCATGTTGGCTTATGTCAGAGCCATACTAGTTTACTACAGACTAGTTTGCTATGCACAATGTTTCTGCCGTACGATAATCAAGACAATCTCAAAAAGCCAGGGGCATATGAAAAACGGGGGCCTACAGAAACCGAGGTACTACGGTATTATTAAGCTTTCATCCGTTCAGTCAGCTTCACTATCCTTTCTGCCCTCTCAACAGTGTGGTGTACATCCTGTGCTGACCACCAATCAATCACAAGACTGAACACATTTTGACAAGCAACCTTCAACGTTCGCTTTTCTTGTGCTGTGAGAGAAAGCCATGGTACCCAGAAAAAGCTTACAGAAGGACAGATAGGATGTGCAAACTCTGTACAGAAAGGCCACAGATGTTTAAACTCTGATCCCAACCCGAATATTTTTGTCATGCGCTGCCCTAAATGTAAATCTCTATTTACAGTAACAAAATACCATTTTAAATAATCAACCAAGACGTCGGAAAAATGATTGTCCCATTGCTGAGATGCTACAAAGTGTCCGTGAGCATCAGACGCAAACAACTAACAGTTGTGCTCCTTCTCCTCCAAGCTGGAGATTGAACTGGAGCTGTGGTGGACGTTCACCGAGCCGTCCGGGGACATTGACGAGAGTAAGGGGTCGCTGGGGGAAATTGGTGACAGCGTGTTGTCCATGACCAACTCCTTCATTTTACAGGTCCTGGGATTTCCGTACAGACCCGGGTCCGCAGAATCCGGGGGGATTGGGTCGAAGGTGATGGTGCCGTTGTTGAGGTCCAGTGTGGTTGGAGGCGACATGTCCGGGGCTGAGGTGTGGTGGTAGAGCTCCGTGTTGCAGTCGTCCAGCATGGGCTCCTGTTTGATGGCCCGACCCATCATCTCGGAGGTGCAGATAGAAGGGGACGACACCACGCTGAGACCGTGAGCACGAGCCTGGATCTCCAACTCCTTTGAGAAAATACAAATAGGCTTCAGTCAGAACTTCTTCAAGTTACGAATTTAAAAAATGGCGTTTGTCAGTCATGCTTTGGGATAGATTTCTGTACTTGTGTAGCCGGATCGAGTCTGGGACTTGGTGGTTTGGTGTACACGGCACCATGGACTAGGGCTTGCGCTACCCTTTGAATTCTCTAAACCTGCTTGTCGGGTAGCTCTCAAGCTGAATGTGAAGATTAAATGTTAATGTAAACCCGTGCCTATGGGCCAGTGCAGGGGTCCGCAACCTGCGGTTCCGGAGCCGCATGCTGCTCTTTGGCAACTCTGATGTGGCTCAGCTGCATAATCGACGACCCCCCAGACTGTTACAGGGGGATTCCGGATTTCAGCGTTCTCCGATTTTCACTCAAACTACAACATTGAGGGCGTGCGGTGATGGCTTTACTTCTAACGTCCTCTACAACATGTCATCGCGCCCGCCTTTACGCAATGATATCTGCGTGCCGACCGGACGCGTGCATTTCGCTGATTCTATCGTCACATGTACAAGATTGCAAGGCATACTGGGCGATACAGGTTACACTGAAGGTTGTGATATAAAGAACTTTAACACTCTTACTAATAAGTGCCACACTGTGAACCCACACCAAACAAGAATGACATCCTCACAGTAACACACCATAAACGCAACACAACAAATACCCAGAATCCTTTGCATCCATGACTATTCCTGACTATATTATACACCCCTGTGCCACCAACTCCGTCCACCTCAACTGACGCACGGTGCTAGCGGTGTGTATATTATAGTCAGTAAACAGTCATGGATGCAAAGGATTCTGGTTATTTGTTGTGTTGCGTTTATGTTGTGTTACTGTGAGGATGTTCTCCCGAAATGTGTTTGTCATTCTTGTTTGGTGTGGGTTCACAGTGTGGCACATATTAGTAAGAGTGTTAAAGTTCTTTATATCACAACATTCAGGGTAACCTGTATCACCCAGTATACCTTGCAATCTCGTACGTGTATCTGCGGAAGCCACATACAACATGTTGCTGGACTGGCAAGCAGTTTGTACATGTTGTAGAAGGCGTCATGTCAGAGTTATTTTGTGTCGAACCCCAAGATGCATAGAAGGAGGGAGCAGGAAAACAGTTTAATTTATAATACTAGAACTAGAACAAACAAAGGGTTCAAACCAAAAGCGCGCACGTGGGCGGATAAAAAACAAAAGGCCTTTAGCATAGAAGCTAACAAGAAACAAAAACGAACTTCAGCATGGAAGCTAGAGGATCACAAACAGAAAAACTGGAAAAAGCTATGGCTAACAAAAACAGCTTACCGCTACGACGACCAGGACAAGATGTAGCACGACAGGTAATAGCTGTAACAAAACGACAGGTAGCACGACAAAAGTGACATGAGGCAACGACAATACAAATGACAATACAATAATCCAGCAACTGACACAAGACAAAGGAGATAAAAATAGGAGCCGGCTGATTGGCAACAGGTGTGGCCAGGTGCCAATCAGCCGCAGCTAAAGGGGAACACAGCACTCAGGGAACAAGACAGGAAGTCGACAAAAATAAGAGCACTAGACAGGAACCAAGGACAGGAAATACTAAACACACTGAGGAGGAACACAGCACTCAGGGAACAAGACAGGAAGCTGACAAATTAAGAGCACTTGACAGGAACTGAAAGACAGGAAATACTAACCACAGGAAACAGACAAATGCAGAGGAAAAAACTAAATCATAGACAAACTGTCAGGGGAAAGCCTGACACATCAAAGGCAATGGCTCCATAGCACGCCCTTATTATTGTTATGTGGGTGACCACCAGCAGATATTCGCGAGAATGGTTGCGGCTCCCATTGTCGGCTCTTTGAGTGGTAATGGTTGCCGACCCCTGGTCTAGTGTCACCGGTCTTGTCCAGTCAGCTGCTCAGGATTTTGGTGTGATTCATCCATCATGGCAAGTTTATTGACAGATATAAGTAAGAACTTTACACTACTGGTTTGTTTTGTTACCATGACAACTCATTAGTTTTTACCTGGTCCTCATGTCACGCCCCTGTCCTCATGTCTCACACCTGTTTTCACTAATCACCATATTATTATTTAAGCCACAGTTACCAGATAACCAGTCTGGCAACATCACCTCCTCCACCCATGATATCCACACTGCTTTTTTCTCATACCCTTTTTTGTCACAGTAAGTGATTTTGTTTTAGTTGTTCATAGTTCTGCCATTGTGCAAGTTTTAGTTTATGTCCATAGTTTATGCCATAGTGCAAGTGTTTGTTTCCATAGCCAAGTTTTGTACCTCCATTGTGAGCGCCTTTTGTTTGCTTTTTTTTTTCGTAGTTTGTTAATGTCAAAATAAAAAAGATGTCTCTACCTTCACGCCATCTCCGGTCCAAGTTCACTTTCATCTCGGGGAAACAACCACCTCATAGTCCTAGTCGTGACAAGCGGATTATGTAAATATTGGGTGTTATAACTTGAGATTAGTGAATCACGACATGAAGTAATTTGCATATCAATTTCTAAAACCTTTTAATTAAGGCTTGGCTTGATAGTTTTTGTCAGCTGCATCACGGTGCGGAATTTTTTTTATTATTGTCCACATGCCTGTGCGCCAGCCAGTAACTGTATGATTTTATTCATATATCGTATTTTTCCAACTACAAGTCGCAGTTTTTTTTTCATAGTTTGGCCGGGGGTGCGGCTTATACTCAGGAGCGACTTACGTCTGAAATTATTAAGACATTACCGTAAAATATCAAATATTATTATTTAGCTCATTCACGTAAGAGACTAGAACAGGGGTAGGGAACCTATGGCTCTAGAGCCAGATGTGGCTCTTTTGATGACTGCATCTGACTCGCAGATAAATCTTAGCTGACATTGCTTAACGCAATAATTTCGCTGGTAATCACAGTGCTAAAAATAACGTGCAAAATATAAAACATTCTCATGCATTTAAATCCATCCATCCGTTTTCTACCGCACCTGTTCAAGAAGTCGCATTAATGGTAAGAAGTATTTTATGTCACGATGGGGGGGTCGCAGCTTGCTGCAGGGTCCTTCCCCCAGGAAGGCAGACGGACTACTCGGGACATGGCATTTAGGTAAAAACATGATTTAATTTTAACTAAAAAAATATACAAACAAAAATCGCTCACAGCGGAGGCACAACTTGGGCTAAGGAACAATGCTAACGCATAAACAGACTATGAACATAAATCAAACCAAACATACTTGGCATGGCATGAAGCACGAAACTATGGCAAGGCAGGAAACAAGTCAGCACAGGGCGACTGACTGGCAAAGACGAGCTTAAATACTGCATCTGATTAGTGCTCGGGAAGCAGGTGAGCGGGCATTTTGTCCACCAGAGACAGGTGGACAAAATGAGTGACCAAGGAAACCAAACAAGGGAATGGAAAAAAACAGGAACTTAAAGAGTCCAAAGGACAAACAGCACATGGCCAAACAAAAACCTGATCAACAGACATGACATTTTATTTATTATTGGTTAGCTTCAGAATAACAATGTTATTAAAAAGAATAAAAGACTTATTATACTCTAAAAATGTTGGTCGTACTTAAAAATGCACGCATTTAGTTGTATTCTGTGTTAAAAAAATATGATATGGCTCTCACGGAAATACATTTTGAAATATTTGGCTTTCATGGCTCTCTCAGCCAAAAAGGTTCCCGACCCCTGGAATAGACGTATAAGATTTCATGGGATTTAGCGATTAGAAGTGACAGATTGCTTGGTAAACATATAGCATGTTCAATATGTTATAGTTATTTGAATGACTCTTACCATAATATGTTACGTTAACATACCAGGCACCTTCTCAGTTGGTTATTTATGCCTCATATAACGTACACTTATTCAGCCTGTTGTTCACTATTCTTTATTTATTTTAAATTGCCTTTCAAATGTCTATTCTTGGTGTTGGATTTTATCAAATAAATTTCCCCCAAAAATGCGACTTCTACTCCAGTGCGACTTATATATGTTTGTCCCCTTCTTTATTATGCATTTTCGGCAGGTGCGACTTATACGCCGGAGCGACTTATACTCCGAAAAATACGGTAATACCCACCTGTATACGAAGCAACAGGAGACGATTTGCATGCTCCAGCTTTCTTTGTCTGCAATCGAGCTCTTTGGTCCTCTGTTGCTCTCGCTGGAGTTTCCTGATATAGTCCACCGAGGCTTTCAGAATGGTGCCCTTATTCCAGCGCATGTCTCTGGGGGAATACAGGAGACAAAAGGTCTAAAGTCAGAGTCAGCTGAGCAGCTGACCGGAACAACAGAGGATTCTTCACAACCATTGAGGAACAAATACCCCATTACAGTTTACGGACAGTCGGCAATGCGAAAAGGACACTAGGAGTGAATAGACTTACAGAAACATGAATCGATCGACGAACACGTGGGTCAATGAGTGTCAACACATGACAGATATATATACTCACGGATCATTCGACTTTGGTATCAAGGTTCCCAGCTCTTTGATGCGGTCGTTGATGTTAAATCTTCGCCGTCGTTCAACTACAAATTGTCATTGGGCATACATGAAGAATGTCAGTACGCAGAAATGTCATTTTTCATAGAAATTGCAACATAAAGATTAAAATTTTGAATCCAAGCCAGTGGTTTTTAACTATTTTTCATTGATGTACCCCCTAGGAACATTTTTTTTAATTCAAGTACCCCCTAATCAGAGCAAAGCAGTTTTGGTTGAAAAAAGAGATAGAGAAGTAAAATACAGCACTATGTCATCAGTTTCTGATTTATTAAATTGTATAACAGTGCAAGATATTGCTCATTTGTAGTGGTCTTTTTCTTGAACTATTTGGAAAAAAAAGATATAAAAATAACTAAAAACTTGTTGAAAAATAAACAAATGATTCAATTATAAATAAAGCTTTCTACACATAGAAGTAATCATCAACTTAAAGAGCCCTCTTTGGGGATTGTAATAGAGATCCATCTGGATTCATCAACTTCATTCTAGACATTTCTTCACAAAAAAAGAAATCTTTAACATCAATATTTATGGAACATGTCAACAAAAAATCTAGCTGTCATCACTGAATATTGCATTGTTGCATTTCTTGTCACAGTTTATGAACTTACATTCATATTTTGTTGAGGTATTATTCAATAAATATATTTATAAAGGATTTTTAAATTGTTGCTATTTTTAGAATATTTTTGAAAAAAACTCACGTACCCCTTGGCATACCTTCAAGTACCCCCAGGGGTACGTGTACCCCCATTTGAGAACCACTGATCTAAGCGACCGTATCCAATATACGGCCATCACAAAACACGTAGCACCCATATTAGATTTAACGATAATAGAAACTGGGAAAGCTTAACCTATTGTTACTATAACAATCTATTGTTCCTATAACAATCCACAAGGTTAATATAGCTGGCTTCTCTTTCTTCCCCTCCATTTATCTGCTTTTTTTTTTAAAGTTAAAGTACCAATGATTGTCACACACACACTAGGTGTGGCGAAATTATTCTCTGCATTTGACCCATCACTATTGATCACCCTCTGGGAGGTGAGGGGAGCAGTGGGCAGCAGGGGTGGCCACACCCGGGAGTAATTTTTGATGATTTAACCCCCAATTCTAACCCTTGATGATGAGTGCCAAGCAGGGAGGTAATAGGTCCCATTTTTTTATCGTCGTATTTCAAGTTATCATTATATATATATATATATGTATTGTTGCATTTAAAACAATTGTATTGTTGGTAATACAGGTAATTGTTGTTATTATTTATCATCAATAGTGCTTTTCCTACAGGTACTTGTATTGCCCCGTTTGTAGTGTAAAAATGTTCATTGTCATTTCTGTATTATTTGTTTCACTAACTGCTTCTTTCTTATCACTTTTACCATCTTATTTGTACATTTCCTATTTGCTTATGTTGTTTTATTGTTGTTGTTGTTTTTGTTGTTGATATTGTTGTGTGTGCTGTTGTTGTTGTTGTTGTTGTTGTATCCCCACAATTTCCCCCTCCGTCTTCCTTTTTTTCCTCTTGCTATCCCCTCCTGCTCCGGCCCGGCTGCACCAAATAAAATTATTAATCCATTTAATAAAAACAAATACAAATAAGGCGACAAGAGAAGAATCCCACACTTCTCTTCTGTATAGTAAAATTTGTACATCTGATATGGGCATCTACATCAACAATCTGATTTGCCCGAAAAGTAGAACAGGACAAAAAAATAATAATAATACATTTAAAAAATATAACGATAATAAACTTGTCTGACGTGCAGTGTGTTGTTTTTTTTTACCAAATACAAATATGCTTGTTGTTTGATCACATTACGCCTGTACTGGCTCACCTGCACTGGCTTCCTGTGCACTTAAGATGTGACTTTAAGGTTTTACTACTTACGTATAAAATACAACACGGTCTAGTTCCATCCTATCTTGCCGATTGTATTGTACCATATGTCCCGGCAAGAAATCTGCGTTCAAAGGACTCCGGCTTATTAGTGATTCCCAAAGCCCAAAAAAAGTCTGCGGGCTATAGAGCATTTTCCGTTCGGGCTCCAGTACTCTGGAATGCCCTCCCGGTAACAGTTCGCGATGCCACCTCAGTAGAAGCATTTAAGTCTCACCTTAAAACTCATTTGTATACTCTAGCCTTTAAATAGACTCCCTTTTTAGACCAGTTGATCTGCCGTTTCTTTTCTTTTTCTTCTATGTCCCTCTGTGTATCGGCTGGGGACATCTCTGCGCTGCTGGTCCGCTACCCTTGGGATGGTTTCCTGCTGGCTCCGCTGTGAACGGGACTCTCGCTGCTGTGTCTTGGATCCTCTTTGGACTGGACTCTCGCGACTGTGTTGTATCCATTGTGGATTGAACTTTCACAGTATCATGTTAGACCCGCTCGACATCCATTGCTTTCCTCCTCTCCAAGGTTCTCATAGTCATCATTGTCACCGACGTCCCACTGGGTCATTATTGTCACCAATGTCCCACTGGGTGTGAGTTTTCCTTGCCCTTATGTGGGCCTACCGAGGATGTCGTGGTGGTTTGTGCAGCCCTTTGAGACACTAGTGATTTAGGGCTATATAAGTAAACATTGATTGATTGATTGATTGATTGTGCACTGAGGCAAAAGTATGGGATGGTGGTCTGGGGTACGGGTGTTTTGTCCGAGGATGCATGTGTGCTGTTGTTGGCTACTGTGCTCAACATGAGTCCAAAGACAACAATGGATAAGTGATTTGTGTTTTGAAACATTCGGTAGATATCCGCCTTGTTGGTACTTTCCAAAATAACATAAAATAAACTGACTAAATAAAATAATAGTTTATAAATTAAGTCGCCATTATTGGTAGACATTTTGTTTCAAATCCAACAGGAGATATTGCGAAGGCATGAAAGATCCGCTTGTGGCTCCAGAGCCATGGGTTGCAAACCCCTGGCCGAGGTTATAACCCAATACTCTTGTTTACATTTTTCCAATGGAAAAATGTGCTTCAATATACAAACGTTTCTTCTAATGAACATTTCAAGAACCAATTAAATCCATAAATCAAGGTTCCACTGTATATCAGAAGTCAGAGGTCTGAATGGAAACTCACTCAAGTTGTGATTGTCTTTCTTCTGTCGTTCTTTTGCAAGAGCACGCACTTCAGCCTCTGTGAAGCGGAGAGAAACAAATTAAAATCAAACCGGGCAACACCACACAGAACCTAAGACGGGAATCCATTTCCGTGTCTATTTTCCGCAAGCTCGGCACTCAGGTTCCACATTGTCTACTCGTGCCATGCATTCTATATTGCAGAAAAAGGGATGCAGCATCGGCATACATACTTACAATTGATTCATATTGTGTGCGATTTAGTACGACACAAAATCAACATCGTTTAAAATACGAACTTGCACGTAACTTTAAGGATTTGGTTTGCGACGCTTACCTACTGGAAAGCCATCAGGCCTCTGATAGTTTTCATATGGGTCGCACTGTCCAGGTTTGCCCAGAACTTGCTTCATGCCAGGAGCTGGAGTCATTTTGGGGAAATTATTTGACTTGGTAGCATTTTGTGCATTTCCAAATTGCACACAATATCAACACGAGTCAAGATGTTATTTCACATTAATGCTTTTCCATTCAAAGGACACACAGATCACATAAACAATTATTATTATTATTATTTTTACAGTCGTTAGGAGACATTTATCAATACTTAGGTCATTTTTTCAAAACTCTTAATACAGTGAGCACAACAGAAATAAAAATTGGCTAAATTGGGGAACAATTATCATTGCTTTGGCACAAAATGCATTCAATGGATTACGTCTTTCAAATGACATTAATTCTTATCTCACTTCTGACATGGAAATCTCATATTGCACATCCATCCATACCGCTTATTCCCTTTCGGAGTCTCAGCTACAATCGGGCGGAAGGCGGGGTACACCCTGGACAAGTCGCCACCTCATCGCAGGGCCAACACAGATAGACAGACAACATTCACACTCACATTCACACACTTGGGCCAATTTAGTGTTGCCAATCAACCTATCCCCAGGTGCATGTCTTTGGAGGTGGGAAGAAGCCGGAGTACCCAGAGGGAACCCACGCATTCACGGGGAAAACATGCAAACTCCACACAGAAAGATCCCGAGCCTGGATTTGAACCCAGGACTGCAGGACCTTCGTATTGTGAGGCAGACGCACTAACCTCTCTGCCACCGTGAAGCCCTCATATTGCACATGTACGGAAAAATATGTCTAACAGCATTTTATATTAAATAAGGTAAAATATGTGTTTATAGGGCAATGCGTACATTGTATTATATATTTTCATATATCAGCTACTGTGCGGAAGTGTGGGGGAACATATATAAGAGTAACATAAAGGCATTGTATCAACTACAGTATAAAGCTATAAGGATTATTCATAAAGCAGATTATGGTTCTCAACATTTTTTTCAAAGATGTACCCCCTGTGAATATTTTTTTAATTCAAGTACCCCCTAATCAGAGCAAAGCATTTTTGGTTGCAAAAAAGAGATGACGAAGTAAAATACAGCACTATGTCATCACTTTCTGATTTTTTTACATTGTATAACAGTGCAAAATATTGCTCATTTGTAGTGGTCTTTCTTGAACTATTTGGAAAAAAAAATGATATAAAAAATAACTAAAAACGTGTTGAAAAATAAACAAGTGATTCAATTATAAAAAAAGATTTCTACACATAGAAGTAATCATCAACTTAAAGAGCCCTCTTTGGGGATTGTAATAGAGATCCATCTGGATTCATCAACTTCATTCTAAATATTTCTTAACAAAAAAAAAAAATATTCGACATCAATATTTATGGAACATGTCCACAAAAAATCTAGCTGTCATCACTGAATATTGCATTGTT
Source organism: Nerophis ophidion (assembly GCF_033978795.1). Classification (NCBI taxonomy): domain Eukaryota; kingdom Metazoa; phylum Chordata; class Actinopteri; order Syngnathiformes; family Syngnathidae; genus Nerophis; species Nerophis ophidion. Next base: position 27,239,281 of record NC_084626.1, read on the forward strand.
GTATTTCTTTTCACAGTTTATGAACTTACATTCATATTATAAATATATTTATAAAGGATTTTTTAATTGTTACGTATTTTTGGAATATTTTTGAAAAATCTCACGTACCCCTTGGCATACCTTCAAGTACCCACATTTGAGAACCATGGATCTAGAACACACTAACATCCATCCATCCATTTTTTACTGTTTGTCCCACTACATCCTGAAGGAACTCTCCTGATGGAATCAATAAAGTACTATCTATCTATCTATCTATCTATCTATCTATCTATCTATCTATCCATCTATCTATCCATCTATCCATCTATCTATCTATCTATCTATCTATCTTATTTATTAATTCTGGTTTATTGAAACTACAGGAGCTAGTAAAGTAACAGACATTATGTGCTATGTTTAAGGCTAAAAGTAAATTATTACCAGCAAATTTACAAAAAAATGTTTGTCACCACTTTCTGAGATTGAAGAGCATAGAACAGGGGTGTCCAAAGTGCGGCCCGGGGGCCATTTGCGGCCCGCAGGTCATTTTTTAACGGCCCCACGGCACATTTTAAAAATACTATGGAAAATGATAAATAAATGATAAATGGGTTGTACTTGTATAGCGCTTTTCTACCTTCAAGGTACTCAAAGCGCTTTGACACTACTTCCACATTTACCCATTCACACACTGATGGAGGGAGCTGCCATGCAAGGCGCCAACCAGCACCCATCAGGAGCAAGGGTGAAGTGTCTTGCTCAGGACACAACGGACGTGGCGAGGTTGGTACTAGGTGGGATTTGAACCAGTGACCCTCGGGTTGCGCACGGCCACTCTCCCACTGCACCACGCCGTTTAAACATTTAAAACATAAAAAGTGGAATGTAACAAGAACATGTTGCAATGTTTACTCAAATAACACAACGTTGCCATACAGGCTGTTTCTTTCTTTAGAAAAAAAATAGTGTATCAAAATCAATTATGAATTAAAGCTGCAAGCAGCGTTGGTCGGGTCCGCCGTTGGCCGCCGCCGCCGTGTCCCGGGTCCCGATCTTAGTCAAACCAACATAGAGGTTTTTATTTCATGTCTCTACGACATTTCTAACAGAAGTTACATGCAGTTTTGTCTGGGTTTTTTCCTAGGGGGCGCTAAGCGCAATTTAGATTTTTGGGGTTTGGTTTTTTATTAGATGGCAGTTTTTGCCAGTCCTGATATGTGTGTAAAATTTGGTGAGTTTTGAAGCATGATAAGGGGGTGAAATTACAGATCGGCGATTCTGGATGTTGTTGATAAATGGCTTTCGGTCTGCATAACAGAGCTTTAACTAGCACTTTGAAGCATTTTAAGTGGGTCAAATTACAGCTCAAAGAGGCAAAAACGTCATTTTTTAGGAAAAGTTGCGCAGGGGTTTTTTGAAGGCGCGTAAAATCAAAACCTTAAAACTTATGAAAACTTTGATCTATACTTTTAATCAGAAGGGTTCAAAGTCTCCCCTGTGCGAGTTTGAAGCCGAAACGACAAACGGGCTCAGAGGAGATAACTTTTGAAGAAAGGTGATGGGTTTTCACAAAACTTTTATTTTGAAGGGGCAATTTTTAACTTCCTGTTGATTTTTGCCGAAGGATGTCAATTATCGAAATGTAGGTCTAAGTCAGACCTACCTAGAAGTTTTTGTTTCATGTCTTTCCGGCATTCCTACCGGAAGTTACAAGGAGTTTTGTCTGTGTTTTCTTCTTGGAAGCAGTTTTTTCTGTGTTTTATTGAAAAATTGCGCTAGAGCGCAATTTTTAGTTTTATTATTATTTTTTTTCATTAGATTGCAATTTCTGCCAGTCCTGATGTGTGTGCCAAGTTTGGTGAGTTTTGAAGCATTTTAAGGGGGTCAAATTACAGCTCAAAGGGGCAAAAATAGCATTTTTTAGCGAAAATTTTGCTTTAAATGGGTTTTTGCAAAATTTCTGTTGATTTTAGGTATAGGCATTTCTAATGGGGAATCTAGGTCTAAGTCAGACCTACATAGAGGTTTTTGTTCCATGTCTTTACGACATTCCTAACGGAAGTTACAAGCAGTCTGTTTTTTTTTTTTCGTAGGGGGCGCTAGCGCGCATTTTTAATTTTTGGGGTTTGGTTGCTTAATATGTGTTTTTGCCAAGCCTTACCGATGTGTGTTTAAAATTTGGTGAGTTTTGGAGCATGGTCAGTGGGTCAAATTATGGTTCGAAGCTGCGGAAGAATAATAATAATAATAATTAAAGCTGCAAGCAGCGTTGGTCGGGTCCGCCGCCGCCGCCGCCGCCGCCGCCGTGTCCCGAGTCCCGATCTTAGTCAGACCTCCATAAAAGTTTTTGTTTCATCAGTCTACGACATTCCTAACAGAATTTACAAGCAGTTTTATCAGTTTATTTTCCTAGGGGGCGCTAGAGCACAATTTTCATTTTTGGGGTTTGGTTTTTTTATTGGATGGCAATTTTCACCAGTCCTGATGTGTGTGTAAAATTTGGTGAGTTTTGAAGCATGTTAAGGGGGTCAAATTATAGATTTGCGTTTCTGGATGTTGTTGATAAATGGCTTTCGCTTGGCATTGTATAGCTTTAACTTGCACTTTGAAGCATTTTAAGGGGGTCAAATTTCAGTTCAAAGAGGCAAAAAAGGCATTTTTTGCAAACATTTTGTTTTGAAGGGGTTTTGCCAACTTCCTGTTGATTTTAGGTACAGAAGTGTTTATTGGAAATGTAGGTCTAAGTCAGACCTACACAGAGGTTTTTGTTTCATGTCTCTACGACATTCCTAACGGAAGTTACAAGCAGTCTGTTTTTTGTCTCTTCCAAGGGAGCGCTAGCGGGCAATTTTCATTTTTGGGGTTTGGTTGCTTAATAAGTTGGTCTGCCGCTCCATACCGACGTGTTTGTCAAATTTGGGGAGTTTTGAAGCATGTTAAGGGGGTCAAATTACAGATTGGTGTTTCTGGATGTTGTTGATAAATGGCTTTCGCTTGGCATAGTATAGCTTTAACTTGCACTTTGAAGCATTTTAAGGGGGTCAAATATCAGTTCAAAGAGGCAAAAAAGGCATTTTTTGCACAAATTTAGTTTTGAAGGGGTTTTTGCCAACTTCCTGTTGATTTTCGGTATAGAAGTATTTCATTGGAAATGTAGGTCTAAGTCAGACCTACATAGAGGTTTTTGTTTCATGTCTCTACGACATTCCTAACGGAAGTTACACGCAGTCTGTTTTTTGTCTCTTCCTAGGGGGCGCTAGCGCGCAATTTTCATTTTTGGGGTTTGGTTGCTTAATAAGTTGGTCTGCCGCTCCATACCGATGTGTGTGTCAAATTTGGTGAGTTTTGAAGCATGTTAAGGGGGTCAAATTAGGGTGCGAACGTGCGAGCGCGCCTTGGGTTGCTGTCCCCGAGCCCCATGGTCGAAGAAGCTTTGCTGCCACTATTTAATGCATTGTGAAAGTAATGCAGTTGTTGTATTGAAGTGAAAATATCAAGCTTCCTGTTGATTTTGGCCAAAGTATGTTAATTATTCAAATGTAGGTCTAAGTCAGACCTACATAGTGGTTTTTGTTTCATGTCTCTCTGACATTCCTACCGGAAGTTACAAGCAGTTTTGTCTTTGTTTTCTTCCTAGGAGTAGTTTGTCTGTGTTGTATTCCTAGGGGGCGCTAGAGCACAATTTTGAGTTTTGGGGTTTGGTTTTTTTCACTAGATCGCAATTGTTGCCAGTCCTGATGTGTGTGCCAAGTTTGGTGAGTTTTGAAGCATTTTAAGGGGGTCAAATTACAGCTCAAAGAGGTAAAAATTATCTTTTTTAGGAAAATTTGCGCAGGGGATCTTTGAAGGCGCGTAGAATCAAAACCTTAAAACTTATCAAAATTTTGATCTATACTTTTAATCAGAAGGGTTCAAACTCTCTCCTGTGCGAGTTTGAAGCCGAAACGACAAACGCGCTCAGAGGAGATAACTTTTGAAGAAAGGTGACGGGTTTTCACAAAACTTTTATTTTGAAGGGGTAATTGACAACTTCCTGTTGATTTTTTCTGCAGGCTGTCAATTATTAAAATGTAGGTCTAAGTGAGACCTTCATAGAAGTTTTTGTTTCATGTCTTTCCGGCATTCCTACTGGAAGTTACAAGCAATTTTGTTTGTGTATTCTTCCTCGGAGCAGTTTTTTCTGTGTTTTATTAAAAAATTGCGCTAGAGCGCATTTTTTGATTTTTTTTTTTTTTTTTTTCATTAGAACGCAATTTCTGCCAGTCCAGATGTGTGTGCCAAGTTTGGTGAGTTTTGAAGCATTTTAAGGGGGTCAAATTACAGCTCAAAGAGGCAAAAATAGCATTTTTTTGCGAAAAATTTGCTTTGAATGGGTTTTTGCAAAATTTTTGTTGATTTTTGCCCCAGAAGGTACAATTATGAAATGTAGGTCTAAGTCAGCCCTACATAGAGGTTTTTGTTTCATGTCTCTACGACATTGCTAGCGGAAGTTACAAGCTGTCTGTTTTTTTTTTCTTCCTAGGGGGCGCTAGCGCGCAATTTTTATTTTTGGGGTTTGGTTGCTTAATAAGTTGGGAAGGCCCACCGTACCAACGTGTGTGTCAAATTTGGTGAGTTTTGAAGCATGTTCAGGGGGTCAAATTAGGGTGCGAAGGAGCGGAATAAACAATAATAATAATAAAACGCTACAGATTCAATAGGGTCCTTGCCATGGCAAAGGACATGGAGTCCTTTGCTGGCAGGGCGGACCCTAATAATAATAATAATAATAATAAGAAACCTTACAGATTCAATAGGGTCCTTGCCATGGCAAAGGACATGGATGTCCTTTGCTGGCAGGGCGGACCCTAATTAAAGCGCAATTTTCATTTTTGGGGTTTGGTTGCTTAATATGTTGTGGTGTCACGGTAGACCGACGTGTGTGTCAACTTTGGTGAGTTTTGAAGCATGTTAAGGGGGTGAAATTGGGGCGCGACGGTGCGGAATAATAAAGAATAATAATAATTAAAGCTGCAAGCAGCGTTGGTCGGGTCCGCCGTTGGCCGCCGCCGCCGTGTCCCGGGTCCCGATCTTAGTCAAACCAACATAGAGGTTTTTATTTCATGTCTCTACGACATTTCTAACAGAAGTTACATGCAGTTTTGTCTGGGTTTTTTCCTAGGGGGCGCTAAGCGCAATTTAGATTTTTGGGGTTTGGTTTTTTATTAGATGGCAGTTTTTGCCAGTCCTGATATGTGTGTAAAATTTGGTGAGTTTTGAAGCATGATAAGGGGGTGAAATTACAGATCGGCGATTCTGGATGTTGTTGATAAATGGCTTTCGGTCTGCATAACAGAGCTTTAACTAGCACTTTGAAGCATTTTAAGTGGGTCAAATTACAGCTCAAAGAGGCAAAAACGTCATTTTTTAGGAAAAGTTGCGCAGGGGTTTTTTGAAGGCGCGTAAAATCAAAACCTTAAAACTTATGAAAACTTTGATCTATACTTTTAATCAGAAGGGTTCAAAGTCTCCCCTGTGCGAGTTTGAAGCCGAAACGACAAACGGGCTCAGAGGAGATAACTTTTGAAGAAAGGTGATGGGTTTTCACAAAACTTTTATTTTGAAGGGGCAATTTTTAACTTCCTGTTGATTTTTGCCGAAGGATGTCAATTATCGAAATGTAGGTCTAAGTCAGACCTACCTAGAAGTTTTTGTTTCATGTCTTTCCGGCATTCCTACCGGAAGTTACAAGGAGTTTTGTCTGTGTTTTCTTCTTGGAAGCAGTTTTTTCTGTGTTTTATTGAAAAATTGCGCTAGAGCGCAATTTTTAGTTTTATTATTATTTTTTTTCATTAGATTGCAATTTCTGCCAGTCCTGATGTGTGTGCCAAGTTTGGTGAGTTTTGAAGCATTTTAAGGGGGTCAAATTACAGCTCAAAGGGGCAAAAATAGCATTTTTTAGCGAAAATTTTGCTTTAAATGGGTTTTTGCAAAATTTCTGTTGATTTTAGGTATAGGCATTTCTAATGGGGAATCTAGGTCTAAGTCAGACCTACATAGAGGTTTTTGTTCCATGTCTTTACGACATTCCTAACGGAAGTTACAAGCAGTCTGTTTTTTTTTTTTCGTAGGGGGCGCTAGCGCGCATTTTTAATTTTTGGGGTTTGGTTGCTTAATATGTGTTTTTGCCAAGCCTTACCGATGTGTGTTTAAAATTTGGTGAGTTTTGGAGCATGGTCAGTGGGTCAAATTAGGGTTCGAAGCTGCGGAAGAATAATAATAATAATAATAATAATAATAATAATAATTAAAGCTGCAAGCAGCGTTGGTCGGGTCCGCCGCCGCCGCCGCCGCCGTGTCCCGAGTCCCGATCTTAGTCAGACCTACATAGAAGTTTTTATTCCATGTCTATACGACATTTCTAACAGAAGTTACATGCAGTTTTGTCTGGGTTTTTTCCTAGGGGGCGCTAAGCGCAATTTCGATTTTTGGGGTTTGGTTTTTTGTTAGTTGGCAGTTATTGCCAGTCCTGATGTGTGTGCAAAATTTGGTGAGTTTTGAAGCATGTTAAGGGGGTGAAATTACAGATCGGCGATTCTGGATGTTGTTGATAAATGGCTTTCGGTCTGCATAACAGAGCTTTAACTTGCACTTTGAAGCATTTTAAGTAGGTCAAATTACAGCTCAAAGAGGCAAAAACGACATTTTTTAGGAAAATTTGCGCAGGGGTTCTTTGAAGGCGCGTAAAATCAAAACCTGAGAACTTATCAAAACTTTGATCTATACTTTTAATCAGAAGGGTTCAATCTCTCTCCTGTGCGAGTTTGAAGCCGAAACGACAAACGCACTGGGAGGAGTGTCGATTTGAAAAAGGTGACGGGTTTTCACAAAACTTTTATTTTGAAGGGGCAATTTTTAACTTCCTGTTGATTTTTGCCGAAGGATGTCAAATATCGAAATGTAGGTCTAAGTCAGACCTACCTAGAAGTTTTTGTTTCATGTCTTTCCGACATTCCTACCGGAAGTTACAAGCAGTTTTGTCTGTGTTTTCTTCCTGGAAGCAGTTTTTTCTGTGTTTTATTAAAAAATTGCGCTAGAGCGCAATTTTGAGTTTTTTTTTTTTTTTTTTTCATTAGATTGCAATTTCTGCCAGTCCTGATGTGTGTGCCAAGTTTGGTGAGTTTTGAAGCATTTTAAGGGGGTCAAATTGCAGCTCAAAGAGGCAAAAATAGCATTTTTTGTGAAAATTTGGCTTTGAATGGGTTTTTGAAAATTTTTTGTTGATTTTGGCCCCAGAAGATACAATTATGGAATTTAGGTCTAAGTCAGACCTACATAGAGGTTTTTGTTTCATGTCTCTACGACATTCCTAACGGAAGTTACAAGCAGTCTGTTTTTTGTTTCCTTTTAGGGGGCGCTAGAGTGCAATTTTCATTTTTGGGGTTTGGTTGCTTAATATGTTGTGGTGGCACGGTAGACCGACGTGTGTGTCAAGTTTGGTGAGTTTTGAAGCATGTTAAGGGGGTGATGTTGGGGCGCGACGGTGCGGAATAAAGAAAGAAAGAATAATAATAATAATAATTAAAGCTGCAAGCAGCGTTGGTCGGGTCCGCCGTTGGCCGCCGCCGCCGCCGCCGTGTCCCGAGTCTCGATCTTAGTCAGACCTACATAGAAGTTTTTGTTTCATCACTCTACGACATTCCTAACAGAATTTACAAGCAGTTTTATCAGTTTATTTTCCTAGGGGGCGCTAGAGCACAATTGTCATATTTGTGGTTTGGTTTTTTTATTGGATGGCAATTTTCACCATTCCTGATGTGTGTGTAAAATTTGGTGAGTTTTGAAGCATGTTAAGGGGGTCAAATTACAGATTTGCGTTTCTGGATGTTGTTGATAAATGGCTTTCGCCTGGCATTGTATAGCTTTAACTTGCACTTTGAAGCATTTTAAGGGGGTCAAATTGCAGCTCAAAGAGGCAAAAATAGCATTTTTTGGCGAAAATTTTGCTTTGAATGAGTTTTTGCAAAATTTCTGTTGATTTTGGGAATAGACGTTTTTTATTGGAAATGTAGGTCTAAGTCAGACCTACACAGAGGTTTTTGTTTCATGTCTCTACGACATTCCTAACGGAAGTTACAAGCAGTTTTGTCTGGGTTTTTTCCTAGGGGGCGCTAAGCGCAATTTAGATTTTTGGGGTTTGGTTTTTTATTAGATGGCAGTTTTTGCCAGTCCTGATATGTGTGTAAAATTTGGTGAGTTTTGAAGCATGTTAAGGGGGTGAAATTACAGATTGGCGATTCTGGATGTTGTTGATAAATGGCTTTCGGTCTGCATAACAGAGCTTTAACTAGCACTTTGAAGCATTTTAAGTGGGTGAAATTACAGCTCAAAGAGTCAAAAACGTCATTTTTTAGGAAAAGTTGCGCAGGGGTTTTTTGAAGGCGCGTAAAATCCAAACCGGAGCAGTAATCAAAACTTTGATCTATACTTTTAATCAGAAGTGTCCAAACTCTCTCCTGTGCGAGTTTGAAGCCGAAACGACAAACGCACTGGGAGAAGTGTCGATTTGAAAAAGGTGACGGGTTTTCACAAAACTTTTATTTTGAAGGGGCAATTTTTAACTTCCTGTTGATTTTTGCCGAAGGATGTAAATTATCGAAATGTAGGTCTAAGTCAGACCTACCTAGAAGTTTTTGTTTCATGTCTGTCCGACATTCCTACTGGAAGTTACAAGCAGTTTTGTCTGTTTTCTCTTCCTAGGAGCAGTTTTTTCTGTGTTTTATTCAAAAATTGCGCTAGAGCGCAATTTTGAGTTTTATTATTTTTTATTTTCATTAGATCGCAATTTCTGCCAGTCCTGAGGTGTGTGCCAAGTTTGGTGAGTTTTGAAGCATTTTAAGGGGGTCAAATTACAGCTCAAAGAGGCAAAAATAGCATTTTTTGCGAAAATTTTGCTTTGAAGGCGTTTTTGCCAACTTCCTGTTGATTTTAGGTATAGAACATTTTTATTGGAAATGTTCATCAAAGTCAGACCTTCATATAGGTTTTTGTTTCAAGTCTCTACGACATTCCTAATGGAAGTTACAAGCAGTCCGTTTTTTGTTTCTTCCTAGGGGGCGCTAGCGCGCAATTTTGATTTTTAGTGCTCGGTTTTTTTATTAGATGGCAATTTTCGCAGATCCTGATGTGTGTGTCAAATATGGTGAGTTTTGAAGCATGTTAAGTGGGTCAAATTTCAGCTGGAAACGGCGGCGGAATAATAAAGAATTAAAGCTGCAAGCAGCGTTGGTCGGGTCCGCCGTTGGCCGCCGCCGCCGCCGCCGTGTCCCGAGTCCCGATCTTAGTCAGACCTACATAGAAGTTTTTATTTCATCACTCTACGACATTCCTAACAGAATTTACAAGCAGTTTTGTAATTTTTTTTTCCTAGGGGGAGCTAGAGCACAATTTTCATTTTTGGGATTTGTTTTTTTATTGGATGGCAATTTTCACCAGTCCTGATGTGTGTGTAAAATTTGGTGAGTTTTGAAGCATGTTAAGGGGGTCAAATTATAGATTTGCGTTTCTGGATGTTGTTGATAAATGGCTTTCGCTTGGCATTGTATAGCTTTAACTTGCACTTTGAAGCATTTTAAGGGGGTCAAATTTCAGTTCAAAGAGGCAAAAAAGGCATTTTTTGCAAAAAATTTGTTTTAAAGGGGTTTTTGCCAACTTCCTGTTGATTTTAGGTATAGAAGTGTTTATTGGAAATGTAGGTCTAAGTCAGACCTACACAGAGGTTTTTGTTTCATGTCTCTACGACATTCCTAACGGAAGTTACAAGCAGTCTGTTTTTTGTCTCTTCCTAGGGGGCGCTAGCTTGCAATTTTAATTTTTGGGGTTTGATTGCTTAATAAGTTGGTCTGCCGCTCCATACCGATGTGTGTGTCAATTTTGGTGAGTTTTGAAGCAAGTTAAGGGGGTCAAATTAGGGTGCGAAGGTGCGAGCGCGCCTTGGGTTGCTGTCCCCGAGCCCCACGGCAGGAGAAGCCTTGCTGCCACTATTTAATGCATTGTGAAAGTAATGCAGTTGTTGTATTGAAGTGAAAATATCAAGCTCCCTGTTGATTTTTGCCAAAGTATGTTAGTTATTCAAATGTAGGTCTAAGTCAGACCTACATAGTGTTTTTTGTTTCATGTCTCTACGACATTCCCTACCGGAAGGTACAAGCAGTTTTGTCTTTGTTTTCTTCCTAGGAGTAGTTTGTCTGTGTTGTATTCCTAGGGGGCGCTAGAGCACAATTTTGAGTTTTGGGGTTTAGTTTTTTCATCAGCTCGCAATTGTTGCCAGTCCTGATGTGTGTGCCAAGTTTGGTGAGTTTTGAAGCATTTTAAGGGGGTCAAATTACAGCTCAAAGAGGCAAAAATGAAATTTTTTAGGAAACTTTGCGCAGGGGATCTTTGAAGGCGCGTAAAATCAAAACCTTAAAACTTATCACAACTTTGATCTATACTTTTAATCAGAAGGGTTCAAACTCTCTCCTGTGCGAGTTTGAAGCCGAAACGACAAACGCACTGGGAGGAGTATCGATTTGAAAAAGGTGACGGGTTTTTACAAAAACTTTTATTTTGAAGGGGTAATTGTCAACTTCCTGTTGATTATTTCTGCTAGCTGTCAATTATTAAAATGTAGGTCTAAGTGAGACCTACATAGAAGTTTTCGTTTCATGTCCTTCCGGCATTCCTACCCGAAGTTACAAGCAGTTTTGTCTGTGGTTTCTTCCTGGAAGCAGTTTTTTCTGTGTTTTATTGAAAAATTGCGCTAAAGAACAATTTTGAGTTTTTTTTTTTTTTTTTTTCATTAGATTGCAATTTCTGCCAGTCCTGATGTGTGTGCCAAGTTTGGTGAGTTTTGAAGTATTTTAAGGGGGTCAAATTGCAGCTCAAAGAGGCAAAAATTTCATTTTTTGTGAAAATTTGGCTTTGAATGGGTTTTTGAAAATTTTTTGTTGATTTTGGCCCCAGAAGATACAATTATGGAATTTAGGTCTAAGTCAGACCTACACAGAGGTTTTTGTTTCATGTCTCTACGACATTCCTAACGGAAGTTACAAGCAGTCTGTTTTTTGTTTCCTTTTAGGGGGCGCTAGAGCGCAATTTTCATTTTTGGGGTTTGGTTGCTTAATATGTTGTGGTGTCACGGTAGACCGACGTGTGTGTCAAGTTTGGTGAGTTTTGAAGCATGTTAAGGGGGTGATGTTGGGGCGCGACGGTGCGGAATAAAGAAAGAAAGAATAATAATTAAAGCTGCAAGCAGCGTTGGTCGGGTCCGCCGCCGCCGCCGCCGCCGTGTCCCGAGTCCCGATCTTAATCAGACCTCCATAAAAGTTTTTGTTTCATCACTCTATGACATTCCTAACAGAATTTACAAGCAGTTTTGTCAGTTTTTTTTCCTAGGGGGAGCTAGAGCACAATTTTCATTTTTGGGGTTTGTTTTTTTATTGGATGGCAATTTTCACCAGTCCTGATGTGTGTGTAAAATTTGGTGAGTTTTGAAGCATGTTAAGGGGGTCAAATTACAGATTGGTGTTTCTGGATGTTGTTGATAAATGGCTTTCGCTTGGCATAGTATAGCTTTAACTGGCACTTTGAAGCATTTTAAGGGGGTCAAATATCAGTTCAAAGAGGCAAAAAAGGCATTTTTTGCAAATATTGTGTTTTGAAGGGGTTTTTGTCAACTTCCTGTTGATTTTAGGTATAGAAGTGTTTAATGGAAATGTAGGTCTAAGTCAGACCTACATAGAGGTTTTTGTTTCATGTCCCTACGACATTCCTAACGGAAGTTACAAGCAGTTTTGTCTGGAAAAAGGTGACGGCTTTTTACAAAACTTTTATTTTGAAGGGGTAATTGCCAACTTCCTGTTGATTTTAACTGAAAGATGCCAGTTATCAAAATGTAGGTCCAAGTGAGACCTACATTGAGGTTTTTGTTTCATGTCTGTCCGACATTCCTACCAGAAGTTACAAGCAGTTTGATCTGTTTCCTCTTCCTAGGAGCAAATTTTTCTGTGTTTTATTCAAAAATTGCAATAGAGCGCAATTTTGAGTTTAAAGGTTTGTTTTTTTCACTAGATCGCAATGTTTGCCAGTCCTGATGTGTGTGGCAAGTTTGGTGAGTTTTGAAGCATTTTAAGGGGGTCAAATTTCAGTTCAAAGAGGCAGAAATTTACTTTTTTGCGAAAATTTTGATTTGAAGGGGTTTTTGCCAACTTCCTGTTGATTTTTGCTATAGAAGTGCTTCATTGGAAATGTAGGTCTAAGTCTGATCTACATAGAGGTTTTTGTTCCATGTCTCTACGACATTCCCAACCGAAGTTACAAGCAGTCTGTTTTTTGTCTCTTCCTAGGGGGCGCTAGCGCGCAATTTTAATTTTGGGGGTTTGGTTACCTAATATGTTGGTCTGCCGCTCCATACCGATGTGTGTGTCAAATTTGGTGAGTTTTGAAGCATGTTAAGGGGGGTCAAATTAGGGTATTGTTTGTGTTGTATTCCTAGGGGGCGCTAGAGCACAATTTTGAGTTTTTGGGTTTGGTTTTTTCATTAACTCGCAATTGTTGCCAGTCCTGATGTGTGTGCCAAGTTTGGTGAGTTTTGAAGCATTTTAAGTGGGTCAAATTACAGCTCAAAGAGGAAAAAATGAAATTTTTTAGGCAAATTTGCGCAGGGGTCCTTTGAAGGCGCGTAAAATCAAAACCTGAAAACTTATCAAAACTTTGATCTATACTTTTAATCAGAAGGGTTCAAACTCTCTCCTGTGCGAGTTTGAAGCCGAAACGACAAACGCCCTGGGAGAAGTGTCGATTTGAAAAAGGTGACGGGTTTTTACAAAACTTTTATTTTGAAGGGGTAATTGCCAACTTCCTGTTTATTTTTTCTGCTAGCTGTCAATTATTAAAATGTAGGTCTAAGTGAGACCTACATAGAAGTTTTTGTTTCATGTCTTTCCGGCATTCCTACCGGAAGTTACAAGCAGTTTTGTCCGTGGTTTCTTCCTGGAAGCAGTTTTTTCTGTGTTTTATTGAAAAATTGCGCTAGAGCGCAATTTTGAGTTTTATTATTATTTTTTTTCATTAGATTCTAATTTCTGCAAGTCCTGATGTGCCTGCCAAGTTTGGTGAGTTTTGAAGCATTTTAAGGGGGGCAAATTACAGCTCAAAGAGGCAAAAATAGCATTTTTTTGCGAAAATTTTGCTTGGAATGGGTTTTTGCAATATTTCTGTTGATTTTTGCCCCAGAACATACTATTATGAAATGTAGGTCTAAGTCAGATATACATAGAGGTTTTCGTTTCATGTCTCTACGACATTCCTAACGGAAGTTACAATCAGTATGTTTTTTTTTTTTCTTAGGGGGCGCTAGCGCGCAATTTTGTATTTTGGGGTTTGGTTGCTTAATATGTGTTTTTGCCAAGCCTTACCGATGTGTGTGCCAAATTTGGTGAGTTTTGAAGCATGTTAAGGGGGTCAAATTAGGGTGCGAAGCTGCGGAATAATAATAATAATAATAATAAAACGCAGCAGATTCAATAGGGTCCTTGCATGGCAAAGGACATGGATGTCCTTTGCCATTGCAGGGCGGACCCTAATAATTAAAGCTGCAAGCAGCGTTGGTCGGGTCCGCCGCCGCCGCCGCCGGCCGTGTCCCGAGTCCCGATCTTAGTCAGACCTCCATAGAAGTTTTTGTTTCATCACTCTACGACATTCCTAACAGAATTTACAAGCAGTTTTATCAGTTTATTTTCCTAGGGGGCGCTAGAGCACAATTTTCATTTTTGAAGTTTGCTTTTTTTATTGGATGGCAATTTTCACCAGTCCTGATGTGTGTGTAAAATTTGGTGAGTTTTGAAGCATGTTAAGGGGGTCAAATTACAGATCTGCGTTTCTGGATGTTGTTGATAAATGGCTTTCACTTGGCATTGTATAGCTTTAACTTGCACTTTGAAGCATTTTAAGGGGGTCAAATATCAGTTCAAAGAGGCAAAAAAGGCATTTTTTGCAAAAATTTTGTTTTGAAGGGGTTTTTGCCAACTTCCTGTTGATTTTAGGTACAGAAGTGTTTATTGGAAATGTAGGTCTAAGTCAGACCTACACAGAGGTTTTTGTTTCATGTCTCTACGACATTCCTAACGGAAGTTACAAGCAGTCTGTTTTTTGTCTCTTCCTAGGGGGCGCTACCGCGCAATTTTCATTTTTGGGGTTTGGTTGCTTAATAAGTTGGTCTGCCGCTCCATACCGATGTGTGTGTCAATTTTGGTGAGTTTTGAAGCATGTTAAGGGGGTCAAATTAGGGTGCGAAGGTGCGAGCGCGCCTTGGGTTGCTGTCCCCGAGCCCCACGGCAGGAGAAGCCTTGGTGACACTATTTAATGCATTGTGAAAGTAATGCAGTTTTTGTATTGAAGTGAAAATATCAAGCTTCCTGTTGATTTTTGCCAAAGTATGTTAATTATTCAAATGTAGGTCTAAGTCAGACCTACATAGTGGTTTTTGTTTCATGTCTCTCTGACATTCCTACCGGAAGTTACAAGCAGTTTTGTATTTGTTTCTTCCTAGGAGCAGTTTGTCTGTGTTGTATTCCTAGGGGGGCGCTAGAGCACAATTTTGAGTTTTGGGGTTCGGTTTTTTTATTAGCTCGCAATTGTTGCCAGTCCTGATGTGTGTACCTAGTTTGGTGAGCTTTGAAGCATTTTAAGGGGGTCAAATTACAGCTCAAAGAGGCAAAAACGAAATTTTTTACGAAAATTTGCGCAGGGGTTCTTTGAAGGCGCGTAAAATCAAAACCTGAAAAGTTATCAAAATTTTGATCTATACTTTTAATCAGAAGGGTTCAAACTCTCTCCTGTGCGAGTTTGAAGCCGAAACGACAAACGCACTGGGAGGAGTTTTTATTTGAAAAAGGTGACGGGTTTTTACAAAACTTTTATTTTGAAGGGGTAATTTTTAACTTCCTGTTGATTTTTCTGCAGGATTTCAAATATCAAATTGTAGGTCTAAGTGAGACCTACATAGAGGTTTTTGTTTCATGTCTGTCCGACATTCCTACTGGAAGTTACAAGCAGTTTTGTCCATTTTCTCTTCCTAGGAGCAGTTTTTTTCTGTGTTTTATTCAAAAATTGCCCTAGAGCACATTTTTTAATTTTCGGGTTTGGTTTTTTTCATTAGATCAAAAATTCTGCCAGTCCTGATGTGTGTGCCAAGTTTGGTGAGTTTTGAAGCATGTTAAGGGGGTCAAATTGCAGCTCAAAGAGGCAAAAATAGCATTTTTTGCGAAAATTTTGCTTTGAATGAGTTTTTGCAAAATTTCTGTTGATTTTGGGTATAGGCATTTCTAATTGGAAATGTAGATCTAAGTCAGACCTACGTAGAGGTTTTTGTTTCATGTCTCTACGACATTCCTAACGGAAGTTACAAGCAGTCCGTTTTTTTTCTCTTCCTAGGGGGCGCTAGCGCGCAATTTTCATTTTTGGGGTTTGGTTGCTTAATAGGTTGGGAAGGTCCACCGCACCGATGTGTGTGTCAAATTTGGTGAGTTTTGGAGCATGTTGAGGGGGTGAAATTGGGGTGCGACGGTGCGGTATAATAAAGAATAATAATAATAAGAAACGTTACAGATTCAATAGGGTCCTTGCATGGCAAAGGACATGGATGTCCTTTGCCATTGCAGGGCGGACCCTAATTAAAGCTGCAAGCAGCGTTGGTCGGGTCCGCCGTTGGCCGCCGCCGCCGTGTCCCGGGTCCCGATCTTAGTCAAACCAACATAGAGGTTTTTATTTCATGTCTCTACGACATTTCTAACAGAAGTTACATGCAGTTTTGTCTGGGTTTTTTCCTAGGGGGCGCTAAGCGCAATTTAGATTTTTGGGGTTTGGTTTTTTATTAGATGGCAGTTTTTGCCAGTCCTGATATGTGTGTAAAATTTGGTGAGTTTTGAAGCATGTTAAGGGGGTGAAATTACAGATCGGCGATTCTGGATGTTGTTGATAAATGGCTTTCGGTCTGCATAACAGAGCTTTAACTAGCACTTACAAGCATTTTAAGTGGGTGAAATTACAGCTCAAAGAGGCAAAAACGTCATTTTTTAGGAAAAGTTGCGCAGGGGTTTTTTGAAGGCGCGTAAAATCCAAACCGGAGCAGTAATCAAAACTTTGATCTATACTTTTAATCAGAAGTGTCCAAACTCTCTCCTGTGCGAGTTTGAAGCCGAAACGACAAACGCACTGGGAGAAGTGTCGATTTGAAAAAGGTGACGGGTTTTCACAAAAACTTTTATTTTGAAGGGGCAATTTTTAACTTCCTGTTGATTTTTGCCGAAGGATGTAAATTATCGAAATGTAGGTCTAAGTCAGACCTACCTAGAAGTTTTTGTTTCATGTCTGTCCGACATTCCTACTGGAAGTTACAAGCAGTTTTGTCTGTTTTCTCTTCCTAGGAGCAGTTTTTTCTGTGTTTTATTCAAAAATTGCGCTAGAGCGCAATTTTGAGTTTTATTATTTTTTATTTTCATTAGATCGCAATTTCTGCCAGTCCTGAGGTGTGTGCCAAGTTTGGTGAGTTTTGAAGCATTTTAAGGGGGTCAAATTACAGCTCAAAGAGGCAAAAATAGCATTTTTTGCGAAAATTTTGCTTTGAAGGCGTTTTTGCCAACTTCCTGTTGATTTTAGGTATAGAACATTTTTATTGGAAATGTTCATCTAAGTCAGACCTTCATATAGGTTTTTGTTTCAAGTCTCTACGACATTCCTAATGGAAGTTACAAGCAGTCCGTTTTTTGTTTCTTCCTAGGGGGCGCTAGCGCGCAATTTTGATTTTTAGTGCTCGGTTTTTTTATTAGATGGCAATTTTCGCAGATCCTGATGTGTGTGTCAAATATGGTGAGTTTTGAAGCATGTTAAGTGGGTCAAATTTCAGCTGGAAACGGCGGCGGAATAATAAAGAATAATAATAAAACGCAGCAGATTCAATAGGGTCCTTGCATGGCAAAGGACATGGATGTCCTTTGCCATTGCAGGGCGGACCCTAATAAGAAACGTTACAGATTCAATAGGGTCCTTGCATGGCAAAGGACATGGATGTCCTTTGCCATTGCAGGGCGGACCCTAATTATTAAAAAAATCAAGGCTCCAATTACGTCACATTAAATTTTCCACTTTGAGATATTTTTGGGGGCAAATGTTGGGTATTTTGTGTTTGCCATATAAAAAACTGAATGGCCTAAAACGAACCAACGAACAAAAAACATATAACTGATGCATAGATCTGAAGTTGATATCGAGACAATTGTGTTAAAAGTAAACAGTAAAAAAAAAAAGAATATAATTTATTTTTCAACATTTTAATGAGTAGGACCCTTTTGGATCAGTGTGTTTTGTTTTTAAGTGTCATTGCACAAAAAAATAATAGTGAATTCAAATCAATGATGTTATGAGTTGTTGACCTTTTTACGGCTCCAATTATTATATAATCTCAAATATTCTACTTGAAAATTGTATTGGGTGAAAATATTGCATATTTTTTCAATAAAAAAACATGGTTTTCTTTGACAAAAAAGACCATACAACTTAAGTCTTTAAAAACGTCATCTTGACCGATAGACTTAATGTTGATCTAGAACAGGGGTAGGGAACCTATGGCTCTAGAGCCTGATGTGGCTCTTTTGATGACTGCACCTGGCTCTCTGATAAATCTTAGCTGACATTGCTTAACGCAATAATTTCGCTGGTAATCCCAGTGCTAAAATAACGTGCAAAATATAAAACATTCTCATGCATTTAAATCCATCCATCCATTTTCTACCGCACCTGTTCAAGAAGTCGCATTAATGGTAAGAAGTATTTTATGTCTCGATGGGGGGGTCGCAGCTTGCTGCAGGGTCGTTCTCCCAGGAAGGCAGACTGACTACTCGGGACATGGCATTTAGGTAAAAACATGATTTAATTTAAACTAAAAAAAGATACAAACAAAAATCGCTCACAGTGGAGGCACAACTTGGGCTAAGGAACAAAGCTAACGCATAAACAGACTATGAACATAGATCAAACAAAATATACTTGGCATGGCATGAAGCACGAAACTATGGCAAGGCATGAAACAAGTCAGCAGAGAGCAAGAAAATATCACATTGACGCCAAGGCGACTGACTGGCAAAGACGAGCTTAAATACTGCCTTTGATTAGTGCTCGGGAAGCAGGTGAGCGGGCATTTTGTTCACCAGAGACAGGTGGACAAAATGAGTAACCAAGGAAACCAGACAAGGGAGTGGAAAAAAACAGAAACTTAAAGAGTCCAAAGGACAAACAGCACATGGCCAAACAAAAACATGATCAACAGACATGACATTTTATTTATTATTGGTTAGCTTCAGAATAACAATGTTATTAAAAAGAATAAAAGACTTATTATACTCTAAAAATGTTGGTTTTACTTAAAAATGCACGCATTTAGTTGTATTCAGTGTTAAAAAAATATGATGTGGCTCTCACTGAAATACATTTTGAAATATTTGGCTTTCATGGCTCTCTCAGCCAAAAAGGTTCCCGACCCCTGATCTAGAGATTTAAAACTTGAATGAATAATAATGAAAATAATAATACTGAATGACACATTTTTAACATTTTATTTTTTACCAAAACCCTTTGGGATCAAGCCTGAGTGGAGGCTTAAATGTATATTTTTTATACATATATTGTATTGTATTGTATTGTTTTTCAAAATAAATGGCCCCCGCTTGCTTTGATTAGTCAGTGTGCGGTCCTCAATGGAAAAAGTTTGGACACCCCTGGCATAGAAGAAAAGGTCATTTTAAAGAACAATATTCAAGGACAACTTTTAACAAATGGTGGGGGTTAAACTATAAAATTCTCTTTACAACGAGATAAAAGATTGTAGAATATATACCAATTGAAAAAATATATATATAAAGACAGAACAATAAGATGATATGAAGTGTCTACATTTTGCTTCATATTTATTATTTAACTTATTTTTTTGTCTGGTTTTGTAGATTACTTTTTTTTGCTCGGTTTGTACTTCATGAAGTTTTGCACTTTTTTTTTTGTTTTTGTTCGTTTTCATTACATTTGGATGTATTCGTTTGGTTTGTATGCTTGTGAATCTGGGCTATCCATTAAGTAAGACTACCTATTATGTTGAATTGGGCAGAAAATATAAGATTTTCTTCATCCTGTCACTTATTAAGCATTAAGTGTAAAAAATATGTGTTTAGTTGCTAAAGTTTAATTGTCTATGGATCAAAAATGCACATCAGTGGAGGAGATAGATAAAAAAATGAACGGATGAAAATGACACACCTGCTTAAACTCTGTGTACTTATAGGCCGATTTACATATGCTTACATCCTGTGTTCAAAACGGATACAATTGTGAAAATAATTATATTTATATAGCGCTTTTCTCTAGTGACTCAAAGCGCTTTTACATAGTGAAACCCAACATTTAAGTTACTTTTAAACCAGTGTGGGTGGCAGTGGGAGCAGGTGGGTCAAGTGTCTTGCCTAAGGACACTATTGAAGTGAATTAAATTTATATAGCGTTTTTCTCTAGAGACTTAAATCACTTTACATAGTGAAACCCAATATCTAAGTTACATTTAAACCAGTGTGGGTGGCAGTGGGAGCAGGTGGGTCAAGTGTCTTGCCTAAGGACACTATTGAAGTGAATTAAATTTATATAGCGTTTTTCTCTAGAGACTCAAAGCGCTTTTACATAGTGAAACCCAACATCTAAGTTACATTTAAACCCGTTTGGGTGGCAGTGGGAGAAAGTGGGTCAAGTGTCTTGCCTAAGGACACAAGTGAAGTGAATTATATTTATATAGCATTTTTCTCTAGTGACTCAAAGCACTTTACATAGTGAAACCCAACATCTAAGTTACATTTAAACCAGTGTGGGTGGCAGTGGGAGCAGGTGGGTAAAGTGTCTTGCCTAAGGACACTATTGAAGTGAATTAAATTTATATAGCATTTTTCTCTAGAGACTCAAAGCACTTTACATCGTGAAACCCAATATGTAAGTTATATTTAAACCCGTGTGGGTGGCAGTGGGAGCAGGTGGGTCAAGTGTCTTGCCTAAAGACACAAGTGAAGTGAATTTAATTTATATAGCGTTTTTCTCTAGTGACTCAAAGCGCTTTTACATAGTGAACCCCAACATTTAAGTTACATTTAAACCCGTGTGGGTGGCACTGGGAGAAAGTGGGTCAAGTGTCTTGCCTAAGGACACAAGTGAAGTGAATTTAATTTATATAGCGTTTTTTCTCTAGTGACTCAAAGCGCTTTTACATAGTGAAACCCAACATCTAAGTTACATTTAAACCAGTGTGGGTGGCACTGGGAGCAGCTGGGTCAAGTGTCTTGCCTAAGGACACTATTGAAGTGAATTACATTTATATAGCGTTTTTCTCTAGTGACTCAAAGCGCTTTTACATAGTGAAACCCAACATTTAAGTTACATTTAAACCAGTGTGGGTGGCAGTGGGAGCAGGTGGGTCAAGTGTCTTGCCTAAGGACCCCAAGTGAAGTGAATTTAATTTATATAGCGTTTTTTCTCTAGTGACTCAAAGCGCTTTTACATAGTGAAACCCAACATTTAAGTTACATTTAAACCAGTGTGGGTGGCAGTGGGAGCAGGTGGGTCAAGTGTCTTGCCTAAAGACACAAGTGAAGTGAATTTAATTTATATAGCGTTTTTCTCTAGTGACTCAAAGCACTTTTACATAGTGAAACCCAATATGTAAGTTATATTTAAACCAGTGTGGGTGGCAGTGGGAGCAGGTGGGTCAAGTGTCTTGCCTAAGGACACAAGTGAAGTGAATTATTTTTATATAGCATTTTTCTCTAGTGACTCAAAGCACTTTACATAGTGAAACCCAACATTTAAGTTACATTTAAACCCGTGTGGGTGGCAGTGGGAGAAAGTGGGTCAAGTGTCTTGCCTAAGGACACAAGTGAAGTGAATTTAATTTATATAGCGTTTTTTCTCTAGTGACTCAAAGCGCTTTTACATAGTGAAACCCAACATCTAAGTTACATTTAAACCAGTGTGGGTGGCAGTGGGAGCAGGTGGGTCAAGTGTCTTGCCTAAGGACACAAGTGAAGTGAAGTGAATTATATTTATATAGCGCTTTTCTCTAGTGACTCAAAGCGCTTTTAAATAGTGAAACCCAACATCTAAGTTACATTTAAACCAGTGTGGGTGGCAGTGGGTCAAGTGTCTTGCCCAAGGACACAGCGGCAGTGACTCGGATGGCGGAAGCGGGGATCGAACCTGTAACCCTCAAGTTGCTGGCACAGCCACACTACCAACCGAGCGACACAGCCCCAAATTAAGTTCAAAACAACAACATAACGCAAACTCGAATAAGACAGCAATTTGCTTCAATTCTACAGTTATATTTTAATGAAATATATTTTTAAATCGGAAAATTAAATGCCATAAAAACAATTGGACAATTCCACCATTCACAGCTGGTTCTTATTGTAGAAGAAAGTCTTTTATTTCATTCCAAAAATAGAGAGAAATGCTGAGTAGTTTTGCAATGTGATATAAACATGGACCCAGACAGAAATAGACATATGCATGAATTACTGAGTGCAAAAAATATTATAAAATTATAAAATAGATAAAATATATTAAAGCATTCTGCATCATGTCTGATTAGTTCCAGTAACATATATTTTTCTGTGAATTATTAACAGAGATGTCCTTGTTTTACACAAGAAAACATTGTAAAATGCTACCTGTTGTTAGTGTTTTTTTTTAGCTCATTGCTTTGTGCACGGGGACGGTGTGGGGTGGTTGGGACAGTGGCCTTGCCAGCAACCTGAGGGTTCCTGGTTCAATCCCCACCTTCATCACGTCTCGTTGTGTCCTTGAGCAAGACACTTCACCCTTGCTCCTGATGGGTCGTGGTTAGCGCCTTGCATGGCAGCTCCCGCCATCAGTGTGTGAATGTGTGTGTGAATGGGTGAATGTGGAAATGGTGTCAAAGAGCTTTGAGTACCTTGAAGGTAGAAAAGCGCTATACAAGTACAACCCATTTGGTTTCATGCTACAAAGTGCTATCTGTATGCAAGATTCTAAGCCCAAATATACAAACCCTGTTTCCATATGAGTTGGGAAATTGTGTTTGATGTAAATATAAACGGAAAACAATGATTTTCAAATCATTTTCAACCCATAATCAGTTGAATGCACTACAAAGACAAGATATTTGATGTTCAAACTCATAAACTTTATTTTTTCTTTTGCAAATAATAATTAACTTAGAATTTCATGGCTGCAGCACGTGCCAAAGTAGTTGGGAAAGGACATGTTCACCACTGTGTTACATCACCTTTTCTATTAACAACACTCAAAAAAACGTTTGGGAACTGAGGAAACTAATTGTTGAAGCTTTGAAAGTGGAATTCTTTCCCATTCTTGTTTTATGTAGAGCTTCAATCGTTCAACAGTCCGGGGTCTCCGCTGTCGTATTTTACGCTTCATAATGCGCCACACATTTTCCATGGGAGACAGGTCTGGACTGCAGACTGGCCAGGAAACTCTTTTTTTATAACGAAGCCACGCTGTTGGACCACTTGACGTGGCATTGTCTTGCTGAAATAAGCAGGGGCGTCCATGATAACGTTGCTTGGATGACAACATATGTTGCTCCAAAACCTGTATGGACCTTTCAGCATTAATGGTGCCTTCACAGATGGGTAAGTTACCCATGCCTTGGGCACTAATACACCCCCATACCATCACAGATGCTGGCTTTTGAACTTCGCGCCTATAACAATCCAGATGGTTATTTTCCTCTTTGTTCCGGAGGACACCACGTCCACAGTTTCCAAATATAATTGGAAATTTAGACTCGTCAGACCACAGGACGCTTTTCCACTTTGCATCAGTCCATCTTAGATGAGCTCAGGCCCAACGAAGCCAGCGGCGTTTCTGGGTGCTGTTGATAAATGAGTTTGGCTTTGCACAGTAGAGTTTTAACTTGCACTTACAGATGTAGCGACCAACTGTAGTTACTGACAGTGGTCTTATGAAGTGTTCCTGAGCCCACGTGGTGATATCCTTTACAAACTGATGTCGGTTTTTGATGCAGTATCGCCTGAGGGATCAAAGGTCCGTAATATCATCGCTTACGTGCAGTGATTTCTCCAGATTCTCTGAACCTTTTGATGATTTTACGAACTGTAGATGGTAAAATCCCTAAATTCCTTGCAATAGCTCGTTGAGAAATGTTGTTCTAAAACTGTTCGACATTTTGCGTACAAAGTGGTGACCCTCACCCCATCCTTGTTTGTGAATTACTTAGCATTTCATGGAAGCTGCTTTTATACCCAATCATGGCACCCACCTGTTCCCAATTAGCCTGCGCACCTGTGGGATGTTCCAAAAAAGTGTTTGACGAGCATTCCGCAACTTTACCAGTATTTATTGCCACCTTTCCCAACTTCTTTGTCACGTGTTGCTGGCATCAAATTCTAAAGTTAATGATTATTTGCACACAGAAAAAAAATGTTGATCAGTTTGAACATCAAATATGTTGTCTTTGTAGCATATTCGACTGAATATGGGTTGAAAATGATTTGCAAATCATTGTATTCCGTTTATATTTACATCGAACACAATTTCCCAACTCATATGGAAACGGGGTTTGTACAATGTGTTGTAAAAATAATGCACTTTCTACAGTATTTTACCTGTGTATTCCCTTTTAATGTTGGTTGAACAGGAGTTGTTGACGGCCAAGCCTGGGAGTGGAAGTCCTTGATTTCCGTACACATCGAGAAGGTTACCGGACACGGGGAGCTTTCGGGGAATCAAAGCATACAACAATCAGAAAAATCCGAACAATTGATCTTTGCATGTTGAGAATCATTTAACGGTGTTGGTTATGGAAGACAAAGTAGAAACATTACCGTGTTGTTCATTTGGAGCCCTTGATCCATGAGTCCGAGAACATCCTCGTTGTAACTCGACTCCAAGCTAATGATATCGTCAATAACGTCATCCATCTGCATGATACAAAGCGTAATCCGTCATCAGAGAATGCGCTCTTGAAATACAAGTCACTGGATGATAATAAAATAATAACCTTTGCAATGCGTACCTCTTTCTCACAGTTAGAGGTGAGGGTGAGATGAGCCATAGGACTGTTGGGGGCGCTGTTCCCGGGCCCGGGCGGCATGCCATGGTCGGGTTGCTGACCGGGGCACTGGGCTCCTCCAGCTTTTCCGCCCAAGTTGTTTGACAGATACTGTCTGACCTGCTGCCTCTGATTCTGCTGGATGTGGTACTTGTTGGAGTTTTCGATATGGGACGGCACCTACAAGAGGAAGACATTAGCCTTAAATAAAACAGGGTGCACCCCGCCTTCCGCCCAAACCCAGCTGAGATAGGGACAGGCGGTAAAAAAATGGATGGAATACCAAGAATAGATTTTGGACAGTTTTTACTTTGTAGTCATTGGGTGCATCTAAGTCAGGGGTGCCCATTACGTCGATCGCGAGCTACCAGTCGACCGCGGGGGGTGTGTCAGTCGATCTCCAGCCAGGCTTTTAAAAAAAATAGACCTAAAAATTAGTCATCATCAATTTTCACCAAGACGTCACTTAAATGACATTCACGGTACCGGAGGGTCTTGTGAGATGACGCTGGCTGCTGCAAGATCATTATTATTAAAATATGACCGAGAGGAAGGCGAGAAACACTTTTTATTTCAACAGACTCTCGCGCCGTACCTTCCGTCAAAACTCTAAAGGCCGACTGCACATTTCCTATCTTCACAATAAAAGCCCTGCTTCATGCTGCCTGCGCTAACTAAATACGGAGTCTCGGAAAACTACCGTGCAGAAGCGATCCCTCAGAAAGCTGGCGTGCACATCACTTGTGCACGCCAGCTTTCCGAGACTCTTATTTTGTTAGCGCAGGCAGCATAAAGCAGGGCTTTTATTGTGAAGATAGGAAATGTGCAGTCGGCCTTTAGAGTTTTGACGGAAGGGACGGCGCGAAAGTCTGTTGAAATAAAAAGTGTTTCTCGCCTTCCTCTCTTTCATTTTTTCATAATAATGAACTGGCAGCAGCCAGCGTCATCTCACAAGACCCTCGGGTGCCGTGAATGTCAATCAAGCAAGCTACGGAATTTGCCGCCAATGTTTTTCTTGTAAAGTGTATGGAAGCTGGATGAATTAGATGCCAAAAACCAACCACTTTTATGTGGTATTGTACAGAAAGGACAACTTTTTTTCTCCTCCATTTGAAAATGTGGGCGTTATCATCATTACTGTCTGATTCCAATCAATGCAAGTCATCAGAATCAGGTAATACACCAACTTATATTCTCGTCTTTGTGAAAGAAAGACATCTATATGTGTTACACATGCTTGTATTATCATTAAACACATTTAACTTGTTTACAAAAATGTCTCTTTCATAAATAAATAAATATAAATGATATATATAAATGAGGTAGATCCCCTCGAGTTGGTCAATTGAAAAGTAGCTCGCCTGCAGAAAAAGTGTGGGCACCCCTGATCTAAGGCCATGTAACTAAGCTGTTCTTTCCAGAAAGCTGTGGGCCAGACTTCCTTCTTCACTATTCTTAGAGTCAGCATTTAATATTTGTTTTCGGTTTATTTCTCTTTTAAGAGGTAAATATTTTGGTATATATAATCTCTATACTTCTGCTGTTTTTAAGGACCTAGTCGAGGGGTCGGGAACCTTTTTGGCTGAGAGAGCCAAAAAGCCCATCATCCATCATCTTCCGCTTATCCGAGGTCGGGTCGCGGGGGCAACAGCCTAAGCAGGGAAACCCAGACTTCCCTCTCCCCAGCCACTTCGTCTAGCTCTTCCCGGGGGATCCCGAGGCGTTCCCAGGCCAGCCGGGAGACATAGTCTTCCCAACGTGTCCTGGGTCTTCCCCGTGGCCTCCTACCGGTTGGACGTGCCCTAAACACCTCCCTAGGGAGGCGTTCGGGTGGCATCCTGACCAGATGCCCGAACCACCTCATCTGGCTCCTCTCGATGTGAAGGAGCAGCGGCTTTACTTTGAGTTCCTCCCAGATGGCAGAGCTTCTCACCCTATCTCTAGGGGAGAGGAAACTCATTTCGGCCGCTTGTACCCGTGATCTTATCCTTTCGGTCATGACCCAAAGCTCATGACCATAGGTGAGGATGGGAACGTAGATCGACCGGTAAATTGAGAGCTTTGCCTTCCGGCTCAGCTCCTTCTTCACCACAACGGATCGGTACAACGTCCGCATTAATGAAGACGCCTCACTCGTGAACAAGACTCCTAGGTACTTGAAGTCCTCCACTTGGGGCAGGGTCTCCTCCCCAACAGCAGATAAAGTACAAGCGATGTAATTTAAACTCTAAACTGCTGTTGAGGTCTAGAAGACGCTGCCTGTTTGTCACTGCCCACTCAAGTGCCGGCCTTTTCCGGGCAAGAACCATAGACTCGGACTTGGAGGTGCTGATTCTCATTCCGGTCGCTTCACACTCGGCTGCAAACCGATCCAGTGAGAGCTGAAGATCCCGGTCAGATGAAGCCTTTAGGACCACATCATCTGCAAAAAGCAGAGACCTAATCCTGCGGTCACCAAACCGGAACCCCTCAACGCCTTGACTGCGCCTAGAAATTCTGTCCATAAAAGTTATGAACAGAATCGGTGACAAAGGACAGCCTTGTTTTTAAGGACCTAGTCCAGGGGTCGGGAACCTTTTTGGCTGAGAGAGCCAAAAAGCCAAATATTTTAAAATACATTTCCGTAAGAGCCATATAATATTTTTTTAACACTGAACACAACTAAACGCATGCATTTTTAAGTAAGACCAACATTTCTAGAGTATAATAGGTGTCTTATTCTTTGTAATAACATTGTTATTCTGAAGTTAACTGTGGAGGGGGCGTGGCCAGCGGGCCTGCAGCGACAGGTGCGTAGATGGCCCACCTGGGCCTTGTTATCTAATCACATGTCGCTCTGTCATAAGCAGCAGCCAGGAGGAGAGATGGGGTTGGGGGTGGAAATACAATTGCTGGAAAACAACTGAGAGACTTATTGAAAAAAAAAAAAACAATATTGTAACCCTGAAACAGGCTCTCATGTCGGTGCTTGGGGGTCTGAAGAACCCCCAGTAGGGCAAGCCCCACACTAACCAATAATAAATAAATAACTTCTTACCATTAACGCAACTTCTTGAACAGGTGCGGTAGAAAACGGATGGATGGATTAAAAATGCATGAGAATGTTTTATATTTTGAACATTATTTTCAACACTGTGATTACAAGTGGAATTATTCATTACTTATCGTGTTAAGCAACGTCAGCTCAGATTTATCCGAGAGCCAGATGCAGTCGTCAAAAGAGCCACATCTGGCTCTTGAGCCATAGGTTCCCTACCCCTGACCTAGTCAATGATCATCAGTCAATCAATCAATCAATCAATGATTATTTATATAGCCCTAAATCACTAGTGTCTCAAAGGGCTGCACAAACCACAACACAAACCACCACGACATCCTCGGTAGGCCCACATAAGGGCAAGGAAAACTCACACTCAGAGGGACGTCGGTGACAATGATGACTATGAGAAACCTTGGAGAGGACCGCATATGTGGGCAACCCGCCCAATGTCAAAAGATTTTTACCTTTTGAACTTTTCCACAACTTAATTAGTAATCTTAGTCTTTATTTTAATTATATTCAATATTTATATTAAGTTAGGTTCAAGTTAAAGTACCAATGATTGTCACACACACACACGAGGTGTGGCGAAATTATTCTCTGCATTTGACCCATCACCCTTGATCACCCCCTGGGAGGTGAGGGGAGCAGTGAGCAGCAGCGGTGGCCGCGCCCGGGAATCATTTTTGTTGATTTAACCCCCAATTCCAACCCTTGACGCTGATTGCCAAGCAGGGAGGTAATGGGTCCCATTTTTATAGTCTTTGGTGTGACTCGGCCGGGGTTTGAACTCACAACCTACCGATCTCAGGGCGGACACTAACTATTAGGACACTGAGTAGATCTAACCTACATATAATGTAACAGGATAAACCTTGTGGAATGATATGAAACCAGGTGTTAATCGTTAAAAAAAATTGTCAAAGCTTAGGTCAGGCTGATTACAAGAATAAATTAGAATCAAGTATAGAGCAAAAGAAGGGAGTCATAAAAATAATAGTACAGTACAGGCTAAAAGTTTGGACACACCTTCTCATTCCATGCCTTTTCTTTATTTTCATGACTATTTATATCCTAGGTTGTCACTGAAGGCATCAAAATGATGAATGAACACATGTGGAGTTATGTACTTAACAAAAGAAGGTGAAATAACTGAACACATGTTTTGTATTGTAGTTTCTTCAAAATAGCCACCATTTGCTCTGATTACTGCTTTGCACACGCTTGGCATTCTCTCCATGAGCTTCAAGAGGTAGTCATCTGAAATGTTTTTCACTTCACAGGTGTGCTTGAAGCTCATGGACAGAATACCAAGAGTGTGCAATGCAGAAATCAAAGCAAAGGGTGGTTATTTTGAAGAAACTACAATATAAAACATGTTTTTAATTATTTCACCTTTTTTTTGTTAAGTACATAACTCAATCCAATCCAATCCACTTTATTTATATAGCACATTTAAACAACAATAACGTTTCCAAAGTGCTGCACAGCCATGTTAAAAACAATATTATGCTCCACCAATGACTGAATAAAAACAAAAAATAAATAAATATAAAACCAATATAAAAAAAACAATACAAAAACAAATATGATTAAACACAATTTTAAACGGTAAAATCAATTAAAACAGTAAAATAGAAATCAAAGTGTATAAAAAACACAGAGGACAACAGAGGACCACACAACTCACGTAGTGTTAAAAGCCAAAGAATAAAAGTGGGTCTTAAGACGAGACTTAAAACACTCCACTGTGGAAGCAGTTTGAACATGGAGGGGCAGAGTGTTCCAGAGCTTAGGGCTCTCCCCTGGTCTTAAGTCTGGTCTTGGGCACCACGAGCTAGAACTGGCTCTCGGACCTCAGAGCGCGCGCAGGAATGTAAATTTGGATGAGGTCCGAGATATATTGAGGTGCCAGTCCATGTAAAGATTTAAAAACAAACAGCAATGTTTTAAAATCAATTATAAAATGAACAGGGAGCCTGTGCAAACTCTGAAGAATTTGGGTTATATGCTGGCGTTTCCTGGCCCCTGTTAAAAGTCCTGCTGCCGCGTTCTGGACTAACTGCAACCGGGAGAGAGCTTTTTGGCTAATGCCAGCATAAAGTGCATTGCAGTAGTCCAGGCCACTTGAAATAAAAGCATGCACGACTTGTTCAAAAAGGTTAAAAGATAAAAACGGGTTAACCTTTATTAAATGACGAAGGTGATAAAAACACGATTTTAAAACGCCATTGACTTGTTTGTCTAGTTTAAAATCGCGTCCCAAGGCATTATTAAAAATTCTGGGCTAACAAAGCCTTGACGTCGCATAGACCGTTAAGAAGGGGTGTCAGGGGGCCGTGGCCTTTTGAAATCGGCATAGAAATTTGGTAGTCATCTGCATAAAAGTGATAAAACACTCCATGTTTCTTAAAAATATCTACAAGAGAGAGGAGACAAAGAGCGAACAGGATGGGGCCTAAAATAGATCCCTGGGGGACACCACAGTAAAGCGGGGCAGAAGAAGAGGTGGCGTCCCCCAGCCTGACAGAGAAGGACCTCTCAGACAGGTAAGATCTGAACCACTCTAACGCAGTCCCCCTGACACCCACACAGTCTCTCAGGCGGTCTAAAAGAATTGTGTGGTCGACTGTGTCAAAGGCAGCTGTAAGACCTAAAAGCACTAAAATGGCAAAGCTGCCAGAATCAGACATTAAAGGCAGTGACAATCTACAATGTAAATAGTCATGAAAATAAAGAAAACGCATTGCATGAGAAGGCGTGTCCAAACTTTTGACCTGTACTGTACATACAATTACGCAGTGATACATGAATTGTAACTACCGTATTTCCTTGAATTGCCGCCGGGGCGCTAATTAATTTAAAACCTCTTCTCACTCATGCGCTTACCAAAGGCATGCGGTAAAAGTAAGCATGCGCTAATTATTTCAAAACCTTTTCTCACTCCGGCACTTACCCAAGGTATGCAGTAAAAATGTAAATGTGTGATGTAAGCTTGGACCTTAAATACTACTGAATAGCTCTTAATCTTTTTCCCTTTATGCTATTTCAAATTACCAGTATTGAAATCAGCCTCCTCCGTTTTGAAAATGATGACAGGGGAAGTGTCACTCGTGACGTCACGAGTTTGACCAGGCGGTAATACTAAGCATGCGCTAATTATTTTGCGAAGGGAGTAATTCATGCGCCTCCGGCAATTCAAGGAAATGCAGTAAATTATATTTGGAATTATACCAAATATATATGTTACTGAAATAAATTGTCAACACAATGTAGGTGCAAATCAAAATAGCTTCACTACCTTAGTCATAATTTTTGCGCTTATCAAACTTAATACTGTCATTACTGCCACAAGTGGTGGAAAAGTGTATCAAAACTGAGTACTGCTGCGGCCCATAGAGACCAGGATAAAACAGATATTTTCTGTGGCGGCCCTCCAGCCTTATGGCTAAGAAACATGATCGATATGACATCGCTTGAATTTGTTTTTATGATTCTGCAAACCCAGGGGCCGATATAATGTCGTTTTCAGGCCGCAGGTTGAATAGTCCTGCATAAAGCCTCCCACTTAACATAGAAACATTTTGAGTCCCCAATTAATCCAACATGCGTGTTTTGGGGATGTGGGAACGAGCTGGATGATCCAAGAAGAGTCTGGCTGCGACCCGGGCGTTTCCGTCATGACACAAGAACGTGCAATTGGGGTTTCTGGATTGGATTTCACCAACCAATTGCGTATCTTGTTGCAATACATTTCTCCTTCCATATTGGCAATCGCACGTCATGGTACGTTGTCTAAAGAAAACAATTGATGAGAAATACTGTTGGTAAGTACGCTATTAGATTACAGTTGGTACAAAATGCGACTGCTAGACTTTTGACAAGAACAAGAAAGTTTGATCACATTACGCCTGTACTGGCTCACCTGCACTGGCTTCCTGTGCACTTAAGATGTGACTTTAAGGTTTTACTACTTACGTATAAAATACTACACGGTCTAGCTCCATCCTATCTTGCCGATTGTATTGTACCATATGTCCCGGCAAGAAATCTGCGTTCAAAGGACTCCGGCTTATTAGTGATTCCCAAAGCCCAAAAAAAGTCTGCGGGCTATAGAGCGTTTTCCGTTCGGGCTCCAGTACTCTGGAATGCCCTCCCGGTAACAGTTCGAGATGCCACCTCAGTAGAAGCATTTAAGTCTCACCTTAAAACTCATTTGTATACTCTAGCCCTTAAATAGACTCCCTTTTTAGACCAGTTGATCTGCTGTTTCTTTTCTTTTTCTTCTATGTCCCACTCTCCCCTGTGGAGGGGGTCCGGTCCGATCCGGTGGCCATGTACTGCTTGCCTGTGTATCGGCTGGGGACATCTCTGCGCTGCTGATCCGCCTCGACATCTCTGCGCTGCTGATCCGCCTCCGCTTGGGATGGTTTACTGCTGGCTCCGCTGTGAACGGGACTCTCGCTGCTGAGTTGGACCCGCTTTGGACTGGACTCTCGCGACTGTGTTGGATCCATTGTGGATTGAACTTTCACAGTATCATGTTAGACCCGCTCGACATCCATTGCTTTCCTCCTCTCTAAGGTTCTCATAATCATTATTGTCACAGACGTCCCACTGGATCATTATTGTCACCGATGTCCCACTGGGTGTGAGTTTTCCTTGCCCTTATGTGGGCCTACCGAGGATGTCGTGGTGGTTTGTGCAGCCCTTTGAGACACTAGTGATTTAGGGCTATATAAGTAAACATTGATTGATTGATTGATATTGTTTATTTCTTCCTTTTTATTAACTATCTTTATCTTTATAACTTTTCCCTTTTCCCTCACCCTAACCAACTTCTTACTTTGACTCACAAACTATGGCCCATGTCTTTAGTTTGGCCCGCAATACGTCATTATAGTAATAAGAAATAATCCCGCTGGATGACTCCAAATTATTTTCAAATATCTAATTGCTGAAAATTGGTCACCATTTTGTGGACAATGCAAGAGCAGTAGTTGAATTGTGCATTATTTAAAGTGACCAAAACACAGCATTTACTTATATACCCTGATCCAAACAACCTCACCTAGTCATGGAGCAAAAAGAAAAAAATGCAACTAACACAAAAAGTCAACACACTTGGTCACACCTGCTCACTGAGCTTTGTTGACATTATAAAAAATGTCCAAGCCAAAAAATATATATATAATAATTACACCTGTTTAAATCTACTATAATGCATGACGGGAAAATACAAAACACTCTCTGCACACTTATCCATGTGTGGTGAATTTTAGCTGCTTGATATTTCTGACTGATTATAAAACCTTAAAAAGGTCATCAAGGACCTAAGTAAACACGGTAGGAGTCAAACTTTGAATTACTAATTATATATCAATTATATTAGTGTACTACAGTAGGTACACATATACATGTATTAGGCTAAACGTATTGTCGTCTTATTTCGGCCCCCTGGGCCAATTTTTTTTTTTAGCCCAATTCATCCCCCAAGTTAAAAAGTTTGGACCCTTGGCAGCCCATGTGGACTGAAGATCTTAATTTTGAAATTCTGGCTGAAAGTTCAAAAAGGGTTGCGA
The DNA here is from genome assembly GCF_033978795.1 of Nerophis ophidion. Taxonomy (NCBI): domain Eukaryota; kingdom Metazoa; phylum Chordata; class Actinopteri; order Syngnathiformes; family Syngnathidae; genus Nerophis; species Nerophis ophidion. The sequence goes on from NC_084626.1 coordinate 27,272,060, forward strand.
AAGCGAGAACTCTCCATCAGCACAAAAACCCCAACAGTTGCATCATATTGGTCGAACCAGAAACAAACATGTGCTTAAAATAATGATTGTCATAAAGTAGGATCTTTGTATCCAACATAAGAAACAAGATGCCCATTCAACATCAGTGAACGCGTTCAAAAACCTCGGTACCTTGATACAAAAAGTCAAAACCTGTACAAGTATAAGGAGCACACAACTAAGTCCAAAATGCAGAACTTTAGGAACGCCAACTGAGATTTGAAGCCTCACACGACTGACTATGAGACCGACATTACCTCAAACAATGTGTTAAAATTCCGAATGCGTGTGTAGATTCGGTTCATGCCCTGTTCTTGTCATAATCCGGAAACTCTTTAATAAAAAGCACACTTAAAAAGAAAATACCATTTCAAATTAAAGCGGAATAATGACACTACAACCTTTTTTTTGCAGACCTTTCAGTCAAAAATGGCAACCACAAGTAGTAAAACCCTGTAGATTATCACTGATAAATCACTAAAAAAAAGATAATGATGATACAAACAAATAAAGTCAGAACTATTACCACTACCATTACTGGTATGCACAACAATAACATAAGAAACAAGACGCCCATTCAACATCAGCAAACGTGTTCAAAAAGCTCGAGACCTTGATACAAAACGTCAAAACCTAAGCACCACACCACAAAGTCTCCAAATAATCAAACGTGCGGGATTTTAGGAACGCCAACTGAGATTTGAAGCCTCACACGAATGACGATGAGACCGACTTGCTGACCACCTGCCTCAAAGACGAACATTACATCAAACAAAGGTGTTAAAAATTCCGAATGTGTACTCTGTAGATCCGGTTCATGCCCTGTTCTTGTCATAATCCAGAAACTCTTCAATAAAAAGCACACTTTAAAAGAAAATACCATTTCAAATTAAAGTGGAATAATGACACTACAACATTTTTTTGCAGACATTTAAGTCAAAAAATGGCAACCGCAAGTAGTAAAACCCTGTAGTTTATTACTCATAGACCGCTAAAAAAGATAATGATGATACAAACAAATAAAGTCAGAACTATTACCACTACCACTACCGGTATGCACAACAATAACATAAGAAACAAGACGCCCATTCAACACCAGAAAACGCGTTCAAAAAGCTCTGGACCTTGATACAAAACGTCAAAACCTAAGCACCACACCACAAAGTCTCCAAATAATCAAACGTGCGGGATTTTAGGAATGCCAACGGACATTTGAAGCCTCACACGAATGACGATGAGACCGACTTGCTGACCACCTGCCTCAAAGACGAACATTACATCAAACAAAGGTGTTAAAAATTCCGAATGTGTACTCTGTAGATTCGGTTCATGCCCTGTTCTTGTCATAATCCAGAAACTCTTCAATAAAAAGCACACTTTAAAAGAAAATACCATTTCAAATTAAAGTGGAATAATGACACTACAAAATTTTTTTGCAGACATTTAAGTCAAAAAATGGCAACCGCAAGTAGTAAAACCCTGTAGTGTATCACTCATAGACCGCTAAAAAAGATAATGATGATACAAACAAATAAAGTCAGAACTATTACCACTACCATTACTGGTATGCACAACAATAACATAAGAAACAAGACGCCCAATCAACATCAGCAAACGTGTTCAAAAAGCTCGAGACCTTGATACAAAACGTCAAAACCTAAGCACCACACCACAAAGTCTCCAAATAATCAAACGTGCGGGATTTTAGGAACGCCAACTGAGATTTGAAGCCTCAGGCGAATGACGATGAGACCGACTTGCTGACCACCTGCCTCAAAGACGAACATTACATCAAACAAAGGTGTTAAAAATTCCGAATGTGTACTGTGTAGATCCGGTTCATGCCCTGTTCTTGTCATAATCCAGAAACTCTTCAATAAAAAGCACACTTTAAAAGAAAATACCATTTCAAATCAAAGTGGAATAATGACACTACAAAATTTTTTTGCAGACATTTAAGTCAAAAAATGGCAACCGCAAGTAGTAAAACCCTGTAGTTTATTACTCATAGACCGCTAAAAAAGATAATGATGATACAAACAAATAAAGTCAGAACTATTACCACTACCACTACCGGTATGCACAACAATAACATAAGAAACAAGACGCCCATTCAACACCTGCAAACGTGTTCAAAAAGCTCGAGACCTTGATACAAAACGTCAAAACCTAAGCACCACACCACAAAGTCTCCAATTAATCAAACTTTCTTTCTCTCTGGCACTCACCGAGGGCGGACGCTCCCCTTTCCTCTCCCTTATCTCTCCTGCTTGCTTCTTTGTTTTGTCTTGTCTTAACTTTCTTGTCGCCTCTTTTTGCACTGCTCTCCAAATCTAAACATTGGAACTATTTAACTGGCCTCAACAAAATGGACAAGATCTTGGGTTTGGGGGAACCTGCTGTCGTGACAAAGCAGTTGTTGCTGGACACACGACGGACTCTTGGGAGAAGAAGGAGGGCCGCGTGCCTGGTGACCCTTTTCTGTAAAGGATGTGAAGATATCCACCTATTTGGAATTATGACCACAGGACATCTGCTGATTGGTGTAAGCGTTGCTCTGGTTTGTCGACAAATTGGAAATTGCTGGCAGTCTTCAAAGTACCCCAAAGCTGCCACAAATGATTGGAGGATGCAGGAAGAACTGTGGATTACGTCGGACTGTCTACCCTGCAGTTTTTGAGGACCAGTCATAGAAAATTTGGAGTGAAAAGCAAATTTTATTTACACTCGCATACAAATCAGTCTAACTTGGATTGTTTCCCTGGCTTCGAGACTCTCCCGAAGGACGGTGTGGTGAAGACACAACAAACTCCCTTCTTGGGACTTAGATACAAAACGTCAAAACCTAAGGACCACACAACAATTAATCAAACGCGCGGGATTTTAGGAATGCCAACTGAGATTTGAAGCCTCACACGACTGACGATGAGACCGACATGCTGACCACCGGGCTCAAAGACGAACATTACATCAAACAAATGTGTTGAAAATTCTGAATGTGTAAGGTGTGGATTCTGTTCATGCCCTGTTCTTGTCATAATCCTGAAAATCTCAAATAAAAAGCACCCTTTAGAAAATACCATTTCAAATTAGAGCGGAATAATGGCACTACAACCTTTTTTGCGGACATTTCTATCAAAAACAGCAACCGCAAGTAGTAAAACCCTGTAGTTTATCACTGATAGACCGCTAAAAAAGATAATGATGATACAAACAAGTAAAGTCAGAACTATTACCACTACCATTACCAGTATGTACAACAATAACATAAGATACAAGACGCCCATTTAACACCAGCAAACGCGTTCAAAAAGCTCAGGACCTTGATACAAAACGTCAAAACCTAAGGACCACACAACAAAGTCTCCAATTAATCAAACGTGCGAGATTTGAAGCCTCACACAACTGACGATGAGACCGACATGCTGACCACCAGGCTCGTAGACGCACATTACATCAAACAAAGGTGTTAAAAATTCAGAATGTGTACTGTGAAGATTCGGTTCATGCCCTGTTCTTGTCATAACCCTGAAACTCTCCAATAAAAAGCACCCCTTAGAAAATCCATCCATTTTCTACCGCTTATTCCCTTTCGGGGTTGCGGGGGGCGCTGGCGCCTATCTCAGCTACAATCGGGCGGAAGGCGGGGTACACCCTGGACAAGTCGCCACCTCATCGCAGGGCCAACACAGATAGACAGACAACATTCACACACTAGGGCCAATTTAGTGTTGCCAATCAACCTATCCCCAGGTGCATGTCTTTGGAAGTGGGAGGAAGCCGGAGTACCCGGAGGGAACCCACGCATTCACGGGGAGAACATGCAAACTCCACACAGAAAGATCCCGAGCCTGGATTTGAACCCAGGACTGCAGGACCTTCGTATTGTGAGGCAGACGCACTAACCCCTCTGCCACCGTGAAGCCCCCCCTTAGAAAATACCATTTCAAATTAGAGCGGAATAATGACACTACAACCTATTTTTGCAGACATTTCAGTCAAAAATGGCAACCACAAGTAAAAAAACCCTGTTGTTTATCACTGATAGATCACTAAAAAAAGATAATGATGATACAAACAAGTAAAGTCACAACTATTACCACTACCATTACCGGTATGCACAACAATAACATAAGAAACAAGATGCCCATTCAATATCAGCAAACCCATTCAAAAAGCTCGGGAGTTTGATACAAAACGTCAAAACATAAGGACCACACAACAATTGATCAAACGTGCAGGATTTTAGGAACGCAAAATGACATTTGAAGCCTCACACGAATGACCACCTGCCTCATAGACGAGCATTACATCAAACAAAGGTGTTAAAAATTCCGAATGTGTACTGTGTAGATTCGGTTCATGCCCTGTTCTTGTCATAATCCTGAAACTCTTCAATAAAAAGCACCCCTTAGAAAATACCATTTAAAATTACAGTGGAATAATGACACTACACCTATTTTTGCAGACATTTCAGTCAAAAATGGCAACCACAAGTATTAAAACCCTGTAGTTTATCATTGATAAACCACTTAAAAAAAGATAATGGTGATACAAACAAGTAAAGTCAGATTACCACTACCACTACCGGTATGAACAACAATAACAAAAGAAACAGGACGCCCATTCAATATCAGCATTCAAAAAGCTCGGGACCTTGATACAAAACATCAAAACCTAAGGACCACACAACAAAGTCTCCAATTAATAAAACATGCAGGATTTTAGGAATGCCAACGGACATTTGAAGCCTCACACGAATGACGATGAGACCAACATGCTGACCACCGGCCTCAAAGACGAACATTACATCAAACAAAGGTGTTAAAAATCCTGAATGTGTACTCTGTAGATCCGGTTCATGCCCTGTTCTTGTCATAATCCGGAAACACTCCAATAAAAAGCACACTTTAAAATAATATAAAGAGAATAATGACACTACAACCTTTTTGCAGAAATTTCATTCAAAAATGGCAACTCCAAGACTCATAGACCGCTATAAAAGATAATGATGATACAAACAAGTAAAGTCCGAACTATTACCACTACCATTACCGGTATGCACAACAATAACATAAGAAACAAGACGCCCAATCAACACCAGCAAACGCGTTCAAAAAGCTCGGGCCCTTGATACAAAACGTCAAAACCTAAGCACCCCACCACAAAGTTTCCAATTAATCAAACCTGCGGGATTTTAAGAATGCCAATTGAGATTTGAAGCCTCACACGAATGACGATGAGACCGACTTGCTGACCACCTGCCTCAAAGACGAACATTACATCAAACAAAGGTGTTAAAAATTCCGAATGTGTACTCTGTAGATCCGGTTCATGCCCTGTTCTTGTCATAATCCGGAAACTCTTCGATAAAAAGCACACTTTGAAATAATACAAAGAGAATAGTAACACTACAACCTTTTTTGCAGACATTTCTATCAAAAACGACAACCGCAAGTAGTAAAACCCTGTAGTGTATCACTCATAGACCGCTAAAAAAGATAATGATGATACAAACAAATAAAGTCAGAACTATTACCACTACCATTACTGGTATGCACAACAATAACATAAGAAACAAGACGCCCAATCAACACCAGCAAACGCGTTCAAAAAGCTCGAGACCTTGATACAAAACGTCAAAACCTAAGCACCACACCACAAAGTCTCCAATTAATCAAACTTTCTTTCTCTCTGGCACTCACCGAGGGCGGACGCTCCCCTTTCCTCTCCCTTATCTCTCCTGCTTGCTTCTTTGTTTTGTCTTGTCTTAACTTTCTTGTCGCCTCTTTTTGCACTGCTCTCCAAATCTAAACATTGGAACTATTTAACTGGCCTCAACAAAATTTACAAGATCTTGGGTTTGGGGGAACCTGCTGTCGTGACAAAGCAGTTGTTGCTGGACACACGACGGACTCTTGGGAGAAGAAGGAGGGCCGCGTGCCTGGTGACCCTTTTCTGTAAAGGATGTGAAGATATCCACCTATTTGGAATTATGACCACAGGACATCTGCTGATTGGTGTAAGCGTTGCTCTGGTTTGTCGACAAATTGGAAATTGCTGGCAGTCTTCAAAGTACCCCAAAGCTGCCACAAATGATTGGAGGATGCAGGAAGAACTGTGGATTACGTCGGACTGTCTACCCTGAAGTTTTTGAGGACCAGTCATAGAAAATTTGGAGTGAAAAGCAAATTTTATTTACACTCGCACACAAATCAGTCTAACTTGGATTGTTTCCCTGGCTTCGAGACTCTCCCGAAGGACGGTGTGGTGAAGACACAACAAACTCCCTTCTTGGGACTTAGATACAAAACGTCAAAACCTAAGGACCACACAACAATTAATCAAACGCGCGGGATTTTAGGAATGCCAACTGAGATTTGAAGCCTCACACGACTGACGATGAGACCGACATGCTGACCACCGGGCTCATAGACGAACATTACATCAAACAAATGTGTTGAAAATTCTGAATGTGTAAGGTGTGGATTCTGTTCATGCCCTGTTCTTGTCATAATCCTGAAAATCTCAAATAAAAAGCACCCTTTAGAAAATACCATTTCAAATTAGAGCGGAATAATGGCACTACAACCTTTTTTGCGGACATTTCTATCAAAAACGGCAACCGCAAGTAGTAAAACCCTGTAGTTTATCACTGATAGACCGCTAAAAAAGATAATGATGATACAAACAAGTAAAGTCAGAACTATTACCACTACCATTACCAGTATGTACAACAATAACATAAGATACAAGATGCCCATTTAACACCAGCAAACGCGTTCAAAAAGCTCAGGACCTTGATACAAAACGTCAAAACCTAAGGACCACACAACAAAGTCTCCAATTAATCAAACGTGCGAGATTTGAAGCCTCACACAACTGACGATGAGACCGACATGCTGACCACCAGGCTCATAGACGAACATTACATCAAACAAAGGTGTTAAAAATTCAGAATGTGTACTGTGAAGATTCGGTTCATGCCCTGTTCTTGTCATAACCCTGAAACTCTCCAATAAAAAGCACCCCTTAGAAAATACCATTTCAAATTAGAGCGGAATAATGACACTACAACCTATTTTTGCAGACATTTCAGTCAAAAATGGCAACCACAAGTAAAAAAACCCTGTTGTTTATCACTGATAGATCACTAAAAAAAAATAATGATGATACAAACAAGTAAAGTCACAACTATTACCACTACCATTACCGGTATGCACAACAGTAACATAAGAAACAAGATGCCCATTCAATATCAGCAAACCCATTCAAAAAGCTCGGGAGTTTGATACAAAACGTCAAAACCTAAGGACCACACAACAATTGATCAAACGTGCAGGATTTTAGGAACGCAAAATGACATTTGAAGCCTCACACGAATGACCGCCTGGCTCATAGACGAACATTACATCAAACAAAGGTGTTAAAAATTCCGAATGTGTACTCTGTAGATTCGGTTCATGCCCTGTTCTTGTCATAATCCTGAAACTCTTCAATAAAAAGCACCCCTTAGAAAATACCATTTAAAATTACAGTGGAATAATGACACTACACCTATTTTTGCAGACATTTCAGTCAAAAATGGCAACCACAAGTATTAAAACCCTGTAGTTTATCATTGATAAACCACTTAAAAAAAGATAATGATGATACAAACAAGTAAAGTCAGATTACCACTACCATTACCGGTATGAACAACAATAACATAAGAAACAAGACGCCCATTCAATATCAGCATTCAAAAAGCTAGGGACCTTGATACGAAACGTCAAAACCTAAGGACCACACAGCAATTAATCAAACGTGCAGGATTTTAGGAATGCCAACGGACATTTGAAGCCTCACACGAATGACGATGAGACCGACTTGCTGACCACCTGCCTCAAAGACAAACATTACATCAAACAAAGGTGTTAAAAATTATGAATGTGTACTCTGTAGATCCGGTTCATGCCCTGATCTTGTCATAATCCGGAAACTCTCCAATAAAAAGCACACTTTAAAATAAAATAAAGAGAATAATGACACTACAACCTTTTTGCAGAAATTTCTATCAAAAACGGCAACTCCAAGTACTAAAACCCTGTTGTTTATCACTCATAGACCGCTAAAAAAGATAATGATGATACAAACAAGTAAAGTCAGAACTATTACCACTACCATTACCAGTATGCACAACAATAACATAAGAAACAAGACGCCCAATCAACACCTGCAAACGTGTTCAAAAAGCTTGGGACCTTGATACAAAACATCAAAACCTAAGCACCTCACCACAAAGTCTCCAATTAATCAAACGTGTGGGATTTTAGGAATGCCAACTAAGATTTGAAGCCTCACACAACTGACGATGAGACCGACATGCTGACCACTGGGCTCAAAGACGAACATTACATCAAACAAAGGTGTTAAAAATTCCGAATGTGTACTGTGTAGATTCGGTTCATGCCCTGTTCTTATCATAATCCTGAAACTCTTCAATAAAAAGCACCCCTTAGAAAATACCATTTCAAACTAGAGCAGAATAATGACATTACAACCTATTTGTGCAGACATTTCAGTCAAAAATGGCAACCACAAGTATTAAAACCATGTAGTTTATCATCGATAAACCACTTAAAAAAAGATAATGATGATACAAACAGGTAAAGTCAGATTACCACTACCATTACCGGTATGAACAACAATAACCCATCATTCATTCACACCTGGTGTGAATGAATGATGGGTTCCCACTTCACTGTGAGCGCTTTGAGTATCTAACAATAGAAAAGCGCGATATAAATCTAATCCATTATTATTATTATTATTATTATTATTATTATTAAGAAACAAGACGCCCAATCAACATCAGCAAACACGTTCAAAAAGCTCGAGACCTTGATACAAAACGTCAAAACCTAAGCACCTCACCACAAGGTCTCCAATTAATCAAACGTGCAGGATTTTAGGAATGCCAACGGACATTTGAAGCCTCACACGAATGACGATGAGACCGACAAGCTGACCACCTGCCTCAAAGACGAACATTACATCAAACAAAGGTGTTAAAAATTCCGAATGTGTACTCTGTAGATTCGGTTCATGCCCTGTTCTTGTCATAATCCTGAAACTCTCCAATAAAAAGCACACTTTAAAATAAAATAAAGAGAATAATGACACTACAACCTTTTCGCAGAAATTTCTATCAAAAACGGCAACTCCAAGTACTAAAACCCTGTTGTTTATCACTCATAGACCGCTAAAAAAGATAATGATGATACAAACAAGTAAAGTCAGATTACCACTACCATTACCGGTAAGCACAATAACGTAAGAAACAAGACGCCCAATCAACACCTGCAAACGTGTTCAAAAAGCTTGGGACCTTGATACAAAACGTCAAAACCTAAGGACCACACCACAAAGTCTCCAATTAATCAAACGTGCGGGATTTTAGGAATGCCAACTAAGATTTGAAGCCTCACACAACTGACGATGAGACCGACATACTGACCACTGGGCTCAAAGACGAACATTACATCAAACAAAGGTGTTAAAAATTCCGAATGTGTACTCTGTAGATTCGGTTCATGCCCTGTTCTTGTCATAATCCGGAAACTCTCCAATAAAAAGCACACTTTAAAATAAAATAAAGAGAATAATGACACTACAACCTTTTTGCAGAAATTTCATTCAAAAATGGCAACTCCAAGTACTAAAACCCTGTTGTTTATCACTCATAGACCGCTAAAAAAGATAATGATGATACAAACAAGTAAAGTCAGAACTATTACCACTACCATTACCGGTAAGCACAACAATAACATAAGAAACAAGACGCCCAATCAACACCTGCAAACGTGTTCAAAAAGCTTGGGACCTTGATACAAAACATCAAAACCTAAGCACCTCACCACAAAGTCTCCAATTAATCAAACGTGCGGGATTTTAGGAATGCCAACTAAGATTTGAAGCCTCACACAACTGACGATGAGACCGACATGCTGACCACTGGGCTCAAAGACGAACATTACATCAAACAAAGGTGTTAAAAATTCCGAATGTGTACTCTGTAGATTCGGTTCATGCCCTGTTCTTGTCATAATCCGGAAACTCTCCAATAAAAAGCACACTTTAAAATAAAATAAAGAGAATAATGACACTACAACCTTTTCGCAGAAATTTCTATCAAAAACGGCAACTCCAAGTACTAAAACCCTGTTGTTTATCACTCATAGACCGCTAAAAAAGATAATGATGATACAAACAAATAAAGTCAGAACTATTACCACTACCATTACCGGTAAGCACAACAATAACATAAGAAACAAGACGCCCAATCAACACCTGCAAACGTGTTCAAAAAGCTTGGGACCTTGATACAAAACGTCAAAACCTAAGGACCACAGCACAAAGTCTCCAATTAATCAAACATGCAGGATTTTAGGAATGCCAACGGACATTTGAAGCCTGACACGAATGACGATGAGACCGACTTGCTGACCACCTGCCTCAAAGACGAACATTACATCAAACAAAGGTGTTAAAAATTCCGAATGAGTACTCTGTAGATCCGGTTCATGCCCTGTTCTTGTCATAATCCGGAAACTCTCCAATAAAAAGCACACTTTAAAATAAAATAAAGAGAATAATGACACTACAACCTTTTCGCAGAAATTTCTATCAAAAACGGCAACTCCAAGTACTAAAACCCTGTTGTTTATCACTCATAGACCGCTAAAAAAGATAATGATGATTCAAACAAGTAAACTCACAACTGTTACCACTACCATTACCGGTAAGCACAACAATAACGTAAGAAACAAGACGCCCAATCAACACCTGCAAACGTGTTCAAAAAGCTTGGGACCTTGATACAAAACGTCAAAACCTAAGCACCTCACCACAAAGTCTCCAATTAATCAAACGTGCGGGATTTTAGGAATGCCAACTAAGATTTGAAGCCTCACACAACTGACGATGAGACCGACATGCTGACCACTGGGCTCAAAGACGAACATTACATCAAACAAAGGTGTTAAAAATTCCGAATGTGTACTGTGTAGATTCGGTTCATGCCCAGTTCTTATCATAATCCTGAAACTCTTCAATAAAAAGCACCCCTTAGAAAATACCATTTCAAACTAGAGCAGAATAATGACATTACAACCTATTTTTGCAGACATTTCAGTCAAAAATGGCAACCACAAATATTAAAACCCTGTAGTTTATCATTGATAAACCACATAAAAAAAGATAATGATGATACAAACAAGTAAAGTCAGATTACCACTACCATTACTGGTATGCACAACAATAACCCATCATTCATTCACACCAGGTGTGAATGAATGATGGGTTCCCACTTCACTGTGAGCGCTTTGAGTATCTAACAATAGAAAAGCGCGATATAAATCTAATCCATTATTATTATTATTATTATTATCATTATTATTAAGAAGCAAGACGCCCAATCAACATCAGCAAACACGTTCAAAAAGCTCGAGACCTTGATACAAAACATCAAAACCTAAGGACCACACAACAAAGTCTCCAATTAATAAAACATGCAGGATTTTAGGAATGCCAACGGACATTTGAAGCCTCACACGAATGACGATGAGACCAACATGCTGACCACCTGCCTCATAGATGAACATTACATCAAACAAAGGTGTTAAAAATCCTGAATGTGTACTCTGTAGATCCGGTTCATGCCCTGTTCTTGTCATAATCCGGAAACACTCCAATAAAAAGCACACTTTAAAATAAAATAAAGAGAATAATGACACTACAACCTTTTTGCAGAAATTTCATTTAAAAATGTCAACTCCAAGTACTAAAACCCTGTTGTTTATCACTGATAGACCGCTAAAAAAAAAAGGTAATGATGATACCAGCAAGTAAAGTCACAACAATAAAACATTATTGGTCAACAATGAGTTTGATGAGTTTTGAACGAAAAAACAACATTAGATACATTTTTAAAATAAAACAATCTCACCTGATAGTGACTGTACTCAAGCATCTCCAACATGATCGGTTTGTTTGGAAATAATGTCAAACACACACAGTATCTCTAGACAGTGTGTAATCCCTTCATCGTCTTAGGAAAGGATGTGCAAATGTGAACGCAATCGTCCTTCCTGTCTAATTTATCAAGGATTGGGGCTCATTAGTTATGCAACTTAAGAAAATGGAGGAGGACACAGACACCCATCCTCCCCGCTGTTGTGTTGTTCCTGTTCAACTATGAATTTATGTCTTTATGGAAGCCGTTTGACGTCACAATTTTCAGCTCACAAAGGAGTCTATTTTACTATTCGGCCAGAAGTCTGCGGGACCAAAGCTTGCTTTAGGCCAGCTAACATTTATTCTTTAGTTCTGCTCATCAAGTATAAAACATTGTTTGTTCTGAGCATCAGGAACACAACTGAGTGCTACTGTTCTAGTACGAACCAGACGTATACAATAGTCAATGTATGGCGAGCTTAAAAAGTCCAACCTATTTTTATATATTTTTTTATTTTATTACTTTTTGGTGGGGGGGTTGGTTTAATAATATACACTATTTTGAAACGGAACTACATCTAAAGAGGGGGCATTTTTAGGCTCAAGGGGGCATGACACTTCGATATCAGTTGTGTCAGAAACGACTTTGTCGAGCCGAGGGCGTCATTCTTTGTGACAGTGTTTGACATCAGTTGCCATATTTAGAGCACCATTCAAGGGGGCTTGTATGTCATATTTGTGCCAAAAGCTTTTTATAGACTTATTTTTAGGAAACAATTGTCCACGGTGCCAAACACAGCTGGAGTGTTCCGAAGACAATAGTGTAAATGGGTTATGGCCAGAAGTGCCGTTGCCTCTTCAAACGGGGTAAGATCTGAAACTGCGTAAAATGAACACCATTGTTCTTTTCTGATAAACCTCACGCAGTCACTGCTGCATCATTTGACGGATAATGTAAATATAAAGACCAAAAGTCGAACCCACCTGTTATTCTACAAAATCCAAAACCAGTGATGTTGGCATGTTGAGTAACTCGTCAACAAAAACAGAATACAATGACTTGTTAACCCTTTTCAACTTATATTCAATTAAATAGACGGAAAAGACAATATATGTTACGCCTGTGTGGCATCGTGGTACCGGGTTCGATTCCCTTGAGGATGCGTCAAAATTGAACACAGCAAAGGTAATTTTTAATCAATCAATCAATCAATGTTTACTTATATAGCCCTAAATCACTAGTGTCTCAAAGGGCTGCACAAACCACTACGACATCCTCGGTAGGCCCACATAAGGGCAAGGAAAACTCACACCCAGTGGGACATCGGTGACAATAATGACCCAGTGGGACGTCGGTGACAATGATGACTATGAGAACCTTGGAGAGGAGGAAAGCAATGGATGTCGAGCGGGTCTAACATGATACTGTGAAAGTTCAATCCATAATGGATCCAACACAGTCGCGAGAGTCCAGTCCAAAGCGGATCCAACACAGCAGCGAGAGTCCCGTTCACAGCGGAGCCAGCAGGAAACCATCCCAAGCGGAGGCGGATCAGCAGCGCAGAGATGTCCCCAGCCGATACACAGGCGAGCAGTACATGGCCACCGGATCGGACCGGACTCCCTCCACAAAGGAGAGTGGGACATAGAAGAAAAAGAAAAGAAACGGCAGATCAACTGGTCTAAAAAGGGAGTCTATTTAAAGGCTAGAGTATAAAAATGAGTTTTAAGGTGAGACTTAAATGCTTCTACTGAGGTGGCATCTCGAACTGTTACCGGGAGGGCATTCCAGAGTACTGGAGCCCGAAATGAAAAAGCTCTACAGCCCGCAGACTTTTTTTGGGCTTTGGTAATCACTAATAAGCCGGAGTCCTTTGAACGCAGATTTCTTGCCGGGACATATGGTACAATACAATCGGCAAGATAGGATGGAGCTAGACCGTGTAGTATTTTATACGTAAGTAGTAAAACCTTAAAGTCACATCTTAAGTGCACAGGAAGCCAGTGCAGGTGAGCCAGTACAGGCGTAATGTGATCAAACTTTCTTGTTCTTGTCAAAAGTCTAGCAGCCGCATTTTGTACCAACTGTAATCTTTTAATGCTAGACATGGGGAGACCCAACAAGGATCTAAGAAACAAAACACTGGAGCTAACAAAAGGAAACCAAAGACGCTAGTGTGAGAACTAGGTGATACAAAATACAAACTAAACTGACCCGTAAGTACAAAAGAGAAAACAAAACCTTCAGCATGAGAACCGGAATTAACGTGAAAAGCTTAGCGAGAATATACATACATGAGAGTATTGCAGGCGTAACTCGTTGCGTGAAAAGCAAATCTTGAACCCAGGCTGAACTAACAAAAGAGGACGGCTTATAAAGTTACGGTGATTATCTGTACCAGGTGTGCGGGGCCGTGAGCAGCAGGTGAACTGATGAGTAACCATGGTAATGACTAAACAGGAAGTATGAGGGTAGAACGACGGAGTGAATAAAAATGCAACAAACTATAATATGGGAAGATCGGAGTACGGATCTTAACAATATTACAACACATTAAAAGCGTTACTAAAACGGCCTTCTTTCATCTCCGTAATATCGCTAAAATTCGCTCCATTTTGTCCACTAAGGACGCCGAGATCATTATCCATGCGTTTGTTACGTTTCGTCTCGATTACTGTAACGTATTATTTTCGGGTCTCCCCATGTCTAGCATTAAAAGATTACAGTTGGTACAAAATGCGGCTGCTAGACTTTTGACAAGAACAAGAAAGTTTGATCACATTACGCCTGTACTGGCTCACCAGCACTGGCTTCCTGTGCACTTAAGATGTGACTTTAAGGTTTTACTACTTACGTATAAAATACTACACGGTCTAGCTCCATCCTATCTTGCCGATTGTATTGTACCATATGTCCCGGCAAGAAATCTGCGTTCAAAAGACTCCGGCTTATTAGTGATTCCTAGAGCCCAGAAAAAGTCTGCGGGTTATAGAGCGTTTTCCGTTCGGGCTCCAGTACTCTGGAATGCCCTCCCGGTAACAGTTCGAGATGCTACCTCAGTAGAAGCATTTAAGTCTCATCTTAAAATTCATCTGTATACTCTAGCCTTTAAATAGACCTCCTTTTTAGACCAGTTGATCTGCCGCTTCTTTTCTTTTTTCTCCTATGTCCCCCCCTCTCTTGTGGAGGGGGTCCGGTCCGATGACCATGGATGAAGTACTGGCTGTCCAGAGTCGAGACCCAGGATGGACCGCTCGCCTGTGTATCGGTTGGGGACATCTCTACGCTGCTGATCCGCCTCCGCTTGAGATGGTTTCCTGTGGACGGGACTCTCGCTGCTGTCTTGGATCCGCTTTGAACTGAACTCTCGCGGCTGTGTTGGAGCCACTATGGATTGAACTTTCACAGTATCATGTTAGACCCGCTCGACATCCATTGCTTTCGGTCCCCTAGAGGGGAGGGGGGTTGTCCACATCTGAGGTCCTCTCCAAGGTTTCTCATAGTCAGCATGGTCACTGGCGTCCCACTGGATGTGAATTCTCCCTGCCCACTGGGTGTGAGTTTTCCTTGCCCTTTTGTGGGTTCTTCCGAGGATGTTGTAGTCGTAATGATTTGTGCAGTCCTTTGAGACATTTGTGATTCGGGGCTATATAAATAAACATTGATTGAATATATTTAATGTTCGAACTGAGAAACTTGATTTTGTTTAGCAAATAATCATTAAAGGCCTACTGAAATGAGATTTTCTTATTTAAACGGGGATAGCAGGTCCATTCTATGTGTCATACTTGATCATTTCGCGATATTGCCATATTTTTGCTGAAAGGATTTAGTAGAGAACATCGACGACAAAGTTCGCAACTTTTGGTCGCTAATAAAAAAGCTTTGCTTTTACCGGAAGTCGCAGACGATGACATCATCGGTGTGAGGGCTCCTCACGTCCTCACATTGTTTATAACGGGAGCTGTCACGCCAAATTTCTACCACCCTACAAAAACCTTCCCCCCCATTTACTTCTGGGGTCATGATTAATACAGACGTTTTGTTAACGTTATATTATAAAAATATAACGCTATATTATAAAAATACAGACGTTTTGTTAACGCTATATTATGAAAAAAAAATAAAAAACAATTTACAAACAAGCTATGGGATGACACATTTACTTCCGGGGTTCATGTTTCCTCTTATGTATCCCATAGCTTGTGTTTGTAAATTGTTTTTTAAATTTTTTTATAATATAGCGTTAACAAAATGTCTGTATTTTTATAATATAGCGTTATATTTTTATGATATAGCGTGAACAAAACGTCTGTATTAATCATGACCCCGGAAGTAAATGGGGGGGGAAGGTTTTTGTAGGGAGAAGAAATTTGGCCTGACAGAGCCTCCAACACACAGAGCTATTCAGACCGAGAAAACTACAATTTCCCTTTTAATTTGAGCGAGGATGAAAGATTCGTGGCTGAGGATATTGATAGTGAAGGACTAGAAAAAATACAAATAAAAAAAAAAGGTGATTGCATTGTGAGCGATTCAGTTGTTTTTAGACACATTTACTAGGATAATTCTGGGAAATCCCTTATCTTTCTATTGTGTTGCTAGTGTTTTAGTGAGTTTAATAGTACCTGATAGTCATAGGGGTGTGTCCACGGGTGTCTTGACGCCAGTCTCTGAGGGAATTAGTCACGGCAGCAGCAGCACGACAGAAGTTCCGCTGATCTCCGGTAAGAGGCGACTTTTTACCACAATTTTCTCACCGAAACCTGCCGGTTGACAAGTGGTCGGGATCCATGTTCGCTTGACCGCTCTTAACCTCCGGGAATTTTAAACAAGAAAACACCCTGTGTTTGTGTGGCTAAAGGCTAAAGCTTCCCACCTCCATCTTTCTGCTTTGACTTCTCCATTATTAATTGAACAAATTGCAAAAGATTCAGCAACACAGATGTCCAAAATACTGTGTAATTATGCGATTAAATCAGACGACTTTTAGCCGCTAGTGGTGCTGCGCTAATATGTCCCCTCCAACTCGAAACGTCACGCGCACGCTTCATCATACGCGTAATAAATTCCGCGACGTTTTCAACAAGAAACTCCGCGGGAAATTCAAAATTGTAATTTAGTAAACTAAAAAGGCCGTATTGGCATGTGTTGCAATGTTAATATTTCATCATTGATATATAAACTATCAGACTGCATGGTGGGTAGTAGTGGGTTTCAGTAGGCCTTTAACTTGGACTTTAATTGCAGCAACACATTGCAAAAAAATTTGCCACAGGGATATTTTTATCAATAAAACGTTTGGGAACTGCAGAGACCGATTTTTGAAACTTTTCAGGTGTAATTCTTTCCCATTCTTGCTTGATGTACAGCATAAGTTGTTCAACAGTCCGGGCTCTCCGTTGTGGTATTTTAGGCTTCATTTTGCTCCACACATTTTCAACTACAGGCAGGCCGGTCTAGTACCTACATTCTTTTACTATGAAACGTTGGAGCAGGCATTGTCTTGCTGAAATAAGCAGGGGCGTCCATGATAGCGTTGCTTGTATGGCAACATATGTTGCTCCAAAACCTGTATGTACAAACCCCAGTTCCATATGAGTTGGGAAATTGTGTTAGATGTAAATATAAACGGAATACAATGATTTGCCATTCATTGTCAACCCATATTCAGTTGAATATGCTACAAAGACAACATATTTGATGTTCAAACTGAATAAACTTTTTTTTTTTTTTTTGCAAATAATCATTCACTTTAGAATTTGATGCCAGCAACACATGACTAAGAAGGTGGCAATAAATACTGATAATGTTGAGGAATGCTCCTCAAACACTTATTTGGAACATCCCACATGTGTGCAGGCTAATTGGGAACAGGTGGGTGCCATGATTGGGTATAAAAACAGCTTCCCAAAGAATGCTCAGTCTTTCACAAGAAAGGATGGGGCGAGGTACACTCCTTTGTCCACAACTGCGTGAGCAAATAGTCAAACAGTTTAAGAACAACGTTTCTCAAAGTGCAATTGCAAGAAATTTAGGGATTTCAACATCTACGGTCCATAATATCATCAAAACGTTCAGAGAATCTGGAGAAATCACTCCACATAAACGGCATGGCCGGAAACCAACATTGAATGACCGTGACCTTTAATCCCTCAGACGGCACTGTATCAAAAACCGACATCAATCTCTAAATAATATCACCACATTGGCTCAGGAACACTTCAGAAAACTACTGTCACTAAATACAGTTTGTTGCTACATCTGTAAGTGCAAGGTAAAGCTCTACAAAGCAAAAGCCATTTATCAACAACATCCAGAAATGCCGCCGGCTTCGGAGATCTCAAGTTGGCAAGTATGAAAGGGGGAGGAGTATATTTATAGCTATATGTGTGTGTATATATATATATATATATATATATATATATATATATATATATAAGAAATACTTGCATTTCAGTGTTCATTTATTTACACATATACACACACATGCCTCTCCTCTCTACTCATTGTTGTATTTGAAAGTGCAATGCAGTAACACACCCAGTAACACACAATGCAGTAGCCAGTAACACACTTTTTGAATGACCATAGGTATGGGCAGCATCTATGAAATTTAATTTGCAGGAAAAGAATGGGTTTAGGGTTGAATTGTCCATCCTCCTTCTATTCTCTGTCACTATCTTTTTTTGGACATTACTATTTGCCGTAGTTTTGAAACAATGCATGATGGGAATCCGGATGTTGTGTGCCAGTGTATTAACGTGCTGGCTGGAATAAACACAGGCTGAGAAATAGCCCGATTGTAGCTGAGATAGGCGGTAAAAAAATGGATGGAAATGGATGAGAAATAGCTCCGTGGCTGCCTACTTTATGGGTTATAGATAAACCTATGGATAACGGAGACGTATATAATAGTCTCCTTCTTGTTGTGACTGGTTTTTATGTTTTTCTCCCGATTTCCTGAGTGAGGACGTGACGACAAGCTGTCCTCACTCAGGAAATCGGGAGAAATTCGGTAGAATGGTTGTCCCGGGAGATTTTTGGGAGAGGCACTGAAATTCGGGAGTCTACCGGAAAATTCTGGAGGGTTGGCAAGTATGGTGAGAGCACCTCTTAGGGCTAGCCTGGTACCATAGTTGTGACCGTCACTAGCAAGCAACAGCTGAGAATACAGATAAGAAGGTTAATGGTATGTGTAGATTAAAAAAAATAAAAATTTGAATAAAACTACAAACTAGTCTTTCACCAACTCTCATCCATGACAATTCATTATGCATGATCTCAATGCGGGTTTGGGTAAGCTGGATTTGATTTAGTTCCTGTTTAGATGCATTAGACCAGATAACTGGGCAGTAGTCCAGATGTGATAATACAACAGATTGTACAGCTTGCTTTGTAGTGGTGTTCGTTAAAAAATAGGCACTTCTTCTTATGATTGAGATGCTTGTGCTCATTTATGTTACTATGTTTTTAATGTGATTGGCCCAAGATAGTCTTTCATCTATTGTAACTCCCAGCAACCTGGACTCTACAACTTGTTCAATATGAACTCCGTTCAAAGAAACATTTAATATGCGTTCCTTTCTCTAAACATGTTGTGAGCAAATAACAAAACATTTGGTTTTAGAAATATTAAGTTTCATCTTATTTTCTGAAACCCATTTACAAACACTGTTTCCATATGAGTTGGGAAATTGTGTTAGATGTAAATATAAACGGATTACAATGATTTGCAAATAATTTTCAACCCATATTCAATTGAATGTACTACAAAGACAAGATATTTGATGTTCAAACTCAGAAACTTTTGCATCAGTCCATCTTAGATGATCTCGGACCCAGAGAAGCCGGCGGCGTTTCTGGATGTTGTTGATAAATGGCTTTCACTCTGCATAGGAGAGCTTTAACTTGCACTTACAGATGTAGCAACAAACTGTATTTAGTGACAGTGGTTTTCTCAAGTGTTTCTGAGCCCATGTGGTGATATCCTTTGGAGATTGATGTCGGTTTTTGATACAGTGCCGTCTGAGGTATCGAAGGTCACGGTCATTCAATGTTGGTTTCCGGCCATGCCGCTTACGTGGAGTGATTTCTCCAGATTCTCTGAACCTTTTGATGATATTATGGACCGTAGATGTAGAAATCCCTAAATTTTTGTGCAATTGTACTTTGAGAAACGTTGTTCTTAAACTGTTTGACTATTTGCTCACTCAGTTGTGGACAAAGAGGTGTACCTTGCCCCGTCTTTTCTTGTGAAAGACTGAGCATTTTTTGAGGGAAACTGTTTTTATACCCAATCATGGCACCCAACTGTTCCCAATTAGCCCTGCACACCTGTGTGATGTTCCAAAAAAGTGTTTGATGAGCATTCCTCAACTTTATCAGGATTTATTGCCACCTTTCCCAACTTCTTTGTCACGTGTTGCTGGCATCAAATTCTAAAGTTAATGATTATTTGCAAATAATCAGTTTGAACATCAAATATGTTGTCTTTGTAGCATATTCAACTGAACATGGGTTGAAAATGATTTGCAAATCATTGTATTCCGTTTATATTTACATCCAACACAATCTCCCAACTTATATGGAAACGGGGTTTGTAGAAATCTGCATGACCTCATTTTGTAGCATACTGCACAAGTCTGTGTAATTATCTGCAAAAGAATATTTTGTTGTGTCATCCGCGTAAATTGCACAGAAACCATTCTTTAAAATACATGACATATCATTTACAAATATTGAGTATAATGAAGGTCCCAGGCAATTTCTCTGGGAAAAACCACAATATAATGTTTTGATGTTTGAAAATACTCAAATCTCTGTCTAATATAAAAGGTCATAAAAGGTTGATCTTCACCTCCGCTTGGCCAGTTTGTACGGAACGCCTCGCATCGTGTAACCACAGGGGCTGAAAGACGAAACTGTGAGGTTCCAGTAAAGAACAGTTCCTTCAGCCAAAGGGCCTTCTACGTGAGAGCACAGTCCTAGTCCTTAGAGCCTAGTTGTCAAAGTCAAGGCCCAAGGGCCGGATCTGGCCCGCGAATGAATTATCTACGGTCCTCGGGATGATTAGTACAAGAACCGGCCCGCAGGCCGCAGCCGCCTGCTGCTGTTTTGCACGCACCAATACTCCATTCCCCACAATGCAACGGTAGCCAAGTGGGCTCCGGCTTCATTATTCATCAGTATTCACAGTGACACTGTCCGCCTTTAGATCGGCAGGTTGTGAGTTCAAACCCCGGCCGAGTCATACCAAAGACTATAATAATGGGACCCATTACCTCCCTGCTTAGCACTCAGCATCAAGGGTTGGACTTGGGGGTTGAATCATCAAAAATTATTCCCGGGCGCGGCCACCGCTGTTGCTCACTGCTCTTCTCACCTTCCAGGAGGTGATCAAGAGTGATGGGTCAAATGCAGGGAATCATTTCGCCACACTTAGTGTGTGTGTGACAATTATTGGTACTTTAACTTTAGATGTCAACTTTCAGCAACCCCCCTCCCCAATAATGGCTAAACGGAAGGTGGACGGTGAGAGGAGGGGGTTTCAAGCCAGGTGGGAGGTAGAGTCCATGTTCATGGAGGTAAAAGGCAAACCTGTGTGTCTTCTGTATGGAGAAAGTGTGGCTGTAATGAAAGAATATCATCTAAGAAGGAACTATAAAACACAAAGACCAGAATATGGACACGGAACTATAAGGCTACAAATGGTGGAAGAATTCCAAACAAGGTCTTAAGTCCCGGCAGGCTCTGTTCAAAAAAGCCACATCATAAAGCGATGGTGTCGTGTTGATAACGGACACCATATTTAATTATAATTGTATTATTTGAATGATGATAAATGAATGTGTTGTGGCAGTATGCGGATTTCACCAATCCGGCGGTTTGTGGAAACAATCGGTTGCTTTTCATAAACTGGCAACGTTATAATGCGAAACAAAAAGTGCTTAAAATTTAATGGTGTGACGGTTGGCTGGCATTGTGGCGATGGTTCGTTCTCTCGAATGATGCAGTCGGACTTGGACACAGCGTAAAGGTAAGAAAGTATGATTTATCGAGACTAACAAAACAAACTAAGAACAGAAACACTTGCACAAGGCACTAAAGGCAAAACAAACAGAACTAGCATGGGAGCTAGAAAGAACAGAAAGCGCTAGCATGTGAGCTAGGGAACAAGCAAAGGAATAGCGTGGAAGCTAACGAGTACAAAAAGTATTTTACCACAATCGGGAATCAGCGACGTCACCTGTTGCATCGAGCAGAAGCTACAATGCGAGATCGAATGGACAAAAAGGGCAGGCTTAAATAAAGGTGAAAATCACAAAACAGGTGCGCGTGAAAAACAACAGGCGGGTGACACTAAATGCGTAGCCATGGAAACGGAAACAAACAGGGAGTGCCACCAGGAACAAAGGAAGACAAATACCAAACAGGATGTGATACAAAACAGAACAAAACCAGAATATGACATCATCCAAGTAGCGGATCATGACAAATGGCTTTGTAAAAACACAGAGACAAAGACGAAGTTCATTCCGTTCTTCATGGTGTTTTTGAAACTGCACCCATTTTTTTCCCTCAGAGTTTTCAATTTCCGTCAAGGGTTTTGCAAAGAGGATTATTTGTAGTATGTACATTTTCAGAATGTACTCGTTTTGTTCTATTTTTGGCCAAAGTAGCGCAAAGAAAAGAATCGGAAGTTGTATTTTTTTTTTGTTATTACGCCATTATGTTACCATTTTGTCGCGTGGGAATAGACTTTCCTTCATGCGGCCCTTGAGCTAAAATGAGTTTGACACCCCCGTCTTAGGGAGTCAGCATCTTACAGTATTTTTAAAAAATACACCTAAAATCATGGTTCGTAGCAAATCAGACATCCATCCATTTTCTACCGCTTGTCCTGTTTGGGGTCACGGGGAGTGGTGGAGCCTATCTCAGCTGCATTCGGGCAGAAGGCGGGGTACACCCTGGACAAGTCACCGCCTTATTGCAGGGCTAACACTGATAGACAGACAACATTCACACTCACATTCACACACTAGGGCCAATTTAGTGTTGCCAATCGACTTATCCCTAGGTCATGTCTTTGGAAGTGGGAGGAAGTCGGAGTACCCGGAGGGAACCCACGCAGTCACGGGGAGAACATGCAAACTCCACACAGAAATATCCCGAGCCCGGGATTGAACTCGAGACCTTCGTATTGTGAGGCACACTCACAAACCTCTGTGTCACCGTGCTGCCCGCAAGCCAGACATGTCAACAATAATTTAAAGGCCTACTGAAATGAGATGTTCTTATTTAAACGGGGATAGCAGGTCCATTCTATGTGTCATACTTGATCATTTCGCGATATTGCCATATTTTTGCTGAAAGGATTTAGTAGAGAACATCGACGATAAAGTTCGCAACTTTTGGTCGCTAAAACTGGAAGTAGAAGCCGATGTGCGTGTGACATCACCGGTGTGAGGGCTCCTCAGCAGCAGCGCGAGCGATTCTGACCGAGTAAGCGACAATTTCCCCATTAATTGGAGCGAGGATGAAAGATTCGTGGATGAGGAAAGTGAGCGTGAAGGACTAGAAGAAAAAAAAGAGAAAAAAAAAAGACGAGGGCAGTGGGAGCGGTTCAGATGTTATTAGACACATTTACAAGGATCTTTCTGGAAAATCCCTTATCTGATTATTGTGTTACTAGTGTTTTAGTGAGATTATAAAGTCATACCTGAAAGTCGGAGGGGTGTGGTGACCGCCAGTGTCTCTGAGTGAAGCCATGTAGGAGCGCGAGTTGGGGTGACAACTAGCGCATCGTTGACAAACACAAGAGAAATGAGCAAACACAACACAACACAAAAAGAGCACAACAACAACTAAAAAACAAAAACAAAACAACAACAACAACATAGAAACAGGTTCACAGCAGGTGCATTATGGGACGCCATAGCAGGATGGAGATCATAGAGCAGGGGTAGGGAACCTATGGCTCTCGAGCCAGATGTGGCTCTTTTGATGACTGCATCTGGCTCTCAGATAAATCTTAGCGGGCATTGCTCAACACGATATCCATCCATCCATTTTCTACCGCTTATTCCCTTTCGGAGTCGCGGGGGGCGCTGGCGCCAATCTCAGCTACAATCGGGCGGAAGGCAGTGTAC
Organism: Nerophis ophidion; assembly: GCF_033978795.1. Lineage (NCBI taxonomy): Eukaryota > Metazoa > Chordata > Actinopteri > Syngnathiformes > Syngnathidae > Nerophis > Nerophis ophidion. The sequence goes on from NC_084626.1 coordinate 27,296,249, forward strand.
ACCCTGGACAAGTCGCCACCTCATCGCAGAATAATTCCGCTGGTAATCACAATGTGAAAAATAACCTTCAAAATATAAAACATTTTAATCCATCCATCCATTTTGTACCGCATATGTTCAAGAAGCCACTAATGGTAAGAAGTATTTTATTTATTATTGGTAAGCTTCAGAATAACAATTGTATTAAAAATAAAAATGTATTTCATATACTCTAAAAATGTTGGTCTTACTTAAAAATGCACGCATTTAGTTGTATTTAGTGTTAAAAAATATTATATGGCTCTCACGGATATAGATTTTAAAATATTTGGCTTTCATGGCTCTCTCAGCCAAAAAGGTTCCCGACCCCTGGACTAGAGTGTTAAAGGCCATGGAATAAAAGTGTGTTTTTAAGAGCGTTTTAAAAACAGGAAGAGAGGAGGCCTGTCTAACACTCAAAGGTAAGTCGTTCCAGAGCTTGGGAGCAGCAAACTTCAGCCTTGTGTCAGGGACCGACAACAGCAGTTCGGTCACACTTATCATTTTACCTTGTAAAAATTAAAACAGCTTTGAGGTCAGTAGGCACAACCAGAATTTTGCCGTACATTAGGTTACATAAGTTAAAAGGATTTTGAGTGCGCCTTATAGTCCGAAAAACACGGCATGGTAATTGCTGCTGTAGCTCATCAAACTGATGGACTTTCTTGTGATATTTTGTTGCCTCATCATTATTGCTTTCAGGTTTAACATTTTTAACATCAGTCCAAAGACAATTGATGTCAAATAGCCTTATTGTATTTGAAAATATTTCCGCTAATGTCTATTAATGTACGCTGTCTTGGTCAAATAATTACAAACGTTTGTAAATAATGAATAGTGATCTATTGCATGGTCTTGAGAAATTACAAATTTTAAAAGACAATCAGCTGCGTCAGCAAACGCTGTTGCAAGATGATGTATTATTGCACATTCATTTTGTATTTTTTCAGTTTTGAAAATTCCGCAGAAAATGTTAAGGTTTAAACAGAGGGAGATGACGGCAGACCGACACCAGGTGGCGGTAATGTCCATCCATCCATCCATCCATTTTTTACCGCTTATTCCCTTTCAGGGTCGCAGGGGGCGCTGGCGCCTAACTCAGCTACAATCGGGCGGAAGGCAGGGTACACCCTGGACAAGTCGCCACCTCATCGCAGGGCCAACACAGATAGACAGACAACATTCACACTCACATTCACACACTAGGGCCAATTTAGTGTTGCCAATCAACCTATCCCCAGGTGCATGTCTTTGGAGGTGGGAGGAAGCCGGAGTACCCGGAGGGAACCCACGCATTCATGGGGAGAACATGCAAACTCCACACAGAAAGATCCCGAGCCTGGATTTGAACCCAGGACTGCAGGAACTTCGTATTGTGAGGCAGACGCACTAACCCCTCTGCCACCGTGAAGCCCCAGTAATGTCCAAATATGTATATATATATATATATATATATATATATATATATATATGTATATATATATATATATATATATATATATATATATATATATATATATATATATATATATATAATACAATAATATAACTAGGGTAATGGAGTGTGAACGAGATCGAAGAGTGTGTATGGTGTAAGGCCATGTGCAGGATCTAACTGGAGGGATTTTACCGTAAGTGTTGGAGCCGGTGCGTGTTGAGAGAAGCGGTGCAGTCGACAAGGACAAGACAGGCAGGGTAGTCCAGGGGCGGAAGCGGGGTCGAGAGACAGGAGCGAGTCGTCGTTGTCCGAGGCAAGCGAGGAGTCAAAAACCAGGAAGCACGAAGAAGACAGGGAAGATCTGGAATCACACGACACACATCGTGACTCGGGGATGAACACAGGGAAGGTCCGGGAGGCTATACTCCGGCGCCGGCATGCCAAGTTGTGCAGGCTTATGAAGGCAGGTCCTTCATTATGGGGAGGTGTGGTGCGTGCCGGGTCCCTGGGCGTGTCCTGAGGTGCGCTCACTGGAGCGCACAGACGGATGAGCGACGTTGGCAAGGGTCTGAACCGTAACAGAATACTCACCAACACGTCACTTTGGAGTTATTGAGTCTGTTTAGCTGATTGGAGAGCTAGCGTCCGTGGCTCGTGGGTCCATGACGATGATTTCTGTTTTGTTGGATCACCCGTTTTACTGCCGTGTTACACCGTTTGGAAACAATTAAGGTATGTAAATAAACATATATACATATTTTCTGTGTAAATAACTAGAGATGTCCGATAATATCGGACTGCCGATATGATCGTCCGATAAATGCTTTAAAATGTAATGTCGGAAATTATCGGTATCGGTTTCAAAAAGTGACATCTATGACTTTTTAAAATGCCGCTGTACCGAGTGGTACACGGACGTAGGGAGAAGTACAGAGCGCTAATGAACCTTAAAGGCACTGCCTCTATGTGACGGCCTAATCACATAATATCTACAGCTTTGCACTCACACACACATGCGAATGCATGCATACTTGGTCAGCAGCCATACAGGTCACACTGAAGGTGGCCGTATCAACAACTTTAACACTGTTACAAATATGCGCCACACTGTGAACCCACACCAAAAAAGAATGACAAACACATTTTGGGAGAACATCCGCACCGTAACACAACATAAACACAACAAAACAAATACCCGGACTTCTGGGATGCTACAATATACATCCCCCGCTACCCCCTACCCATCCGCCCCCACCTCAAGCTCGCCCCACCCAACCCCGTCCACCTCAACCTCCTCATGCTCTCTCAGGGAGAGCATGTCCCAAATTCCAAGCTGCTGTTTTGAGGCATGTTAAAAAAAATAATACACTTTGTGACTTCAATAATAAACATGGCAGTGCCATGTTGGCATTTTTTTCCATAACTTGAGTTGATTTATTTTGGAAAACCTTGTTAAATTGTTTAATGCATCCAGCGGGGCATCACAATAAAATTAGGCATAATAATGTGTTAATTCCATGACTGTATATTTCGGTATCGATTGATATCGGAATCGGTACTTAAGAGTTGGACAATATCGGAATATCGGCAAAAAAGCCATTATCGGACATCTCTATAAATAACTAATTTTGCAACGTATACATCTGCAGCGTATATTCCAGGACAGATATTTTATGAAAAACATTTTTTCCCTAAATATAGTGGGTACGTCTATTTTCTGGAAAATACATGATTGACGCAATATTTTTTGGTGATTGGTCAAATGAGTAACTTTTTGACAGTCCTAAAGTAAATACATGTGTCTGTTTTTAGCATCTTTGTTTATTATTATCATTCATCCATCCATCCATTTTTTACCGCTTGTCCCTTTATCTCACTGGATCGGTTCGCACTCGAGTGTGAAGCGACTGGGATGGGAATCAGCACCTCCAGGTTGGAGTACATGTGTTTCTCGCCCGGAAAAGGGTGGAATGCCATCTCCGGGTTGGGGAGGAGACCCTGCCCCAAGTGGAGGAGTTCAAGTACCTAGGAGTCTTGTTCACGAGTGAGGGAAGAGTGGATCGTGAGATCGACAGGCGGATTGGTGCATTGTCTTCAGTAATGCGGACGTTGTACCGATCTGTTGTGGTGAAGAAGGAGCTGAGCCGGAAGGCAAAGCTCTCAATTTACCGGTCGATCTACGTTCCCATCCTCACCTATGGTCATGAGCTTTGGGTCATGACCGAAAGGATAAGATCACGGGTACAAGCGGCCGAAATGAGTTTCCTCCGCCGTGTGGCGGGGCTCTCCCTTAGAGATAGGGTGAGAAGCTCTGTCATCCGGGAGGAACTCAAAGTAAAGCCGCTGCTCCTCCACATCGAAAGGAGCCAGATGAGGTGGTTCGGGCATCTGGTCAGGATGCCACCCGAACGCCTCCCTAGGGAGGTGTTTAGGGCATGTCTGACGGGAAGACCCCGGACACGTTGGGAGGACTATGTCTTTTTATTAGTGAATCCCAGAGCCCAAAAAAAGTCTGCGGGCTATAGGGCGTTTTCCTTTCGGGCTCCAGTACTCTGGAATGTTCTTCCGGTAACAGTTCGAGATGCTACCTCAGTAGAAGCATTTAAGTCCCATCTTAAAACTTATATGTATACTCTAGCCTTTAAATAGACCCACTTTTTAGACCAGTTGATCTGCCGTTTCTTTTCTTTTTCTCCTATGTCCCCCCCGCCCTTGTGGAGGGGGTCCGGTCCGGTGACGATGGATGAAGTACTGGCTGTCCAAAATCGGGACCCAGGAGGGACCGCTCGTCCAGAGTCGGGACCCAAGATGGACCGCTCGCCTGTGTATCGGTTGGGGACTTCTCTGCGCTGCTGATCCGCCTCCGCTTGGGATGGTTTCCTGCTGGCTCCACTTTGGATGGGACTCTTGCTACTGTATTGGATCCACTTTAGACTTTATTCTGACGGTTACGTTAGATCCACTATGGATTGGACTTTCACAATATCATGTTAGATCCGCTCAACATCCATTGCTTTCGGCCCCCTAGGGAGGGAAGGGGGGTTGCCCACATATGTGGTCCTCTTCAAGGTTTCTCATAGTCATCATGGTCGACGTCCCACTGGGGTGAGTTTTTCCTTGCCCTTATGTGGGCCCTACCGAGGATGTCGTTGTGGTTTGTGCAGCCCTTTGCGGCACTTGTGATTTAGTGCTACATAAATAAACATTGATTGATTGATGTCTCCCGGCTGGCCTGGGAACGTCTCGGGGTCCCCTGGGAGGAGCTGGACGAAGTGGCTAGGGAGAGGGAAGTCTGGTCTTCCCTGCTTTGGCTGCTGCCCCCGCGACGCAACCTCGGATAAGCGGAAGAAGATGGATGGATTTTGATAGTAGGCTAATATAGCTAACATAAACACTTAAGTCATGTTTTGCCTTCATTAAAACCCTTATAAATGGATTTTCATTTTTTGCAGCCTCGCGACAGATTTGTTTTTCGTATTTTCCGTCCAATATGGCGCTTTCTTTATGGGGCGGCATAGCTCGGTTGGTAGAGTGGCCGTGCCAGCAACTTGAGGGTTGCAGGTTCGATTCCCGCTTGTGCCAACCTAGTTACTGCCGTTGTGTCCTTGGGCAAGACACTTTACCCACCTGCTCCCAGTGCCACCCACACTGGTTTAAAAGTAACTTAGATAAAGCGCTTTGGGTCACTTGAGAAAAGCGCTATATAAATATAATTCACTTCACTTCACTTTCTGTCACGTGGTGTGGGTGACGAACCCCAAGATGCAGAGATGACAGGCTGGGAAAATGAAAACATGGTTTTAATGTTCAAAAACTAAGGCAAGGAAAACACAAACCAGAAACCAGCAAACAGGGACAGGAGTCGGGATCCAGGGAATATCTCTCAGCTTCCAAAAAAAAGGCAATCCACAGCAAACAGCAATCAATACTCCAGCCCTCACTGAAGGGCAAGGCAGGTTTAAATAATGTCTCTGATAAGTGCTCAGGCAGCAGGTGAGCGGGTGAACAATAATCATAAGCAGGTGGAAATAATAAGTAATCATGGTAACCAAAACAGGGCTTCACGGTGGCAGAGGGGTTAGTGCGTCTGCCTCACAATACGAAGGTCCTGCAGTCCTGGGTTCAAATCCAGGCTCGGGATCTTTCTGTGTGGAGTTTGCATGTTCTCCCCGTGAATGCGTGGGTTCCCTCCGGGTACTCCGGCTTCCTCCCACTTCCAAAGACATGCACCTGGGGATATGTTGATTGGCAACACTAAACTGGCCCTAGTGTGTGAATGTGAGTGTGAATGTTGTCTGTCTATCTGTGTTGGCCCTGCGATGAGGTGGCAACTTGTCCAGGGTGTACCCCGCCTTCCGCCCGATTGTAGCTGAGATAGGTGCCAGCGCCCCCCGCGACCCCAAAAGGGAATAAGCGGTAGGAAATGGATGGATGGATGGGTAACTAAAACAAACAAAGGTGCACAAAAAACAGGAACCGAAGGAGTCTTAGATTGACGATAAAAAACATAATACAGACCACCGATCATGACACTTTCAACGTTTTGGGTTGCCAAACAGGTCACCTAATCTATTTCTATCCATCCATTTTCTTCTACATATTGCCAGGGGTTGGCTGCAGTTTATCGAATGGCCTCCTTCCAGCTCAACATGCCCGGAATACCTTCATTTTCTTTCCCAGTTTTGGGCAAAAGGTTATTCTGTACAGAAAACGGAACATTGATTACTTATAGTAATTTTGTACGGGGACAGTGAAGATTCTATTGATTCGATGAGTGTGGATTAATCCATTACATTGATTTGTATTTGTCAACCGTTGTGACGCTGAGAATTCTCCTGCTCATCAGAATCATTTGATGAAAAGGTCTGCTGTGTTATCGCTTGTAATGCTACTAGAACACACACATCTTTGTTGGGATAATTGGAAACTCTCTGGGATTGGGGGAGACAACTACAAACTGGGTAGAAATGCCCTTTAGCAGGACGGCGACTGATAAACCGGAGAATGCATTCATTGTCAACTCACAAGAATCCCTTTAAGTTCGTATGCTTTCGTAGCCTTTTTCGTCAGTTCAACCTTTGGGTGTAGAGGGATTTTTTTTTTTTCAAACAAAGAATTTTTTTCATTTATGCCCCCGATCTCTCACTTTATTCACAGATTCCCTGTGAAAAAGAGGTTTATTACCTTCTCGAAAGGGAGCACATGGGTCCATGTTTACTAGTTTGCCCTTAGGGCCCATAAAATTTCAAGAGCTAGGCGTCAATGGTTTGACCCCTGAACACAAATCGATCCATTATCCTTTAAAAAACTGCACACTCATTTGGGAGAACATTATAGTACAACATTTACAGACATAAAGTTTGTCTTTAGGATATGTGAATACCGCCCCCCCAAAAAATAAAACAATTAATGGCAACAAGGAAATGAACATCCATCCATCCATCCATTTTCTACCGCTTATTCCCTTTTGGGGTCGCGGGGGGCGTTGGCGCCTATCTCAGCTACAATCGGGCGGAAGGCGGTGTACACCCTGGACAAGTCGCCACCTCATCGCAGGGCCAACACAGATAGACAAACAACATTCACACTCACATTCACACACTAGGGCCAATTTAGTGTTGCCAATCAACCTATCCCCAGGTGCATGTCTTTGGAGGTGGGAGGAAGCCGGAGTACCCGGAGGGAACCCACGCATTCACGGGGAGAACATGCAAACTCCACACAGGAAGATCCCAAGCCTGGATTTGAACCCAGGACTGCAGGAACTTCGTATTGTGAGCATAACACACACATTATACAGTGCGGTGTGGTTTTAATCCGACTGGTACTGTTACGTACAGAGGTTAGTTCCCCCGGGATGCAAACGGATCACTCCGGAAAGGACTTGCAGGTAATGTGATAGCAAAATGACTTATACTTGTTTAAATAGATGATGTTCTTTGAACTGGGTACCAAAAGTTGTTTATTAGGTTTAGGAATGTGACACTCTGCAAGTGGCCTCTAATCTGATTGGGCTCTTTCTCCCGTGTCTTTGATGTGACATGTGGACTATAGTTGACGTGGGCATGTGTTTTCCCTATTCCTGACCCCCAACACCCAACAGAGCTAAATTGTTCCCCTTTCCTGAGTGACCCCCCTCCTCTGGGCAAACGACACCCTCTCCCCTTTACAGGACTTTGGGTATTCATTCCACTGGTGTACTGTATGTTACTTTAATAAATCATTTTAAAGCTATTTGTCACTAAAGGATCGTCTTTAAGAAATGTCCACGACAGTAGGAACATGATTTATTCCTCGAAAATCAAAGGAGGTAGAAAAAACAGGAAACAAGCCGATGGAAAAATGTGCTGATCGTGCTGAAAGCTAAGGCTGCCACTTGGCATAAAAAAGCGACGAGCAATACTCACGTAACTTATTGCATAAGCAAAAAAAGAAGCCGGGACGGGTGTGGCGAGAGAGGTGAATAAATAGCTCTCTGATTAGTGGTCGACAACAGGTGAGTGTGCGGACCACTAACCAGAGGCAGGTGAACCCAATGAATCCCCACGGAAACTAAAACAAACCCAGAGGTGCACAAACAGGAACTAAGGGAGTCCAAATCTAACAGAAAGTGATCCGCGCCAAGGATCGTGACGGGTACCAAAACCTGTCATACCTTCAAGCACAAACTAATCAAGACCACAACGTGAATTGACATGAAAATTAATGATTTTGATGGTAAATATTACAAAAAACCAAACCAGTAAAGTTGGCAATTTCCGTAATTCCTACATAAAAACAGAATACAATGATTTATACAATCGACTACAGGCAGGCCAGTTTATTACCCGCACTCTTTTACTATGAAGCCATGCTGTGGGAACACGTTGCTTGGCATTGTCTTGCTGAAATAAGCAGGGGCGTCCATGATAACGTTGCTTGGATGGCAACATATGTTGCTCCAAAACCTGTATGTACCTTTCAGCATTAATGGTGCGTTCACAAATGTGTAAGTTACCCATGCCTTTGGCACTAATGCACCCCCATACTATCACAGATGCTGGCTTTTGAACATTGCACCTAGAACAATCCGCATGGTTCTTTTCCTCTTTGTTCCATAGGACACGAAGTCCACAGTTTTCAAAAACAATGTGGACTCGTCAGACCCCAGAACACTTTTCCACTTTGCATCAGTCCATTTTAGAAGAGCTCAGGCCCAGCGAAGCCTGCAGCGTTCCTGGGTGTTGTTGATAAATGGCTTTCGCTTTGCATAGTAGAGTTTAAACTTGCACTTACAGATGTAGAGACTTACTGTAGTTACTGAAAGTGGTTTTATGAAGTGTTAGGGTGGCGTAGCTCGGTTGGTAGAGTGGCCGTGCCAGCAACTTGAGGGTTGCAGGTTCGATTCCCGCTTGTGCCATCCTAGTTACTGCCGTTGTGTCCTTGGGCAAGACACTTTACCCACCTGCTCCCAGTGCCACCCACACTGGTTTAAATGTAACTTAGATATTGGGTGTCACTATGTAAAGCGCTTTGAGTCACTTGAGAAAAACACTATATAAATATAATTCACTTCACTTCACTTCCTGAGCCCATGTGGTGATATCCTTTACATACTGATGTCGTTTTTTTGATGCAATGCTGCCTGAGGGATCAAAGGTATTTAATATCATCGCATACGTGCAATGATTTCTCCAGATTCTCTGAAACTTTTTATTATATTACGGACAGTCGATGTTAAAATTCCTAAGTTCCTTGCAATAGCTCGTTGACAAAATGTTGTTCTTAAACTATTGGGCAATTTGCTCATGCATTTGTTCACAAAGTGGTGACCCTCGCCCCATCCTTGTTTGTGAACAACTAAGCATTCGATGGAAGCTGCTTTTATCCCCGATCCTGGCACCCACCTGTTCCCAATTAGCCTTTTCACCTGTTGGATGTTCCACACAAGTGTTTAATGAGTATTCCTCAACTTTCTCAGTCTTTTTTGCCACTGGTGCCAGCGTTTTTTAAACATGTTGCAGGCGTCAAATTCCAAATGAGCTAATATTTGCAAAAAATAACAAAGTTCAAACGTTAAGTATCTTGTTTTTGCAGTGTATTCAATTGAATATAGGTTGAAAAGGATTTGCAAATCATTGTATTCTGTTTTTATTTACAATTTACACAACGTGCCAACTTCACTGGTTTTGGAGTTTTGCAAAAATGCACGGTAGGAAGGGGATTCGTATGATCTTATTCGTCGCAGTTTACCTGACACATTATGTAGATTATTGAATATCTTCAAATATGCCATGCGGCAACTTCAACTTTGACCTCAGCTTCAAATGCTATGTCGAGTGGTGCTTTCCATTATTTTCATCAGACTGCATTACAAAATGATTAACCCCACCGCTGCCTTTCACGCAGGTTCCACCCAGAAATGGGGCCATAGAATCCCTTCCCTTCTGTACTGTAGAATAAATCCATCCATCCTTTTACTACCGCTTGTCCCATTCGGGGTACAATAAAGATCAACCTAAATATATGCGATAATAAATGGCGTGAAAAAGGTCACTGCCTTATTTGTTCAGACTTTGTATAGCATAGGATGGACTTTTATTTTTTGACATACAGTATTAAAAGTTTTTTAAAAATTCAATAAATAAGACATATTGCAACACTAACACTATGTATGGATAAGTTATGAAACAAAAACACTATCATAACACTTATATTGCACATCAAGAAAAAAAGAAGCTGTTCAAACATGTATCAATCAATGTTTACTTATATAGCCCTAAATCACTAGTGTCTCAAAGGGCTGCACAAACCACCACGACATACTCGGTAGGCCCACATAAGGGCAAGGAAAACTCACACCCAGTGGGACGTCGGTGACAATGATGACTATGAGAACCTTAGAGAGGAGGAAAGCAATGGATGTCGAGCGGGTCTAACATGATACTGTGAAAGTTCAATCCACAATGGATCCAACACAGTCGCGAGAGTCCAGTCCAAAGCGGATCCAACACAGCAGCGAGAGTCCCGTTCACAGCGGAGCCAGCAGGAAACCATCCCAAGCGGAGGCGGATCAGCAGCGCAGAGATGTCCCCAGCCGATACACAGGCAAGCAGTACATGGCCACCGGATCGGACCGGACCCCCTCCACAGGGGAGAGTGGGACCGGATCGGACCGGACCCCCTCCACAGGGGAGAGTGGGACATAGAAGAAAAAGAAAAGAAACAGCAGATCAACTGGTCTAAAAAGGGAGTCTATTTAAAGGCTAGAGTATACAAATGAGTTTTAAGGTGAGACTTAAATGCTTCTACTGAGGTAGCATCTCGAACTGTTACCAGGAGGGCATTCCAGAGTACTGGAGCCCGAACGGAAAACGCTCTATAGCCCGCAGACTTTTTTTGGGCTTTGGGAATCACTAACAAGCCGGAGTCCTTTGAACGCAGATTTCTTGCCGGGACATATGGTACAATACAATCGGCAAGATAGGATGGAGCTAGACCGTGTAGTATTTTATACGTAAGTAGTAAAACCTTAAAGTCACATCTTAAGTGCACAGGAAGCCAGTGCAGGTGAGCCAGTACAGGCGTAATATGATCAAACTTTCTTGTTCTTGTCAGAAGTCTAGCTGCCGCATTTTGTACCAACTGTAATCTTTTAATGCTAGACATGGGGAGACCCGAAAATAATACGTTACAGTAATCGAGACGAGACGTAACAAACGCATGGATAATGATCTCAGCGTCTTTAGTGGACAGAATGGAGCGAATTTTAGCGATATTACGGAGATGAAAGAAGGCCGTTTTAGTAACGCTTTTAATGTGTGCCTCAAAGGAGAGAGTTGGGTCGAAGATAATACCCAGATTCTTTACCGTGTCGCCTTGTTTAATTGTTTGGTTGTCAAATGTTAGAGTTGTATTATTAAATAGAGTTCGGTGTCTAGCAGGACCGATAATCAGCATTTCCGTTTTTTTGGCGTTGAGTTGCAAAAAGTTAGCGGACATCCATTGTTTAATTTCATTAAGACACGCCTCCAGCTGACTACAATCCGGCGTGTTGGTCAGCTTTAGGGGCATGTAGAGTTGGGTGTCATCAGCATAACAGTGAAAGCTAACACCGTATTTGCGTATGATGTCACCTAGCGGCAGCATGTAGATGCTGAAGAGTGCAGGGCCAAGGACCGAACCCTGGGGAACTCCACACGTTACCTTAACGTAGTCCGAGGTCACATTGTTATGGGAGACACACTGCATCCTATCAGTAAGATAAGAGGTAAACCAAGACAGGGCTAAGTCTGACATACCAATTCGTGTTTTGATACGTTCTAATAAAATATTATGATCGACGGTATCGAAAGCAGCGCTAAGATCGAGGAGCAGCAACATAGATGACGCATCAGAATCCATCGTTAGCAATAGATCATTAGTCATTTTTGCGAGGGCTGTCTCCGTGGAGTGATTTGCTCTGAAACCGGATTGAAAGGTTTCACATAGATTGTTAGACGCTAAGTGTTCATTTAACTGCTCCGCAACAATTTTTTCAAGGATTTTTGAAATAAAGGGAAGGTGAGACACCGGTCGGTAGTTTACCATGAGGTCAGGATCGAGGTTAGGTCTTTTAAGAAGAGGATGAATAACCGCTTTTTTGAATGCTAGGGGAACAGTGCCCGAGGAAAGTGATAAGTTTATAATATTTAGCACTGATGGACCTAATAATACAAAGAGCTCCTTGATCAGTTTCCCAGGAAGAGGGTCAAGTAAGCATGTTGTCTGTTTTATTCCATTTACACGTTGTAACAATTCCTCTAATGTTATTTCTTCAAAACGAGAGAAACTATTTTGGAGGGCAGTATCCGCCGTATATACAATCGTGTCAGTGTTAATAGAACTCCGTTGTAGCTGGGACGCATTGTCTTTAATCTCCTTTCTAATGACTTCAATGTTCTTACTAAAGAATTGCATAAAGTCATCAGCTGAGTGGGTTGAGCTACTGGAAGGAGTCCCTTGTTGGGTTAGCGATGCTACCGTACTAAACAAAAATGTAGGATCGTTTTTATTACGGTGGATGAGATTTGAGTAATATTTAGCTTTAGCTAAGGTAAGCATGCGTTTATAAGTTATTAAACCATCACTCCATGCTTGATGGTGCACCTCAAGTTTAGTCGTGCGCCATTTGCGTTCCAGCTTTCTACATAATAATTTCTGAGCTCTAGTTTCTTCTGTAAACCACGGGGTGCGCTTTTCTGGAGCCTTTTTTAACTTTAGCGGTGCTATGTTATCAATGGTTTCGCGCAGGGTGTCGTTAAAGTTGTTAGTGAGGTTATCAATAGAGCCCACATACTTTGGGAATGGTGCCATAACCGAGGGCAGTAGGTCAGCAAGAGTTGTCGTTGTGGCAGCATTAATGTTGTGGCTGCTATAGCAGTTATTATTATTCTTAGTTTGACGAACATGCGTCTGAACCTCGAATTTTATAAGATAATGATCGGACAATACTTTAGTACACGGGTGTATCGTAACTTTGGAGACGGTGATACCTCTGACAAGCACTAGGTCTATCGTATTACCGTTGCGATGCGTGGGTTCATTTATTATTTGTGTGAGACCACAGCTATCAATTACAGTCTGGAGCGCTACGCACGGTGGGTCCGATGGGGTATTCATATGGATATTAAAGTCCCCCATTATGATTATATTATCGGCGTGTGTCACTAGATCAGCAACGAACTCTGAGAATGTATTGATGAAGTCCGAATAGGGCCCTGGGGGGCGGTAGATAACAGCCAGGTGTAGAGGCAGCGGTGTGACAGACCTCATAGTAAGCACCTCAAACGATTTATATTTATTATTTATGTTAGGACTAAGGTTAAAGTTTTCGTTGTATATTAGTGCGACCCTCCCACCCCTTTTGAGCGGACGGGCAATATGCGCATGTGTAAAGTTAGGAGGACATGCCTCATTTAGCGCAAAAAAGTCGTTTGGTTTAAGCCAGGTTTCGCTGAGACCGATGACGTTAAGATGATGTATGCTTCAGATCTAATCACAACCCAGACATAATCACCTTTAATTTCAAAGAAGTTGCAGACATACAAACCCCGTTTCCATATAAGTTGGGAAATTGTGTTAGATGTAAATAAAAACAGAATACAATGATTTGCAAATCCTTTTCAAACCATATTCAGTTGAAAAGCACTGCAGAGACAAGATATTTGATGTTCAAACTCATAAACTTTGTTTTTTTTGCAAATAGTAATTAACTTAGAATTTCATGGCTGCAACACGTGCCAAAGTAGTTGGGAAAGGGCATGTTCACTACTGTGTTACATCATCTTTTCTTTTAACAACACTCAATAAACGTTTGGGACCTGAGGAAACTAATTGATGAAGCTTTGAAAGTGGAATAATTTCCCATTTTTGTTTTATGTAGAGCTTCAGTCGTTCAACAGTCCGGGGTCTCCGCTGTCGTATTTTACGCTTCCTAATGCGCCACACATTTTCAATGAGACAGGTCTGGACTGCAGGTGGGCTGGAAAGTGCCCCGCACTCTTTTTTTCCAAAGTCACGCTGTTGTAACACGTGCTGAATGTGACTTGGCATTGTCTTGCTGAAATAAGCAGGGGCGTCCATGAAAAAGATGGCGCTTAGATGGCAGCATAGGTTGTTCCAAAACCTGCATGTACCTTTCAGCATTAATGGTGCCTTCACAGATGTGTAAGTTACCCATGCATTGGGCACTAATGCACCCCCATACCATCACAGATGCTGGCTTTTGAACTTTGCATCGATAACAGTCTGGATTGTTCGCTTCCCCTTTGGTCCGGATGACACCATGTCAAATATTTCCAGAAAAAATTTGAAATGTGGACTCGCCAGACCACAAACACTTTTCCACTTTGCGTCAGTCCATCTTAGATGATCTCGGGCCCAGGGAAGCCGGCGGCCTTTCTGGATGTTGTTGATAAATGGCTTTCGCTTTGCATAGTAGAGCTTTAACTTGCACGTGTAGTTATAGCGATGAACTGTATTTAGTGACAGTGGTTTTCTGACGTGTTCCTGAGCCCATGTGGTGATATCCTTTAAAGATTGATGTCGGAGGTCACGGTCATTCAATGTTGGTTTCCGGCCATGCCGCTTGCGTGGAAGTGATTTCTCCGATTCTCTGAACCTTTTGATGATATTATGGACCGTAGATGTTGAAATCCCTAAATTTCTTTCAATTGCACTTTGAGTAACATTGTTCTTAAACTGTTTGACTATTTGCTCACGCAGTTGTGGACAAAGGGGTGTACCTCGCCCCATCCTTTCTTGTGAAAGACTGAGCATTTTTTGGGAAGCTGTTTTTATACCCGATCACGGCACCCACCTGTTCCCAATTAGCCTGCACACCTGTGGGATGTTCCAAATAAGTGTTTGATGAGCATTCTTCAACTTTATCAGTTTTTATTGCCACCTTTCCCAACTTTTTTGTCACGTGATGCTGGCATCAAATTCTAAAGTTAATGATTATTTGCAAAAAAAAAGTTCATCAGTTTTAACATCACATATGTTGTCTTTGTAGCATATTCAACTGAATATGGGTTGAAAATGATTTGCAAATCATTGTAATCCGTTTATATTTACATCTAACACAATTTCTCAACTCACTTGGAAACAGGGTTTGTATTAAGACCATTACATATAATAATAATGATAATGATAAGAAAGCTACACATTTGTCTGACTAAACTATAGACTGATTGTTTCCTAACTTGACTAGTGCACTTTGCGACAGCATCAGATATTACAAGTACCAGCCACTCCTTCCGCTCAGAACAAAGAGATGACTTTGCTCTTTAGCCCGTGGCTAGAGGTTAAGATTAGCCAGAAAGTAATATCCTTTTCCGGGAAGGAAAAAAAAAAAAAACCCCAGCTCCCTCTGTCCAATCTCTGAGTGAATTTGCACTTGTTCAAGAAGCTAGTGATAGTGTTTAAACCCCTTGGGTCTTTCCTGCCTTTACCTATTGGAATAGGAAGATTTAATCAATAATTCTGAAAGCGTTATTATCTGTTATCGCCCAAAAGGCCTTAAAGGGGAACATTATCACCAAACCTATGTAAGCGTCAATATAGATCTTGATGGTGCAGAAAAAAGACCATGTATTTTTTCAACCGATTTCCGAACTGTAAATGGGTGAATTTTGGCAAATTAAACGCCTTTCTGTTTATCGGTCTTTTAGCGACGTCGTCAGAACGTGAAATCACCGAGGTAACACACCCGCCATTTTCATTTTCAACACATTACAAACACCGGGTCTCAGCTCTGTTATTTTCCGTTTTTTCGACTATTTTTTGGAACCTTGGAGACATCATGCCTCGTCGGTGTGTTGTTGGAGGGTGTAACAACACTAACAGGGAGGGATTCAAGTTGCACCACTGGCAAGAAATCTGCCACCAGACCCCCATTGAATTTGCCAGAGTGTCTTAACATTTTACCGGCGATGCTAAGACAGACATGGCACAGAGATGTATGGATAACCTGCAGATGCATTTGCAACGATTAAGTCAACAAAATCACAAAGGTGAGGTTTGTTGATGTTGTTGACTTATGTGCTAATCGGACATATTTGGTCGCAGCATGACTGCCAGCTAATCGATGCTAACATGCTATGCTAATCGATGCTAACATGCTATTTACGCTAGCTGTATGTACATTTGAAACTAGATACCCACATTTAATGCGAAACAAACACTTACCAATCGATGGATTTAAGTTGCTCCATTGTCACAAGATGCGAAAGTCCTGATCGTTTGGTCCGCACATTTTACCGGCGATGCTAATGAGACAGCCATGCTATGGGCCACTTCATTAGGTACACCCATGCTATGGCCGAATAGCGTCAATAGCTTCAGTTTCTTCTTCAATTTCGTTTTCGCTATCTGCCTCCATTCTCCGACCATCTGTTTCAATACATGCGTAATCTGTTGACTCGCTTAAACCGCTGAAATCCGAGTCTGAATCCGAGTTTATGTCGCTATATCTTGCTGTGGTAACCGCCATGTTGTTTGTATTGGCAGCCCTGTATGACGTCACAGGGAAATGGACAGTCGCATCGCAAATAGCGAAAATCAAGAATTTTAAAGCTTTTTTCAGGGATATTTTGAAAAAAACTTCGAAAAATAAAACAAGCCACTGGGAACTGATTTGTATTGTTTTTAACCCTTTTGAAATTGTGATAATGTTCCCCTTTAACACGGATCATTCGTCCTGTCCCCTTAGCAGAAAAACAGCCCCAAAGCATGATGTTTCCACCCCCATGCTTCACAGTAGATATGGTGTTCTTGGGGTGCAACTCAGTATTCTTCTTCCTCCAAACACAACGAGTTGAGTTTATACCAAAAAGTTATATTTTGGTTTCATCCAACCACATGACATTCTCCCAATCCTCTGCTGTATCACCCATGTATCCATTTTGGTATAAACTCAACTCGTCGTGTTTGGAGGAAGAAGAATACTGAGTTGCATCCCAAGAACACCATACCTACTGTGAAGCATGGGGGTGGAAACATCATGCTTTGGGGCTGTTTTTCTGCTAAGGGGACAGGACGATTGATCCGTGTTAATGAAAGAATGAATGGGGCCATGTATCGTGAGATTTTGAGCCAAAACCTCCTTCCATCAGTGAGAGCTTTGAATGATTGACCAAATACTTATTTTCCACCATAATTTACAAATAAATTCTTTAAAATTCCTACAATGTGAATTCCTGGATTGTTTTTTTCACATTCTGTCTCTCACAGTTGAAGTGTTCCTATGATGAAAATTACAGACCTCTGTCATCATTTTAAGTGGGAGAACTTTCACAATCGGTGGCTGATTAAATACTTTTTTGTCCCACTGGGAGAAAGCAAACCACCAGTTTAAAAAGGTAGGTATTTCAATTTGGCCACATAATAACATAGGGCCCTTTAGTATTGACATGTGTGAGCATTCTTCAACTTTCTCAGTCGTTTTTGCCACTTGTGCCAGCTTTTTTAAAACATGTCGCAGGCATCAAATTCCAAATGAGCTATTACTTGGAAAAATTAACAAACTTTTCCAATTCGAAAGTTAAGTATCTTGTCTTTGCAGTCTATTCAGTTGAATATAGGTTGGAAAGGATTGGCAAATCATTGTATTCTGTTTTTAATTACGATTTACACAACGTGCCAACTTTACTGATTTTAGGTTTTGTAGAATAACTAGGGTTTTAAATGCAGAAAACAACGTGGAATTGGGACCTGCGGTCAGGTCTGACTTGTTTTGATTAAATCTATAAAGTATAAAATACATATTAAGACTTGTTCATTAAACTGTGTTTACAGACAACTAGACTGTCTTCTTCTTGGTAAAAAACAAGGTGAATATAGGACTGACTCTCTCTAAAATACATGAAGATTAGATCTTTTCTGACCGGCTTTTATAATGAATGAAATGTTCTCAGATGATGATCGATGTCAAAAGTTTAAATCGCTAAAAGCACAAAGTGCTGTACAAAAACAACCACGTGTACTATCAACAAAGCTGGTTCGGGCTGAAAAATGTAAATAAATGTGTGAAGGCCTTTCCAACCTTTTGTATTAATTTTCAATACATTCACTTTACTACATTTGGAGGATTTCCGAGATCTAATATGAATGGGCGCCTTTTGCATTTGAATCGATACAGTAACAATTACCGAGGAATCGATACCAGTGCTCCATGTGTACTTTGGAGTGTGTTGAATGTGTGAATAAATGTTAATTGTTTGATAATAAAATCTCTTATTTTGAATTCAACACTAAACAGTGAGCTGATAATGATAATTATCCTTTCCAATCATTATGTCTTGTTTTCCGTCACTTATGAGTCTCATTTGCAAGTATTAGACATGCAATCGCAAATCCAATACGTTAGATGGCAATAGTGTCTAAACAACCGTATTTTCCGGACTTCAAATATTTCTATTTTCTCAAAAATTGACATTGTGCCTTGTAACCCATAAGGAATAAGTTTGGTTGAGCTTACCCACCTCGAAGTAATTTTATTTGGTACATGGTGTAATGATAAGTGTGACCAGTAGATGGCAGTCAAACGGAAGAGTAGGCTGAACTGTATGATGTGCTTCAACATACGAGTACTATAATGGTGTGTGTGTATAAGGTAAGACATATTATCTGGCAGAGGTGGGACCAAGTCATTGTTTTGCAAGTCACAAGTAAGTCTCAAGTCTTTGCCCTCAAGTCTCGAGTCAAGTCTCGAGTCAAGACAGGCAAGTCCGAGTCAAGTCCAAAGTCAAGCCTGGAAAGTCTCAAGTCAAGTCCCAAGTCCTGCATTTTGAGTTTCGAGTCATTTTAAGTCCTTTTAACCTCAGACTAATATATTTACACAGATTGTGTATGCTTTTAAAACGCTGTATGCATTTATTAAAACAAGTGCATTTGAAACTGCAGGAAAAAAATAGTGCTGACATTGCACTTCATAATAGCACTATTAACCCGTCATTTTAAACAATTAACTCATTCCTTTACAGAATAAACACATTTAAAAAAAACAAGTGCAACTGTACTTATTTGCACAAAGGTGTTAACATTGTATTTCCATGGCATTTTGCATTGTAACTAGTTCAACAGCAGTTTCTATCCTGTTCTTACCTTATCTCATTGATCTCATCTCATATTCTATGTGTGTTTATGTGTGCGTACACATGAAAAACATAACAAATACATGAACATAACAATGAACCGAGTCGTACTTTTTAGATGTCAGGGCCCAATGCAATATGTACACATATTCTTAATATAGTATACATTTTAACCAACCTTTATTTGACTATGTCTGTCTTATTGTAGGTGGCTAAAATACGCAGTGCTGCTGACCGCCGTCTAACGTTGCGTTACTGTGTGTGATGCATTCACCAACGTAACGTTATGTGTAGGTACATCATGCAACCCCGCTTAAAAAAAATCACCTGACAAAAAGTATATCTGCAGTGGACGCAACAGATTGTCGTGTTTGCAATGACGTTATAACCATAGACATCTTATAAGTAGACACAGCATTGGCTGCTATTACACGAGCAATTTGGCCGCCATCTTGAAGAGGTGACAAGGTGCCGGCGAGCAGCTTAAACTGACAGGTAGAAAACAAAGATGTCGGGCTGGTGTTCAGCGTTTCCTTGCTCAAATGAGAGGATTGTTGAAAATAGGAATCTGGGGATTACTTTTCATAAGTAAGATTTAACATTAACGTACTAATGGTTGTATTTTGTGAAAATAATATCACTACAGAGTTGAGAAGGAGCAAAGATCTTCAATATTTGTATGTGAAAATCACAAAGAAATCTTCTGGGGGAGGATGACCCCCCTACAGGTATTTGGTTAACAAACTTTCAGCCCCACCTAAAACAAAATTCACCAGCCACCACTGATTATGATGCATTCATCATTTTAGGCAAAATATAAGACAATACTCTCTTAACAGTCTAATAAGTCTTCAAGTAACAATATTCAAATACTAACTTTGTTGGGTAAGACAGACTTTGGTTTTATTCTGAATCCAGTGAAACAGATCGGGGGTTTTAGTTCATATACAGACTTTCAGGTGTTTATATATGTTTAAGTATTTGTGGCAGACACTTTTGTCCAAAGCAACATACATAAAAAATACATATAAAACAATCACTGTAAACATTATTATTTAAGGGAAGAATGTAATAGAAAATATCAATACAAAGTGTCAAGACAGAATAAACTCTCTGTTGCTGCAAAAACGGAGATACAGTCTATAGGTCCCTAAGATATATAGATATCTAATGTATTCATACATTGTTTATGTAGGATATACACATGTATATATAACCTAATCATATTGTTTCTTCAATTTAAAAATAGCTGACCGTTTTTTCCCCTTCTCTGGGATTATTATTCCCAGTTTTGATCTCGGACATCTGGTCACTTATAGTATATAAGAATATTATATTACTGTTAAGCAAACTATGAACACGCCAACACATGTGTCCTTTATCATAGCTACACGTATGACAAAAAAGCGCGTGAATATAAGTGGTATTCAGTGAGGTAAAATGTATGAAATGCACTGACAGTTCATTGCTCCTGTCAAATGAATTGCACTGAGTGCAGGGGATCACCACTCCAAGATGGCGGCCCCGCGTCTCGTCTGCGCCACTAGGCAGTAGCGCTCGATGCTGTGTCTACTTATAAGATGTCTATAGTTCTAACGTTAGCAGTGAGTTTACAGCCTCACTGAATTAACTACACAACAAATAAAAGTTACGTTACTCAGCCAATAAACGTTAGCTTTCATTTAAAACTTACCCTTCACTGTGCATCTTGAAATGTCAAACGAAGTAGGAAGTTGTTGCGTCTCCGTCTGTCATCTTCGAACCGCATGCTTTGCAAACTGGAATTCGTTTTTTGTTGACCAACTCGTAGCTTTAATCCCCAAACAAAAATATTTTTGGCATAATTTTTCCTCACTGGCGGGTTGTTTGAGAGATCTTCTTCGTTGGTTTTCCTGGAATTTGATTGGCTGAATGCTGTGTGACGAAAATAACGTGGATGTAATTTGATTGGCTGTTGTACTGACAGGTATCGCGCACACGCTGACAGACACGCGTGCACAATGGAAGATACGGAGCGCTCCTGAATAACTTTTTAATCGTTGGGTTTTGGGGAAAGTAGCAAGTCTTGTCAAGTCAAAAGGCTCAAATCCAAGTTAAGTCACAAGTCATTGATGTTAAAGTCCAAGCCGAGTTGCAAGTCTTTTTACATTTTGTCAAGTCAAGTCTAAAGTCATCAAATTCATGACTCGAGTCTGACTCGAGTCCAAGTCATGTGACTCTAATCCACACCCCTGTTATCTGGTGTTTTGTTTCGCAATATCATACAAAAGCAACTTTTACCTTCTGGTACCTGCTGATCTGTATTTGGGATCTGCATAAATCCTGAAAATGTGCGCTCGTCCGCCTTCGACTACGTAGTCGATAAGCTTCTTCTCTTTCGCTATCTTCTTGTTATGGGACATTCTTCCTCCGCTGTTGCCATTTCTAGTACAAAGTAGCGTAAATTTCTTACTTATATTTGTCACTAAACTCGCCATGAAAACGCTAAAACATACAGGTATAGTTAGTTTACATTATTCACCCAAGGAACTTTAGTTATCAGAGTTCCGGTCGGACGTTTTCTCACGGGACACATTTCCGGTGTTGTGGCTCCGTTATTGATTTAAGTAAAGTCTGAATGTCATTAAAACAGTTAGCTCCAGCTTTTGACACTTGTTCCACTCCCGTCCTTGCACGCTACACCGCTACAACAAAGATGACGGAGAAAGAGACGCTGCCAAAGTAAATAAGACCGCCCACAAAACGGCGCATCCTGAAGCGACTGTCATAAAAGCAGCTTGAAGATGATGTGTTAAACAACATCCATGCAACATTTTCACCAAAGAACCACCATTACATGTTATGTAGACCAGAAGGAAGTCGTTTCAATTTAGAAAAAATAGTAATAATATGACTCCTTTTTTGCGCCCTGTTATCTGGTGTGCCTTATTTATGAAAAAAGATCAGCAATAGACCATTCATCAGCAGTGCGCCTTATAATTCGGTGCGCCCTATGGTCCGGAAAATACGGTATAATGTGTTGTTTGAGTTTGAAGTAGTCTTTGCATGATACATTTAATGTGCCTGTCATTCATTTTGATGAGCCCTACAAAGTGTTTGTACTGTAAATATTGTACTTCCTACACACTAGCGCCTTGATTGTAACGTGCATCTTAGTGGTTGTTTTCATCACCAAATGTGGCGGTGTTGTACCCTCTGTGTAAAAAATCGTTAATGCTAATCAATAACATATAAATTAGCATCGAGCGAGCTCATTATAAAAAGCGGAACCTTACTCTACTGCCGAGGGCCTTCTTCTTGCTTTGTTGTCATGGGAAATTGCAACATTAAACAGTCTGACCACTTGTTTCTCCACCAAGTGTTCTAGCCGGTGTTAGAATAATTATGTGTAAGTTATCACACAACTCTTCTGCTTAAAGGCCGTTGCTATAGTTATTATCAATTGTGCTGAAGTTGTACTTTTCTATCTGTGCAAAGCGAGTCGTCTTGTATCGTGTTTGTGTCCAGAACCGGCCTGCTGACTGCCAAGGCCGAACATAGAATGCCATGACGCAGACGAAGCAGAGACAGGGTGATATCACGAGTGTCAGCACATTTGCATTTCTGACTAATCATATATTGTGTCTAACTGGGGCTGCTGAAATGACCCCCTTCTTTCAGCAGCAGCCTCAGTGATGTCCGAAATAAATAGAGCATGTTGGACTGTTACCTTAGAGCAGTGGTTCTCAACCTTTTTTCAGTGAACATTTTTTTAATTCAAGTACCCCCTAATCAGAGAAAAGCATTTTTGGTTGAAAAAAAGAGATAAAGAAGTATAATACAGCACTATGTCATCAGTATCTGATTTATTAAATTGTATAACAGTGCAAAATATTGCTCATTTGTAGTGGTC
The DNA here is from genome assembly GCF_033978795.1 of Nerophis ophidion. Taxonomy (NCBI): domain Eukaryota; kingdom Metazoa; phylum Chordata; class Actinopteri; order Syngnathiformes; family Syngnathidae; genus Nerophis; species Nerophis ophidion. Next base: position 27,319,212 of record NC_084626.1, read on the forward strand.
TTTCTTGAACTATTTGGAAAAAAGGATATAAAAATAACTAAAAACTTGTTGAAAAATAAACAAGTGATTCAATTATAAATAAAGATTTCTACACATGGAAGTAATCATCAACTTAAAGAGCCCTCTTTGGGGATTGTAATAGAGATCCATCTGGATTCATGAATTCGAAATATTTCTTCACAGAAAAATAATATTTTAAACATAAACAATATTTATGGAACATGTCCACAAAAAAAAAAAACAGCTTTCAATACTGAATATTGCATTGTTGCATTTCTTTTCACAGTTTATGAACTTACATTCATATTTTGTTGAAGTATTATTCAATAAATATATTTATAAAGGCTTTTTGAATTGTTGCTATTTTTAGAATATTTAAAAAAAATCTTAAGTACCCCCATTTGAGAACCACTGCCTTAGAGCATAGGTTGTTTCTGTGACTAGAGTACAGCCCAAAACATCTCTCCTCATTGAGCAAAATTTTGTTCTGTCTCTGCATGATTCCTTGCATCCTGTCTGTTTAATAGATGTCTTCAGGGTTTGAACCTGACATTTTCCAAGTAAAGTGATGTCACAAACAACAAAAGATATCGGAATATGGCATGGTTGGATTTTATGTGAATCGATACCTGTTGAAACCCTACTGACAGAATTCCGCCCGTACCTATAAAAGTACAAAATTCAGCCATCCTAAAATCGATGTATCTTTTATCTCAAATATAACGTCAAGACCTAATGTCACAAACGACACCATATTAAAATATAATTTTAAAAGATCCTGAATTGGTATCACTGTGATAAAATACAAATCAAATGTGTTTTGGGGCTTTCCTTGGCCCTTTGGACCCCAAAAAAAAAAAGATAAACAAAACACAACATGAAGGGGAACAGACTGTGGCTAAAGAAGAATCTGTGTTCATTTATTTGAACATCAATCTTACGGCTCAAGCTCCTGCCACCACACTCCTCGGAGTACGCCTCGGGACACGCCCTTAAACACTCCCCTCCGGCTGCACGCAATCAACAATCTACACACCTTTGATAAAAGCTCCACATCCTTCATAACTCAGCGGATCCTGCGTTCCAATGCCGGAACGTAGCTCCTTGTCTCGTACAGTAAGCCCTGAACGTACCTAGCTCTCCTCGCATACGTGCTGCCTTGCTCTCTGTGTTTTCCCCTCCTTGCTCATCGTCTTGTGTCTTCACTCTGCAGCTCCTCCCGGTTCCCTGGATTCGAGCTGTGTGTTTCGTCTCCTGTCTTCTTGCTGCCTTCCCGGATCTCGACCTCTCGCCTGGACACGGACTCTGACGCCTCGCCCCTGCCCTTGACCTCTCGCTTGCCCACGGAACTCCGAAACTGCCTTGTCCCTTCTGGACTTCTGCACCTTCAACAATTCCTGGTAACACTGAGCTAAAATCAACACATAGTCACACATGCACTATATTGTCCTGGGCATGACGTTAAAGTGCATCCGGAAGTGGAGGCTCCTCTATGGGGTCTTGGGGCACTAGGAGGTTAACCCTTTAACTGCTGTTACCCCAGGTGGCCCTTGGCAAAGGCCTAGTACCTGACTGCCCCCTAGCCAGGGATACGGTGGAGACCTCAACTGCGCAGCAGGTGGAAGACGGTAGATATAAGAACTACCACAACGGTAGTGGGTCCATGTGGGCCCAGTTCTGGGGAAAAAAACAACTCAAGACCTCAACGGTGGAACAGGCGGAGGATGATTGCTAACTCTATGGAGCGTCACAACGGCTGGGATGGCGGATGAAGGCTGCAGCAGAAAAGGGTCCCCAGTCGTTTTGGACTCCATGCCACTGGACCCTGACCCGGATCTGTCAAGGATCGTGTGGTGCACCAGTCTCCCCCATGATAAAACCAAGTCACGCACAGGCATTCTCCATAAAGGGATACCCACCTTCCAGGAGGATAGTCATACTCACTTCGAGTGACCGTCGATGACACTATATTGCCTAAAGTATTTGGCCACCCATCCCAAGGATGAGAATCAGGTGTCCTAATCACTTGGCCGGGTGTATAAAATCAAGCACTTACACATGGAGACTGTTTCTACAAACATTTATGAAAGAATGGGCCGCTTTCAGTGATTTCCAGCGTGGAATTGTCATAGGATGCCACCCGTGCAACAAATCCAATAGTGAAATTTCCTTGCTCCTAAATATTCCAGAGTCAACTTATTATTAGAAAAGTGAAAAATTTGGGAACAACAGCAACTCAGCCACCAGGTGGTAGGCCATGTAAACTGACAGAGAGGGGTCAGTAGATGCTGAAGCGCATAGTGCAAAGACTTTCTGCACAGTCAGTTGCTGCAGAGCTCCAAACTTCATGTGACCTTCCAATTAGCCCACGTACAGTACGCAGAGAGCTTCATGGAATGGGTTTCCATGGCCGAGCAGCAGCATCTAAGCCATACATCACCTAGTCCAATGCAAAGTTTGGGATGCAGTTGTGTAAAGCACGTCACCACTGGACTTTAGAGCAGTGGAGACACCTTGTCTGGAGTGATGAATCACACTTTTCCATCTGGCAATCTGATGGACCAGTCTGGGTTTGGAGGTTGCCAGGAGAACGCTACATTTCGGACTGCATTGTGCCGAGTCTGAAATTTGGTGGAGGGGGAATTATGGTGTGGGGTTGGTTTTTCAGGAGTTGGGCTTGGCTCCTTAGTTGCAGTGAAAGGAACTTTTGAATTCTCCATGGGATGGCACTTCAACTTCATATGTGAGTAAAGGAAGGTGGCCAAATACTTTTGGCAATATATCGATTACAAGTCATTCTTTTTATTGTAATAAACACGCCCAAGGCTAAGCGACACTTCTGTCTCCTTCTCCACCGCACGTAACAATCAAGTTTACAAGGTATTAGTCATTTCCTTTTTTTTAACCCAACAATGCCTTCAAAATAGCCACTTTTCTAACGCTCACAGTACCAGTTGCTGCCTAAAAATGTTGCTACAGTCCCGGAGATGTTGTGAGAAAACAAAGGCGTAAAGCAGGGGTCACCAACCTTTTTGAAACCAAGAGCTACTTCTTGGGTACTGATTAATGCAAAGGGCTACCAGTTTGATACACACTTAAATAAATTGCCAGAAATAGCCAATTTGCTCAATTTACCTTTAATAAATAAATCTATATATATATAAAAATAGGGTATTTCTGTCTGTCATTCTGTCGTACATTGTTTTCCTTTTAGGGAAGGTTTTTTGAAGATAATAAATGATGAAAAAAACACAAAATTGAACGGTTTAAAAGAGGAGAAAACAGGAAAAAAATGATAATTTAATTTTGAAACATAGTTTATCTTCAATTTCGACTCTTTAAAATTCAAAATTCAACCGAGAAAAATTAAGATAAAAACTAGCTAATTGGAATCTTTTTGAAAAAATACAAAAAAGAATTTATGGAACATCATTGGTAATTTTTTCCTGATTAAGATTAATTTAAGAGTTTTGATGACATGTTTTAAATAGGTTAAAATCCAATCTGCACTTTGTTAGAATATATAACAAATTGGACCAATCTATATATATAACAAAGACAAATCATTATTTCTTCTAGATTTTCCAGAACAAAAAATTCAAAAGACTTTGAAATAATATTAAAATTTAATTCTACAGATTTTCTCAATTTGCCGGATAATTTTTTTTGAATTTTAATCATAAATTTGAAGAAATATTTCACAAATATTCTTCGTCGAAAAAACAGAAGCTAAAATGAAGAATTAAAATAAAATGCATTTATTATTCTTTACAATAACAAAAAAAAATACTTGAACACTGATTTTAATTGTCAGGAAACAGCTTCACGGTGGCAGAGGGGTTAGTGCGTCTGCCTCACAATACGAAGGTCCTGCAGTCCTGGGTTCAAAACAAGGCTCGGATCTTTCTGTGTGGAGTTTGCATGTTCTCCCCGTGAACGCGTGGGTTCCCTCCGGGTACTCCGGCTTCCTCCCACCTCCAAAAACATGCACCTGGGGATAGGTTGATTGGCAACACTAAATTGGCCCTAGTGTGTGAATGTGAGTGTGAATGTTGTCTGTCTATCTGTGTTGGCCCTGCGATGAGGTGGCGACTTGTCCAGGGTGTACCCTGCCTCCCGCCCGATTGTAGCTGAGATAGGCGCCAGCGCCCCCCGTGACCCCAAAAGGGAATAAGCGGTAGAAAATGGATGGATGGATGAGAAAGGAATTTAAAATGTGTTTAAAAATCCCAAAATAATTTTTAAGGTTAATTTTTTTCTTGAAAATTGTCTTTCTGAAAGTTATAGGAAGAAAAGTAAAAAAATAAATGAATGTATTTAAACAAGTGAAGACCAAGTCTTTAAAATATCTTCTTGGATTTTCAAATTCTATTTGAGTTTTGTCCATCCATCCATCCATCATCTTCCGCTTATCCGAGGTCGGGTCGCGGGGGCAACAGCCTAAGCAGGGAAACCCAGACTTCCCTCTCCCCAGCCACTTCGTCTAGCTCTTCCCGGGGGATCCCGAGGCGTTCCCAGGCCAGCCGGGAGACATAGTCTTCCCAACGTGTCCTGGGTCTTCCCCGTGGCCTCCTACCGGTTGGACGTGCCCTAAACACCTCCCTAGGGAGGCGTTCAGGTGGCATCCTGACCAGATGCCCGAACCACCTCATCTGGCTCCTCTCGATGTGGAGGAGCAGCGGCTTTACTTTGAGTTCCTCCCGGATGGCAGAGCTTCTCACCCTATCTCTAAGTGAAGTGAAGTGAATTATATTTATATAGCGCTTTTCTCAAGTGACTCAAAGCGCTTTACATAGTGACACCCAATATCTAAGTTACATTTAAACCAGTGTGGGTGGCACTAAGGGAGAGCCCCGCCACACGGCGGAGGAAACTCATTTCGGTCGCTTGTACCCGTGATCTTATCCTTTCGGTCATGACCCAAAGCTCATGACCATAGGTGAGGATGGGAACGTAGATCGACCGGTAAATTGAGAGCTTTGCCTTCCGGCTCAGTTCCTTCTTCACCACAACGGATCGGTACAACGTCCGCATTACTGAAGACGCCGCACCGATCCGCCTGTCGATCTCACGATCCACTCTTCCCTCACTCGTGAACAAGACTCCTAGGTACTTGAACTCCACTTGGGGCAGGGTCTCCTCCCCAACCCGGAGATGGCACTCCACCCTTTTCCGGGCGAGAACCATGGACTCGGACTTGGAGGTGCTGATTCTCATTCCGGTCGCTTCACACTCGGCTGCGAACCGATCCAGTTTTGTCTCTCTTAGAATTAAAAATGTCGAGCAAAGTGAGACCAGCTTGCTATTAAATAAATACAATTTAAAAAATAGAGGCAGCTCACTGGTAAGTGCTGCTGTTTGAGCTATTTTTAGAACAGGCCAGCGGGCTACTCGTCTGGTCCTTACGGGCTACTTGGTGCCCGCGGGCACCGCGTTGGTGACTCCTGGCGTAAACAAACCCACAAACAATTTAAATGGCAGGATATATTCCAAAATTTCCACCAGAAATGCCATGACAATGCACTAATCCTTTCTGCGTAGTACAAAGACACAAGCAACCATATGACCAGCTGCCTCACGTGTCACATTAGATTGTGGCGGTCATGCTGGAATGTGTCGTCATGCAGTAAAGTCAAAGAACGATGTTTATCTCCTCAGAATGACACCCCGTGAAATCCAAGTAGTACGGCCAGGGTTAATGAGTACTTCAAAACCCGTTTAGAAGAACCTGTCAAGTAAGGACAAGGGAGCTGTAATAAAAAAAAAATAAATAAAAAAAACACCACTGTGAAAACTGCATTAGAAGCGCCTCAAAATGTAAAGTCTGTTGAAGGTTTGCAGCATTAAATCGTTTTTTTTTTTCTTCGACTCAATCTTTTTTTGCATGCACTTTCAATTTGGTCACAACCAAAGAAAATTAATTAGTACGTCAATGAAATATGATGCTTGCCGCCAGAGTGCAGCTGGGATAGGCTCCAGCACTGCAGACGGACCTCCAGAGGCAGCGTGCAGGTGGGAGAATGATTTATTCTTCATAAAAATAGTCCAGAATACAAAAATGCAGCACTGGAAGCTACGGCAAAGCTAACAGAAAAGCTTACCATGGAAATCAAGAAGCAAGAATCATCGAACGTAACTTGTTGCGTGAAGCAAACGAGACGGCCAGACCGAAAAGCGGGAACAAATAGCTCTCTGATTAGTGCCCAGGAGCAGAACATTAATCAGAGGCAGGTGAAAATAATCATCACCCGCGGCAACCAAGAAAACACAAACACAGGGGTGCTGAAACTAAACAAAACATGATCCGGATCATGACAATGTCATCATCAACATCATCATCATCTTCATTTCTACTAATTATGATTAAGATCTGAACTTGTCAAGCCTTATTATTCAAGTTTTGTGTTGTGTTTGTAGTCTTCTCCCAGTCTTTTTGTCCCAAACGAGGCACACCTGCTGCTAATCACTTCCCGGTAGCATTTAAGCGCGTCTCCGCCAGCTGGTCCCTCCCGGTTATTGTTCCTGAACTCCGCTCTGACATGTGTTTCCATGATTCCGCGTCCCTGGTATGTGGTCTTCGCCTAGTCCTCTAATTTTGACCTTGTTGTGTTTTTGTTTCCTAGCCACCTTGATTTGAGAGGACTAGTTTTGCCACGGTGTGTGCGTCCAGGCCTTTGCTCTGCCAACCACTGAAAGAGACTACTTTTGTTATATTTCTCATAGTGTGCACTTTTGCCCCATCACCTTTAGTTACCATTTTGAGCTTGTTAAATATTTTCATTTTCTATCGTAAACCTTGCCTCCATTCTCTGCATCCCGGGGTCCACCCTTGAACTTAAGCCTAACATTTTGTGTCCTTTAAAATTGTACGGCGAGCCTTCAGATCAAGATTTGGCTTCATGCCACGCCCACATCCTATGACGGGGGCAACTTTCCTTCGCCCGTCTTTTATTTTTGGTGGAAGTCGTGGTCCCTTGAAGGAGTTTCTCAAAGTCCGACCAACGTTTTTAGCCGATGAAACCCTAAATGTTTATTTTTAAATATGGCTTCTTGAGATATCATCCTGCGTTCTCTTAAGATAGACGTCTCCATCGATGTTAAAGGGGTGCTATGGAGTGAAATTTAAAATTACATTTCCGGGCCCTCAAAAAGATCATATATTTCGCCATCCCCATCAGTACCGAAAATTTAAAATCAAGACATGGTGGAAATATTTACTTATGTCAACAAATATTTGTATTTCTGGGTTTGTTTATGGGCCAAGCTATATTGGGATATGAATTTTAATTAGGGATGTCCGATAATATCGGACTGCCAATATTATAGGTCGATAAATGCTTTAAAATATAATATCGGAAATTATTGGTATCGGTTTCAATATGTAAAATGTATGACTCTGCACACGGATGTAGGGAAAGGTACAGAGTGCCAATAATCCTTAAAGGCACTGCCTTTGAGTACCAGCCCAGTCACGTGATATCAACAACTTGTCACGCGCACAAGTGAATGCTAGGCATACTTGGTCAACAGCCATACAGGTCACACTGAAAGTGGCAGTATAAACAATCAATCAATCAATCAATGTTTATTTATATAGCCCTAAATCACTAGTGTCTCAAAGGGCTGCACAAAATTCACACCCAGTGGGACGTCGGTGACAATGATGACTATGAGAACCTTGGAGAGGAGGAAAGCAATGGATGTCGAGCAGGTCTAACATGATACTCTGAAAGTTCAATCCATAATGGATCCAACACAGTCACAAGAGTCCAGTCCAAAGCGGATCCAACACAGCACCGAGAGTCCCGTTCACAGCGGAGCCAGCAGGAAAACATCCCAAGCGGAGGCGGATCAGCAGCGCAGAGATGTCCCCAGCCGATAAACAGGCGAGCAGTACATGGCCACCGGATATGCGCCACACTGTGAACCCACACCAAACAAGAATGACAAACACATTTTGGCAGAACATCCGCACCGTAACACAACAGAACAAATATCCAGGAACCCTTGCAGCACTAACTCTTCCGAGACGCTACAATATACAGCCCTGCTACCTCCCCTACCTTAACCCCTTCCCCCCCAACACCCGCCCACTCTCAGGGAGAGAGACTATGAGACTATGTCCCAAATTTCAAGCTGCTGTTTTGAAGCATCCATCCATCCATTTTTCCAACCTTTTGTCCCGTTCGGGGTCGCGGGGGGTTGCTGGACCCTATCTCAGCTGCATTCGGGCGGAAGGCGGTGTACACCCTAGACAAGTCGCCTACTCATCGCAGGGCCAACACAGATAGACAGACAACATTCACACTCACAAAATTATTATTGAATTAATAACTTATCTACCACAAGTCCCGTTAGGGATCACGGAATGGTGCTGGAGCCTATCTCCGCTGCATTCAGGCGATAGGCGGGGTGCACCCTGGACAAGTCGCCACCTCATCGCAGGGCCAACACAGATAGACAACATTCACACTCACATTCACACATCCATCCATCCATTTTCTACCGCTTATTCCCTTTTGGGGTCGCAGGGGGCGCTGGCGCCTATCTCAGCTACAATCGGGCGGAAGGCGGGGTGCACCCTGGACAAGTCGCCACCTCATCGCAGGGCCAACACAGATAGACAACATTCACACTCACATTCACACATCCATCCATCCATTTTCTACCGCTTATTCCCTTTTGGGGTCGCGGGGGGCGCTAGCGCCTATCTCAGCTACAATCGGGCGGTAGGCGGGGTGCACCCTGGACAAGTCGCCACCTCATCGCAGGGCCAACACAGATAGACAACATTCACACTCACATTCACACATCCATCCATCCATGTTCTACCGCTTATTCCCTTTTGGGGTCGCAGGGGGCGCTGGCGCCTATCTCAGCTACAACCGGGCGGAAGGCGGGGTGCACCCTGGACAAGTCGCCACCTCATCGCCGGGCCAACACAGATAGACAACATTCACACTCACATTCACACATCCATCCATCCATTTTCTACCGCTTATTCCCTTTTGGGGTCGCGGGGGGCGCTGGCGCCTATCTCAGCTACAATCAGGCGATAGGCGGGGTGCACCCTGGACAAGTCGCCACCTCATCGCAGGGCCAACACAGATAGACAGACAACATTCACACTCACATTCACACACTAGGGCCAATTTAGTGTTGCCAATCAATCTATCACCAGGTGCATGTCTTTGGAGGTTAAAAAAAAAATAATGCACTTTGTGACTTCAATAATAAATATGGCAGTGCCATGTGGGCATTTTTTCTCCATAACTTAAGTTGATTTATTTAGTGAAGTGAAGTGAATTATGTTTATATAGCGCTTTTCTCAAGTGACTCAAAGCGCTTTACATAGTGACACCCAATATCTAAGTTACATTTAAACCAGTGTGGGTGGCACTGGGAGCAGGTGGGTAAAGTGTCTTGCCCAAGGACACGACGGCAGTAACTAGGATGGCACAAGCGGGAATCGAACCTGCAACTATCAAGTTGCTGGAACGGCCACTCTACCAACCGAGCGTGTTACATTGTTTAATGCATCCAGCAGGGCATCACAACAAAATTAGGCATAATAATGTGTTAATTCCACGACTGTATATATCGGTATTGGTAAATAAGAGTTGGGCAATATCGGAATATCGGATAGCGGTAAAAAAGCCATTATCGGACATCTCTGGTTTTAAACCATATGGCCCAGCCCTACATTTGTGTTAGTGACAGTGCTAGCTCAGTTTAGGGATGTTCTCCGTGTTGCAGTAGGCCTTAAGATAGCATTGTGTTTGTGTTATTACAAAGAATAAGAGACTTATAATACTCTAGAAATGTTGGTCTTACTTAAAAATGCACGCGTTTAGTTGTGTTAAGTGTTGAAAAAAATATTATATGGCTCTTACGGAAATACATTTCAAAATATTTGGATTCTTGGCCCTCTCAGCCAAAAGGGTTCCCGACCCCTGATTTAATTCTTTATGTGCACATTTGAATTAAACTTTCAAGAAATGTCGGAAATGGGATAAGGCACAAGTGATTACTTTTCTAGGGTTATTCGGATCACCCTCTGGATTCTGGATTTTTTTTAAATTTTTTACTGTTGGCAGGTAGGACCTGGCAAGGTTTGCGCTGTCCGGATGCCTTTTAATCAATCAATCAATCAATGTTTATTTATATAGCCCCAAATCACAAATGTCTTGAAGGACTGCACAAATCATTACGACTACAACATCCTCGGAAGAACCCACAAAAGGGCAAGGAAAACTCACACCCAGTGGGCAGGGAGAATTCACATCCAGAGGGACGCCAGTGACAATGCTGACTATGAGAAACCTTGGAGAGGACCTCAGATGTGGGCAACCCCCCACCCCCCTCTAGGGGACCGAAAGCAATGGATGTCGAGCGGGTCCAACATGATACTGTGAAAGTTCAATCCATAGTGGCTCCAACACAGCCGCGAGAGTTCAGTTCAAGTGGATCCAAGACAGCAGCGAGAGTCCCGTCCACAGGAGACCATCTCAAGCGGAGGCGGATCAGCAGCGTAGAGATGTCCCCAACCGATACAGGCGAGCAGTCCATCCTGGGTCCCGACGAGCGGTCCATCCTGGGTCTCGACTCTGGACAGCCAGTACTTCATCCATGGTCATCGAACCGGACCCCCTCCACAAGGGAGGGCGGGGCGTAGGAGAAAGAAAAGAAGCGGCAGATCAACTGGTCTAAAAAGGAGGTCTATTTAAAGGCTAGAGTATACAGATTAGTTTTAAGGTGAGACTTAAATACTTCTACTGAGGTAGCATCTCGAACTGTTACCGGGAGGACATTCCAGAGTACTGGAGCCCGAACGGAAAACGCTCTATAGCCCGCAGACTTTTTTTGGGCTCTAGGAATCACTAATAAGCCGGAGTCTTTTGAACGCAGATTTCTTGCCGGGACATACGGTACAATACAATCGGCAAGATAGGATGGAGCTAGACCGTGTAGTATTTTATACGTAAGTAGTAAAACCTTAAAGTCACATCTTAAGTGCACAGGAAGCCAGTGCAGGTGAGCCAGTACAGGCGTAATGTGATCAAACTTTCTTGTTCTTGTCAAAAGTCTAGCAGCCGCATTTTGTACCAACTGTAATCTTTTAATGCTAGACATGGGGAGACCCAAAAATAATACGTTACAGTAATCGAGACGAGACGTAACAAACGCATGGATAATGATCTCGGCGTCTTTAGTGGACAAAATGGAGCGAATTTTAGCGATATTACGGAGATGAAAGAAGGCCGTTTTAGTAACGCTTTTAATGTGTGACTCAAAGGAGAGAGTTGGGTCGAAGATAATACCCAGATTTTTTACCGAGTCACCTTGTTTTATTATTTGGTTGTCAAATGTTAAAGTTGTATTATTAAAAAGAGGTCGGTGTCTAGCAGGACCGATAATCAGCATTTCCGTTTTTTTGGCATTAAGTTGCAAAAAGTTAGCGGACATCCATTGTTTAATTTCATTAAGACACGCTTCCAACTGACTACAGTCCGGCGTGTTGGTCAGCTTTAGGGGCATGTAGAGTTGGGTGTCATCAGCATAACAGTGAAAGCTAATACCGTATTTGCGTATGACGTCACCCAGCGGCAGCATGTAAATGCTGAAGAATACAGGGCCAAGGGCCGAACCCTGGGGAACTCCACACGTTACGTTCTAGTTCAATCCAATGCAAATAGGACGATGGCGTCACGTCTTGGTCGCATGGTGGTGCGCGGGTTGTTCTCCTAAGGTGCAGACGGAAACTCCGGAGGCAAGTTGTGGGTAATGAAATGATTTATTCCTCATCAATCATTCAAAATTATAGAAGTGTGCCAATAGCGTGGGAGCAATGGCGAAGCTTAACGCAAGAATAAGAATCACAGATCGTAGATTTACAGGTGCTGTTCATATCATTAGAATATCATGAAAAAGTTGATTTATTTCAGTAATTATATTCAGAACGTGAAACTTACATATTATATCAATTCATTACACACTTAGTGATATATTTGAAATGTTTATTTCTTTAAATTTTAATGATTAGTACTGACAATTACTGTCCATCCCAAATTCAGTATCTCAGAAAAATTAGAATATTAGTTACGACAAGTACCAAAAAATATTTTTTAGAAATGTGGGACAACTGAAAAGTATGAACATGGAAAGTTTCAGCATGTACGGCAATCAATACTTAGTTGCAGCTCCTTTCGCCTGAATTGCTGCAGCAATACGGTGTGGCATGGAGTCCACCAGTCTGTTGCACTCCTCAGGTGTTATGAGAGCCCAGGTTGCTTTAATAGTGGCCTTCAGCTCTTCAGCATCGTTGGCTCTGGCATCTGGCATCTTCCTCTTCACAATACCCCATAGCTTTTCTATGGGGTTAAGGTCAGGTGAGTTTGCAGGCTAATCAAGAACAGGGATACCATGGTCCTTAAACCAGGTACTGGTAGATGTGGCGCTGTGTGCAGGTCCCAAGTCATGTTGGAAAATGAAATCTTCACCTCCATAAAATTGGTCCGCGGCAGGCAGCATAAAGTGTTCTAAAACTTCCTGGTAGACTGCTGCATTGACCCTAGACCTCAGGAAACACAGTGGACCAACACCAGCAGATGACATGGTACCCCAGACCATTACCGATTGTGGAAATTTGACACTGGAATTCAGGCAACGTGGATTCTGTGCCTCTCCTGTCTTCCTCCAGACTCCAAAGGAGATACAAAATGTACTTTCATCTGAAAACATAACTTTGGACCACTCAGCAGCAGTCCAGTCCTTTTTGTCTTGAGCCCAGGCGAGACGCTTTTGACGTTGTCTCTTATTCAAGAGTGGCTTTACACAAGGAATGCGACAGCTGAAGCCCATATCTTGCATACGTCGGTGCGTAGTGGTTCTTGAAGCACTGACTCCAGCTGCAGTCCACTCTTTGTGGATCCCCCCCACATTTTTGAATCGGTTTTGTTTGACAATCCTCTCCAGGGCGCGGTTATCCCTCTTGCTTGTACACTTTTTTTCTACCACATCTTTGTCTTCCCTTCACCTCTCTATTAGTCTGCTTGGACACAGAGTTCTGGGAACATCCAACCTCTTTGGCAATGACCTTTTGTGTCTTGTCCTCCTTCTTTAAAGTATCAATGGTCATCTTTTGGACAGTTGTCAAGTCAGCAGTCTTCCCCATGATTGTGTGTCATACAGAATCAAAACAAGAGACCATTTAAAGGCTTTTCCAGGTGTTTTGAGTTAGTTAGCTGATTAGAGTGTGGCACCAGGTGTCTTCAATATCTGACCTTTTCACCATATTCTAATTTTCTGAGATGTTGAATTTAGGGTTTTCATTGGTTGTCAGCTATAATCATCTCCTTTTTGGCAAAAAAACACTTGAAATGTATCAGACTGTTTGGAATGAATGTATACATTCTACAAGTTTGACTTTCTAAATGGAATTAATGAAATAAATCAACTTTTTCATGATATTCTAATAATATGACCAGCACCTGTATACGTAACATAACGTGTTGGATAAGCAAACAAGAAAGCTAGACCGTGTGTGGCAAAAAACAGGAATAAGTAGCTCTCCGATTAGTGCCCGGCAGCAGGTGAGCGTGCCGAACACTAATCAAAGGAAGGTGAAACCAGTATGCACCCATGGCAACCAAAACACAAACCCAGGGGTGCTCAAAACAGGAACTGAGGGAGTCAAAAACTAAACAAAACATGATCCGGGCAAACGACCTGGACTAAGTCTTCCTCTCCTATGGCTGGCCAACTGCAGCGAAAACAAGGCATGCCAAAGTGGATCAGACTGGGAAGAAATGGTGGAACATCTGTGGAAATTGGGCAACTACAAAAGGGGCATTCCATTCCATTAGCACAGCTGTTGACACGCATTTCTAAACAGATGACTTTACAGGAATACTTTACCCTGAAATCAGCTGAAATACAGCAAAATGTTCCTTCCTCCTCTCATCTCTGACTATCACCATTACTGCTCCTACTGTATGTGTTCCTGGTAGCAAACAAAAGAGTTTATTCAGTGGCCAAATATGAGCTTGTTCACAGTGTTGCAAATTGTAATTGTCTATTCCAGTGGTCCTCAACCTTTTTCCAGTGATGAACATTTTTCTTAATTCTGTGACGTCTCGATGGCATTGTGGTGACGAGTTGTTCTCTCGTGGGTGCAGCGGAAGATGGAACACAGCGTGAGGGTAGGGATAAGAATGTATTTATATAATAAAACAAACTAAGAAAAAAAACACTTGCACGAAGGCAATAACCAAAAACCAACAGAACTAGCCTGGGAGCTAGAAAGAACAAAGGGCGCTAGCGTGGAAGCTAGGGACATAAACAAACAAAATAGCATATAAGCTAACAAGTATACAAAAATAAATTTACCACAATGTTTGAAGAGCGGCGTCGTCTGTTGCGTGTAGCAAGCAAGAGTCCAAGACTGAATGTCAAACAGAGGCAGGCATATATAGGAGATAAATAATCAAGGGCAGGTGCGCGTGATCAAAGCAGAGACAGGTGACACTAGACAGAATGTGATAAACAGAACCAAAACCAGAATATGCCATGATCCAAGACGTGGATCATCAAGCAATCAATCAATCAATGTTTACTTATATAGCCCTAAATCACTAGTGTCTCAAAGGGTTGCACAAACCACAACGACATCCTCGGTAGGCCCACATAAGGGCAAGGAAAACTCACACCCAGTGGGACATCGGTGACAATAATGACCCAGTGGGACGTCGGTGACAATAATGACTATGAGAACCTTGGAGAGGAGGAAAGCAATGGATGTCGAGCGGGTCTAACATGATACTGTGAAAGTTCAATCCACAATGGATCCCACACAGTCGCGAGAGTCCAGTCCAAAGCGGATCCAACACAGCAGCGAGAGTCCCGTTCACAGCGGAGCCAGCAGGAAACCATCCCAAGCGGAGGCTGATCAGCAGCGCAGAGATGTCCCCAGCCGATACACAGGCGAGCAGTACATGGCCACCGGATCGGACCGGACCCCCTCCACAAGGGAGAGTGGGACATAGAAGAAAAAGAAAAGAAACGGCAGATCAACTGGTCTAAAAAGGGAGTCTATTTAAAGGCTAGAGTATACAAATGAGTTTTAAGGTGAGACTTAAATGCTTCTATGACAAATTCAAGTACCCCCTAATCAGAGCAAAGCATTTTTGATTGAAAAAAAGAGATAAAGAAGTAAAATACAGCACTGTGTCATCAGTTTCTGATTTATTAAATCTTATAACAGTGCAAAATATTGCTCATTTGTAGTGGTCTTTCTTGAACTATTTGAGATAAAAAGATATGAAAATAACTAAAATCTTGTTGAAAAATAAACAAGTGATTCAATTATAAATGAAGCTTTCTACACATAGAAGTAATCATCAACTTAAAGTGCCCTCTTTGGGGATTGTAATAGAGATCCATCTGGATTCATCAACTTCATTCTAAACATTTCTTCACAAAAAACTATTTTATGGAACGTGTCCACAGCTGTCAACACTGAATATTGCATTGTTGCATTTCTTTTCATAGTTTATGATCTTACATTGATATTTTGTTGAAATATTATTCAATAACCCCATGGATGGAAATACATTTATAAAGGATTTTTCAATTGTTTCTATTTTTAGAATATTTTCCAAAAATCTCACGTACCCCTTGGCATACCTTCAAGTACCCCCAAGGGTACACGTACCCCCATTTGAGAACCACTGGTCTATTCACACCCATCCATCATGGCGAGGGGAGGAATGGACATTTAGGCTTTATAACAGATGCATAGCTCGTGGCATTGTATTCAAAAAGATTTAAGGGTGCCAAAAGGTGCATCAACAAAGTGTGAATACTCATGTACCGTATTCTTCGGACTATAGGGCGGACCGGATTAAAAGGCGCATTAAAAGGGGTCCTATCATAATTTTTGTCTAAATTGTAAACACTTCATTGTGGTCTCCATAACATGTCATAGTTGTTATTTGGTCATAATATTTCATAGATTATGTTTTATAGGCTATTTTCAAGTCGCTTTCTGACAGTCTCTTCCGGATGCACTATTTTGTGGGCGGTCTTACCTACGTGGCTCACCTTCGACAGCGTCTTCTCCCCGTCATCTTTGTTTTAGCGGTGTAGCGTGCAAGGACGGGAGCCGAAGACGTGTCAAAAGATGAAGCTAACTGTTTTGATGACATTCAGACTTTACTTCAATCTATAACAGAGCAGCATCTCCTCATCCGTGGCTCAATAATGTAACATCAACGTTGTCCATCCATCCATCCATTTTCTACCGCTTGTCCCTTTTGGGGTTGCGGCGGGTGCTGGAGCCTATCTCAGCTGCATTCCGACGGAAAGCGGGTTACACACATCGCAGGGCCAACACAGATAGACAGACAACATTCACACACTAGGGCCAATTTAGTGTTGCAAATCCACCTATCCCCAGGTGCATGTCTTTGGAAGTGGGAGGAAGCCGAAGTACCCGGAGGGAACCCACGCAGTCACGGGGAGAACATGCAAACACCACACAGAAAGATCCCGAGCCCGGGATTGAACCCAGGACTACTCAGGACCTTCATATTGTGAGGCACATGCACTAACCCCTGGTCCACCGTGCTGCCCTTGTACCGTGAAAAACCGTCCGACCGGAACCCTCTAATAACTAAAGTTCCGTGGGTAAATTATGTAAAATCACTCAGTTTTATGCGCTTTGATAGTTAGTCTACTGACAGATATAATTTAGAACTTTACACTACTTTATATTAAAAATGGCAACAGCGGAAGATGAATGCCACATAAGAAGGTAGAGAAAAAGAAGAAACTTTTGACTACGGTGTCGGTACGGACTGCAATGGCGGCTGTGCGCACATTTTCAGGACTTATGTGTAGAGGTGGGGGGGGGTCGCGCCTTGCTGCGAGATTTGTTCTCCCAGGGTGCAAACGGACTACAAACCTTACAAGGCTTGAAGGTAGGAGCATATTTTAATCTCTACTCAAAACTCAACGAAGTACCAAACAAAAATGCGCACAAGGCGAAAACACAACTTAACGCAGGACACAAATAGCAAGAACTACAGACATGAAACAAAAAGACTTACTGGACCCGGCATGAATTGAACAACATGACTATGGCAAGAAAAGTCAAAACGGAGCATGATAAGATCATCAAGAATTATGGCATTGACAGGGCACATACAGAATAATGTCGCTGGGACGACTAACTGGAAAAACAGGCTTAAATAATAGTGGTGTGTGAGTCAAACACATGAGACAGGTAAAACGAATCAGTCGTCATGGAAACTAAAACAAACAAGAGTGCATAAAAACAGGAACTAATGGTGTCCAAAAGTAACAGAACAGAACTAAACAAAACATGATCTAGACCACAGATCATGACATTATGCAGATCCCAAATACAGATCAGCAGGTACCAGAAGGTAAAAAAAAAAAGTTGCTTTTGCATAATATAGCAAAACAAAACGCCAGATATGTCTGCTAATAGTTGCCATTTTGCAGTCCTTATATAAGCATCATAATAGTACTCGTATTTTTTATGCGCCGACAATCCATTAAGCGGAGCAGCTTCATAGCTTACGGAAGTGGTACTAAAACATTTTGATAGATTTTTGAGCGCCATGTGTAATGTTCTATACTCTCAATGGAACATTTAAAGTTTTGTTGTTGTTTACAGACGTCATCTTACAGTTCACACGTATCTCTTATGTATGACTGCCATCTACTGGTCACACTTATTACACTATGTACCAAAATGCTTCGAGGTCGGTAAGCACCACCCGAATTTTGCAGTACATAAGACGCACTGTCGATTTTGGAGAAAATGAAAGGATTTTAAGTGCGCCTTATAGTCCCCAAAAATATGGTTGATGTAATTTTTATTTTTGATTTTTTTATAAATTTGCATATGAAAAAAAAAAAAAAAATTAAGTAAAACATTTAAATATAATCATTATGGGGTATGGTTTGTAAAATTTAAAAAAACTAAAATTATTTTAATCCTTTTGCAGTGTAGCTCCCTTTTGAAACCAAAGTCCCAGTCCTGTACTAAATGGGGGGACTAAACAAACTGCAGTCTGTTAAGAATTGCCATTTTCTCTAAATAATGGGAGTGGAAAAGGCAGAACACAAAGGTTAAAAAACAAAGTTTCTGCTTGTTCTTTTTGAAAGAACAAAGTATTTGTCAAACTAGTTTGTTTCCGTGGGAAATTGGAAACAAAGCCGTGCTTTTTATCTATGAAAGTCCCCTTATTTTTAAAGTTGGAAGTGTCCTCTCTAAAATTAGCACGTATCAGCTTGTACGGCGTTCATTATGGACGTGACTAATTTTTACAACGGCTCGGTTGCCTTTCGGTTACCTGCGGACAATCTGCATTTAATGATGCCTTTAGAGTCACATGGAGCCCAATTTTAAAAGGATGTTAGATCTCTTGAGTGGGAATGAAAGAATCGCTTTGTAGGTGGAGGAGAAGTGGTTTGTAAATGTCTTGGAAAGGAAAACGCCCCAAGCAGGATGTAAAAAAGAACCTCCACGACTGAAAAATGTAAGCATTGTTGACACAAAATATTATGGGTTATGGCTTTTTCTGGTTTGCTGGATTTATAGACTTAGATTTGGCTTAATATTCCCTCGGACACGCTCAAATTTGTGGTTGTACTGCAGGGCTGTAAAAGGAATATGATATAGTCCTTTTTGGAAATTTGTTGCGAATATACAGTATGTCGTATTGCTGAATTTATTATACCAAAACAAAAAACCAGTGACGTTGGCACGTTGTGTAAATGGTAAATAAAAACAGAATGCAATGATTTGCAAATCCTTTTCAACTTATATTCAATGGAATAGACTGCAAAGACAAGATATTTAAAGACCTACTGAAACCCACTACTAGCGACCACGCAGTCTGATAGTTTATATATCAATGATGAAATATTAACATTGCAACACATGCCAGTACGGCCTTTTTAGTTTACTAAATTACAATTTAGTAAACTAAATCCAGGCGGTACCTCTGGATTGGCAGACCGGGGTGGTGGTCCCTCTCTTTAAGAAGGGGGACCGGAGGGTGTGTTCCAACTATCGTGGGATCACACTCCTCAGCCTTCCCGGTAAGGTTTATTCAGGTGTACTGGAGAGGAGGCTACGCCGGATAGTCGAACCTCGGATTCAGGAGGAACAGTGTGGTTTTCGTCCTGGTCGTGGAACTGTGGACCAGCGCTATACTCTCGGCAGGGTTCTTGAGGGTGCATGGGAGTTTGCCCAACCAGTCTACATGTGCTTTGTGGACTTGGAGAAGGCATTCGACCGTGTCCCTCGGGAAGTCCTGTGGGGAGTGCTCAGAGAGTATGGGGTACCGGACTGTCTTATTGTGGCGGTCCGCTCCCTGTATGATCAGTGCCAGAGCTTGGTTCGCATTGCTGGCAGTAAGTCGGACACGTTTCCAGTGAGGGTTGGACTCCGCCAAGGCTGTCCTTTGTCACCCATTCTGTTCATAACTTTTATGGACAGAATTTCTAGGCGCAGTCAAGGCGTTGAGGGTTTCCGGTTTGGTGACCGCAGGATTAGGTTTCTGCTTTTTGCAGATGATGTGGTCCTGATGGCTTCATCTGACCGGGATCTTCAGCTCTCACTGGATCGGTTTGCAGCCGAGTGTGAAGCGACCGAAATGAGAATCAGCACCTCCAAGTCCGAGTCCATGGTTCTCGCCCGGAAAAGGGTGGAGTGCCATCTCCGGGTTGGGGAGGAGACCCTGCCCCAAGTGGAGGAGTTCAAGTACCTAGTAGTCTTGTTCACGAGTGAGGGAAGAGTGGATCGTGAGATCGACAGGCGGATCGGTGCGGCGTCTTCAGTAATGCGGACGTTGTACCGATCCGTTGTGGTGAAGAAGGAGCTGAGCCGGAAGGCAAAGCTCTCAATTTACCGGTCAATCTACGTTCCCATCCTCACCTATGGTCATGAGCTTTGGGTCATGACCGAAAGGATAAGATCACGTGTACAAGCGGCCGAAATGAGTTTCCTCTCCCTTAGAGATAGGGTGATAAGCTCTGCCATCCGGGAGGAACTCAAAGTAAAGCCGCTGCTCCTCCACATCGAGAGGAGCCAGATGAGGTGGTTCGGGCATCTGGTCAGGATGCCACCCGAACGCCTCCCTAGGGAGGTGTTTAGGGCACGTCCAACCGGTAGGAGGCCACGGGGAAGACCCAGGACACGTTGGGAAGACTATGTCTCCCGGCTGGCCTGGGAACGCCTCGGGATCCCCCGGGAAGAGCTAGACGAAGTGGCTGGGGAGAGGGAAGTCTGGGCTTCCCTGCTTAGGCTGTTGCCCCCGCGACCCGAGCTCGGATAAGCGGAAGAAGATGGATGGATGGATGAAATTGCAATTTTAAATTTCCCCCAGAGTTTCTTGTTGAAAACTTCACAGAATGATGACGCGTGCGCGTGACGTCTCAGGTTGCAGGGGACATATTAGCGCAGCACCATTTGCGGCTAAAAGTCGTCTCTTTTCATCGCGCAATTAAACAGTATTCTGGACATTTGAATTTTTTTGGTAATTTGTTCAATTAATAATGGAGAAGTCAAAGTAGAAAGATGGAGGTGGGAAGCTTTAGCCTTTAGCCACACAAACACACGGTGTTTCCTTGTTTAAAATTCCCGGAGGTGAAGCTTTACTATGGATCAGAGCGGTCAAGCGAACATGGATCCCGACCACTTGCCAACCGGCAGGTTTCGGTGAAAAAATTGTGGTGAAAAGTCGCCTCTTACCGGAGATCAGTGGAGCTTGCGCCGTCCATGCAGCTGTCGTGACTTCCGTCAGAGACTGGCCTCAAGACACCCGTGGACACACCCCTCCGACTATCAGGTACTATTTGATCTCACTAAAACACTAGCAACACAATAGAAAGATAAGGGATTTCCCAGAATTATCCTAGTAAATGTGTCTAAAAACATCTGAATCCGTCCCAATGCAATCGCCTTTTTTTTCTTTTTGACTTTATTTTTTTTCAAATTTTTTTATAGTCCTTCGCTATCATTATCCTCAGCCACGAATCTTTCATCCTTGCTCAAATTAATGGGGAAATTGTCGTTTTCTCTGTCCGAATAGCACTTTTTGTTGGAGGATCCCATTTTAAACAATGTGAGGACGTGAGGAGCCCTCACCCTTGTGACGTCATCGTCTGCGACTTCCGGTAAAGGCAAGGCTTTTTTATTAT
Organism: Nerophis ophidion; assembly: GCF_033978795.1. Taxonomy (NCBI): domain Eukaryota; kingdom Metazoa; phylum Chordata; class Actinopteri; order Syngnathiformes; family Syngnathidae; genus Nerophis; species Nerophis ophidion. Next base: position 27,340,449 of record NC_084626.1, read on the forward strand.
GAACCAAAAGTTGCGAATTTTATCGTCAATGTTCTCTACTAAATCCTTTCAGCAAAAATATGGCAATATCGCGAAATGATCAAGTACGACACATAGAATGGACCTGCTATCCCCGTTTGAATAAGAAAATCTCATTTCAGTAGGCCTTTAATGTTTTGAACTGAGAAACTTTATATAAATATATATATTTTTTGTAAATAACCATTAAAGGCCTATTGAAATGAGATTTTCTTATTCAAACGGGGATAGCAGGTCCATTCTATGTGTCATACTTGATCATTTCGTGATATTGCCATATTTTTGCTGAAAGGATTCAGTAGAGAACATCGACAAAAAAGTTTGCAACTTTTGGTCGCTAATAAAAAAGCCTTTCCTGTAACGGAAGTAGCAGACGATGTGCGCGTGACGTCACTGGTTGTTGAGCTCCTCACATTCGCACATTGTTTACAATCATGGCCACCAGCAGCGAGAGCGATTCGGACCGAGAAAGCGTCGATTTCCCCATTAATTTGAGCGAGGATGAAAGATTCGTGGATGAGGAAAGAGAGAGTGAAGGACTAGTGTGGAGAGACGGAGCCGACGAGCCGACAGCAGGGTAGGACAAACGGCGGTCCTACTCAAGATGGCGGCCAGGGGGCGGAGTGTGCGGCGGAGCGGAGAGGCGGGGCGCGCTTGGAGCGACCCTGCGGCAATCCAAGTCAGGTGCGTAGATCACACACCCGCTCTCAATCCCTGCATCTTCTCCTGCAGCATAAAAGGGGAGAAAGATGAGCGATCGGGGCGCTAGGAGTAGGAGAACCAGCTACAGAACCTAAAGACCGAGAACGACCGAGAGCGAGCTGACGAGAGCGACGAAGACGCGGCTGACTGAGGGGGAGAGAGGAGCGAGCAGGATCGGAAGCGCTGAAAAGCAATCCGAGCAAAAGACGGAAGCTTTATTGAAAAATAAAATAAGAGTCAAACCTGCTCAGCGATGTCTGTCCTCAATGGTCCCTGCAACCCACACGATGACGGCAGGAAGCTGTTCACAACTAGGAAAAAAAAAAAAAAACCTAGACGGCAGAGTGATTCAGATGTTATTGGACAAACTTACTAGGATAATTCTGGAAAATCTCTTATCTGCTTATTGGGTTACTAGTGTTTTAGTGAGATTATATGGTCCTACCTGTACAACCTGAAAGTTGGAGGGGTGTGGCCATGGGTGTGGTGACCGCCAGTGTCTCCGAGGGAAGCCATGTTTCCCGACGAGGCGAAGGCAGCCAGTGGGGCCGGGCTGAGAATTTTTTTTTTTCCCCCTCCTCCACGGTGGAAACATCCGACGGTCGGGGGCGGCCGGTGGGAGGAGGCAAGAGAGTCCACAGGTGCAGGAGGAACGACGCAAGCACTCCGCTCATGTCTACGGTAAGAGCCGACTTATTACCACCATTTTCTCACCGAAACCTGCCGGTTGACATGTGGTAGGAAACCATGTTCGCTTGACCGCTCTGTTCCATAGTAAAGCTTCACCGTCATCTTTCGGGAATGTAAACAAGGAAACACCGGCTGTGTTTGTGTTGCTAAAGGCGGCCGCAACACACCGCTTCCCACCCTACATCTTTCTTCTTTGACGTCTCCATTATTAATTGAACAAATTGCCAAAGCATCAGCAACACAGATGTCCAGAATACTGTGGAATTTTGCGATGAAAAGAGACGACTTATAGCTGTGAACGGTGCTGGACCAAAATGTCCTCTCAATGCGTGACGTCATCATACCGCGACGTTTTAGCATGATACTTCCGCGGGAAATTTAAAATTGCAATTTAGTAAACTAAACCGGCCGTATTGGCATGTGTTGCAATGTTAATATTTCATCATTGATATATAAACTATCAGACTGCGTGGTCGCTAGTAGCGGGTTTCAGTAGGCCTTTAACTTAGAATTTAATGGCAGCAACACATTGCAAAAAAGTTGGCACAGGGCCATTTTTACCACTGTGTTATATGGCCTTTCCTTTTAACATCACGTTTGGGAACTGAGGAGACCAATTTTTGAAGCTTTTCAGGTGGAATTCTTTCCCATTCTTGCTTGATGTACAGCTTAAGTTGTTCAACAGTCCGGGGTCTCCGTTGTGGTATTTTACGGTTCAAAATGTGCCACATATTTTCAATGGGAGACAGGTCTGGACCACAGGCAGGCCAGTCTAGTACCTGCACTATTTTACAACGAAGCCACGCTGTTGTAAAACGTGCAGAATGTGGCTTGGCATCGTCTTGCTAAAATAATAAGCAGGGGCGTCCATGAAAAATACGTTGGCAATGTTGGTTTCGGGTCTTGCCGCTTACGTGCAGCGATTTCTCCAGATTCTCTGTACCTTTTGATGATATTACAGACCATAGATCAGACCTGGGAAAATTAAGGCCAGGGGGCTGCATGCGACCAGTTGAGTTTTTCAATCTGGCCCGCTGGACATTCCCAGATAATAGTTTTAAATCTTTAAGATGGAAAGTGTAGCTGCCATTATGATGTGCAGTCATGTTTTCTAATGACCGGAAATCTTCAACTATACTAAGTGTTTCAATGTTTGGAATCTGCATCATAGTTACTATGGTCATCTAATTAGTTACAAACCCCGTTTCCATATGAGTTGGGAAATTGTGTTAGATGTAAATATAAACGGAATACAATGATTTGCAAATCCGTTTCAACCCATATTCAGTTGAATGCACTACAAAGACAACATATTTGATGTTCAAACTCAGGGACTTTATCTTTTATTTTTTGCAAATATTAATTAACTTAAAATTTTATAGCTGCAACACGTGCCAAAGTAGTTGGGAAAGGGCATGTTCACCACTGTGTTACATCACATTTTCTTTTAACAACACTTAATAAACGTTTGGGAACTGAGGAAACTAATTATTGAAGCTTTGAAAGTGGAATTCTTTCCCATTCTTGTTTTATGTAGAGCTTCAGTCGTTCAACAGTCCGGGGTCCCCGCTGTCGTATTTTATGCTTCATAATGCGCCACACATTTTCAATGGGAGACAGGTCTAGCCTGCAGGCGGGCAAGGAAAGTACCCACACTCTTTTACTTCGAAGCCATGCTGTTGTAACACGTGGCTTGGCATTGTCTTGCTGAAATAAGCAGGGGCGTCCATGATAACGTTGCTTGGATGATAACATATGTTTCTCCAAAACCTGTGTGGACCTTTCAGCATTAATGGTGCCTTCACAGATGTGTAAGTTACCCATGCCTTGGGCACTAATACACCCCCATACCATCACAGATGCTGACTTTTGAACTTTGCGCCTATAACAATCCAGATGGTTCTTTTCCTCTTTGTTCCGGAGGACACCACGTCCACAGTTTCCAAATATAATTTGAAATGTGGACTCGTCAGACCACAGAACACTTTTCCACTTTGCATCAGTCCATCTTAGATAATCTCGGGCCCAGCGAAGCCGGCGGCGTTTCTGGGTGTTGTTGATGAATGGGCTTTGCTTTGCATAGCAGAGTTTTAACTTGCACTTACAGATAGTTACTGACAGTGTTTTTTTAAAGTGTTCCTGAGCCCATGTGGTGATATCATTTACACACTGCTGTCGATTTTTAAAGCAGTACCGCCTGAGGGATCAAAAGTCCGTAATATCATCGCTTACGTGCATTGATTTCTCCAGATTCTCTGAACCCTTTGATGATTTTACGGACCGTAGATGGTAAAGTCCCTAAATTTCTTGCAATAGCTCGTTGAGAAATGTTCTATAACTGTTCGACAATTTGCTTATAAAGTGGTGACCCTCGCCCCATCCTTATTTGTGAATTACTTAGCATTTCACGGAAGCTGCTTTTATACCCAATCATGGTACCCACCTGTTCCCAATTAGCCTAATAAGTGTTTGATGAGCATTCCTCAACTTTATCAGTGTTTATTGCCACCTTTCCCAACTTCTTTGTCACGTGATGCTAGCATCAAATTCTAAAGTTAATGATTATTTGCACAAAAAAAAAAACTGTTTATCAGTTTAAACATTAAATATGTTGTCTTTGTAGCATATTCAATTGAATATGGGTTGAAAATGATTTGCAAATAATTGTATTCCGTTTATATTTACATCTAACACAATTTCCCAAAACATATGGAGGTGGGGTTTGTACTATGGTAATCGAATTACTTACTATGGTCACTATGAGATATTTCAGATTTTAGGTGGGGGTTTTTTCACTACGTTTGTTGCATTTTGGTTGCGTTTCGGTTGATTTTAAAATATATTGTCAATATTCCATGTTTTATCATTCATAGTTAATATTGTAAACCCCACATTCTTTATTTTCATCTACATTCTGGGTGTCTCACTCAGTAAAAAAATTTCAAATTCCATTCCGTTTTTTAAGGTGGTCTGTCATAATGTTTTTAGCTTTCTATCATTATTCGGAGGTTTTGTATTAGTGTTCCTAAAAATAGATATACCGGCCCCCAGACACACTTTTTTTCATCTAAATCTGGCCCCCCGAGTAAAATATTTGCCCAGGCGTGCCGTTGATGGTATAATCCCTACATTCTTTGCAATAGCTCGTTGAGAAATGTTGTGTGGGGGCGTGGCCTGCGTACCTGCAGCGAAGCGAGGTATGCCATGACCGACTTCGAGAATAGCGACAGGTGCGTGGATGTCACAAATGGGACTGCTTATCTAATCAACTGTCGCTCTGTTAAAAGGCAGCAGCTGGAAAGGAAAGGGAGTTGGTGCTGGAGTGCGAGCAAGAGCGAGACAGACCACACAATGGAGGGAAACCATTCGAGTGCTCATCTGAGTAAAAAGACGAGCACACCAAAAAAGACTCATATTGCAAAATAAAACATTGTTCAGAACTACGAATGAAGCTGTCATGTCGGTGATTAGTGGTCCGAACAACCCGGAGGAGCAAATCTTCCACAGTTGTTTTGAAACTGTTGGACGATTTGCTCGCGCATTTGTTCACAAAGTGGTGACCGTCGCCCAATCCTTGTTTGTAAATGACTGAGCCGTTCATGGAAGCTGCTTTTATACCCAATCATGGCATCCACCTGTTCCTATTTAGCCTGTGGGATGGTCCAAATAAGTGTTTGATGAGCATTTCCTCAACTTTCTCAAACTTTTTTGCCACTTGTGCCAGCTTTTTTGAAACATGTTGCAGGCATCAATTTCCAAATGAGCTAATGTTTGCAAAATAGTTCAAACTATTAGTATCTTGTCTTTGCAATCCATTCAATTAACTATAAATTGGAAAGGATTTGCAAATCATTGTATTCTGTTTTTATTTACCATTTACACAACTTGCCAACTTCACTGGTTTTGGGTTTTTTATTTATAATTGTATTTTTAAAATTCATGCTTATTCTAGCAACCTGTCCAGTGTGTACTCTGCCTTCCTGCCCGAATTCAGCTGGGATATGCTCCTGCACCCCCCGCGACCCCGAAAGCGACATAGCAGTAGAAAATGGATGGATGGAACTTTATTCCACTTTAACAAAATTATTTGGAAATAAACAGCATTTTTTTTAGGACAGGGCAGCATGGTGGTACAGGGGTTAGTGCATGTGCCTCACAATACAAAGGTCCTGTGTGGGTTCCCTCCCTTCCTCCAAAAACATGCACCTGGGAACAGGTTGATTAGCAACACTAAATTGACCCTAGTGTGTGAATGTGAGTGTGAATGATGTCTGTCTATCTGTGTTGGCCCTGCGATGAGGTGGCGATTTGTCCAGGGTGTACCCCGCCTTCCGTCCGAATGCAGCTGAGATAAGCTCCAGCACCTCCTGCCATCCCAAAAGGGACAAGCGGTCGGAAATGGATGGATGTTTTAGGACACAATAATCATTTTTCTATGTATTTGTTACAACTATCAAGTAAAACATCAACAACACCCAACCATTTTTCTAATGTGTATTTTTTTTTTTTTCCTGTTTGAACTCTACCATTTGACCTTGGATTTTCCACGATATTTTAAATGTTCAGAACTGTATTGTACTCTTTACTGTTAAAAATTATATCCAACCTTATCTAATAGGTGTTTTGCGTTTGTCACTCACAGAACAACAAACATGTACGTAGAAGAAGAAAAAAAAATCCTCGACGTATCCCAAGTTAGAAATAACCCTAGGAGCCATTACTAGAATTATGCAGATTCCAAGTGGATATGTTCAAAATAGTGCAAAAGTAGAACAGACGTATTCTTCAATATTTATAGTATTTAGTCGGATCTGCTCCGGAAGATATATTGCCATGATATGAATGCACCTGGGAACAGGTTGAATAGCAACACTAAATTGACCCTAGTGTGTGAATGTGAGTGTGAATGATGTCTGTCTATCTGTGTTGGCCCTGCGAAGAGGTGGCGACTTGTCCAGGGTGTACCCCGCCTTCCGTCCGAATGCAGCTGAGATAAGCTCCAGCACCTCCTGCCATCCCAAAAGGGACAAGCGGTAGAAAATGGATGGATGTTTTAGGGCACAATAATATTTTTTTTATGTATTTGTTACAACTATCAAGTAAAACATCAACAACACCCAACCCTTTTTCTAATGTGTATTTTTTTTTTTTTTCCTGTTTGAACCCTACCATTTGACCTTGGATTTTCCACGATATTTTAAATGTTCAGAACTGTATTGTACTCTTTACTGTTAAAAATTATATCCAACCTTATCTAATAGGTGTTTTGCATTTGTCACTCACAGAACAACAAACATGTACGTAGAAGAAGAAAAAAAAATCCTCGACGTATCCCAAGTTAGAAATATCCCTAGGAGCCATTACTAGAATTATGCAGATTCCAAGTGGATATGTTCAAAATAGTGCAAAAGTAGAACAGACGTATTCTTCAATATTTATAGTATTTAGTCGGATCTGCTCCGGAAGATATATTGCCATGATATGAATGCACCTGGGAACAGGTTGATTAGCAACACTAAATTGACCCTAGTGTGTGAATGTGAGTGTGAATGATGTCTGTCTATCTGTGTTGGCCCTGCGATGAGGTGGCGACTTGTCCAGGGTGTACACCGCCTTCCGTCCGAATGCAGCTGAGATAAGCTCCAGCACCTCCTGCCATCCCAAAAGGGACAAGCGGTAGAAAATGGATGGATGTTTTAGGACACAATAATCATTTTTTTATGTATTTGTTACAACTATCAAGTAAAACATCAACAACACCCAACCCTTTTTCTAATGTGTATTTTTTTTTTTTTTCCTGTTTGAACTCTACCATTTGACCTTGGATTTTCCACGATATTTTAAATGTTCAGAACTGTATTGTACTCTTTAATGTTAAAAATTATATCCAACCGCATCTAATAGGTGTTTTGCATTTGTCACTCACAGAACAACAAACATGTACGTAGAAGAAGAAAAAAAAATCCTCGACGTATCCCAAGTTAGAAAATATCCCTAGGAGCCATTACTAGAATTATGCAGATTCCAAGTGGATATGTTCAAAATAGTACAAAAGTAGAACAGACGTATTCTTCAATATTTATAGTATTTAGTCGGATCTGCTCCGGAAGATATATTGCCATGATATGAATGCACCTGGGAACAGGTTGATTAGCAACACTAAATTGACCTTAGTGTGTGAATGTGAGTGTGAATGATGTCTGTCTATCTGTGTTGGCCCTGCGATGAGGTGGCGACTTGTCCAGGGTGTACCCCGCCTTCCGTCCGAATGCAGCTGAGATAAGCTCCAGCACCTCCTGCCATCCCAAAAGGGACAAGCGGTAGAAAATGGATGGATGTTTTAGGACACAATAATCAATTTTTTATGTATTTGTTACAACTATCAAGTAAAACATCAACAACACCCAACCCTTTTTCTAATGTGTATTTTTTATTTTTTTTCCTGTTTGAACTCTACCATTTGACCTTGGATTTTCCACGATATTTTAAATGTTCAGAACTGTATTGTTGTCTTTAATGTTAAAAATTATATCCAACCGCCTCTAATAGGTGTTTTGCGTTTGTCACTCACAGAACAACAAACATGTACGTAGAGGAAGAAAAAAAAATCATCGACGTATCCCAAGTTAGAAATATCCCTAGGAGCCATTACTAGAATTATGCAGATTCCAAGTGGATATGTTCAAAATAGTACAAAAGTAGAACAGACGTATTCTTCAATATTTATAGTATTTAGTCGGATCTGCTCCGGAAGATATATTGCCATGATATGAATGCACCTGGGAACAGGTTGATTAGCAACACTAAATTGACCCTAGTGTGTGAATGTGAGTGTGAATGATGTCTGTCTATCTGTGTTGGCCCTGCGATGAGGTGGCGACTTGTCCAGGGTGTACCCCGCCTTCCGTCCGAATGCAGCTGACATAAGCTCCAGCATCCACTGCCATCCCAAAAGGGACAAGCGGTAGAAAATGGATGGATGTTTTAGGACACAATAATCAATTTTTTATGTAATTGTTACAACTATCAAGTAAAACATCAACAACACCCAGCCCCTTTTTCTAATGTGTATTTTTTTTTTTTTTCCTGTTTGAACTCTACCATTTGACCTTGGATTTTCCACGATATTTTAAATGTTCAGAACTGTATTGTACTCTTTACTGTTAAAAAATTATATCCAACCGCATCTAATAGGTGTTTTGCGTTTGTCACTCACAGAACAACAAACATGTACGTAGAAGAAGAAAAAAAAAATCCTCGACGTATCCCAAGTTAGAAATATCCCTAGGAGCCATTACTAAAATTATGCAGATTCCAAGTGGATATGTTCAAAATAGTACAAAAGTAGAACAGACGTATTCTTCAATATTTATAGTATTTAGTCGGATCTGCTCCGGAAGATATATTGCCATGATATGAATGCACCTGGGAACAGGTTGAATAGCAACACTAAATTGACCCTAGTGTGTGAATGTGAGTGTGAATGATGTCTGTCTATCTGTGTTGGCCCTGCGAAGAGGTGGCGACTTGTCCAGGGTGTACCCCGCCTTCCGTCCGAATGCAGCTGAGATAAGCTCCAGCATCCACTGCCATCCCAAAAGGGACAAGCGGTAGAAAATGGATGGATGTTTTAGGACACAATAATCATTTTTTTATGTATTTGTTACAACTATCAAGTAAAACATCAACAACACCCAACCCTTTTTCTAATGTGTATTTTTTTTTTTTTCCTGTTTGAACTCTACCATTTGACCTTGGATTTTCCACGATATTTTAAATGTTCAGAACTGTATTGTACTCTTTAATGTTAAAAATTATATCCAACCGCATCTAATAGGTGTTTTGCATTTGTCACTCACAGAACAACAAACATGTACGTAGAAGAAGAAAAAAAAATCCTCGACGTATCCCAAGTTAGAAATATCCCTAGGAGCCATTACTAGAATTATGCAGATTCCAAGTGGATATGTTCAAAATAGTGCAAAAGTAGAACAGACGTATTCTTCAATATTTATAGTATTTAGTCGGATCTGCTCCGGAAGATATATTGCCATGATATGAATGCACCTGGGAACAGGTTGATTAGCAACACTAAATTGACCCTAGTGTGTGAATGTGAGTGTGAATGATGTCCGTCTATCTGTGTTGGCCCTGCGATGAGGTGGCGACTTGTCCAGGGTGTACACCGCCTTCCGTCCGAATGCAGCTGAGATAAGCTGCAGCACCTCCTGCCATCCCAAAAGGGACAAGCGGTAGAAAATGGATGGATGTTTTAGGACACAATAATCATTTTTTTATGTATTTGTTACAACTATCAAGTAAAACATCAACAACACCCAACCCTTTTTCTAATGTGTATTTTTTTTTTTTTTTCCTGTTTGAACTCTACCATTTGACCTTGGATTTTCCACGATATTTTAAATGTTCAGAACTGTATTGTACTCTTTACTGTTAAAAATTATATCCAACCTTATCTAATAGGTGTTTTGCATTTGTCACTCACAGAACAACAAACATGTACGTAGAAGAAGAAAAAAAAATCCTCGACGTATCCCAAGTTAGAAATATCCCTAGGAGCCATTACTAGAATTATGCAGATTCCAAGTGGATATGTTCAAAATAGTACAAAAGTAGAACAGACGTATTCTTCAATATTTATAGTATTTAGTCGGATCTGCTCCGGAAGATATATTGCCATGATATGAATGCACCTGGGAACAGGTTGATTAGCAACACTAAATTGACCCTAGTGTGTGAATGTGAGTGTGAATGATGTCTGTCTATCTGTGTTGGCCCTGCGAAGAGGTGGCGACTTGTCCAGGGTGTACCCCGCCTTCCGTCCGAATGCAGCTGAGATAAGCTCCAGCATCCACTGCCATCCCAAAAGGGACAAACGGTAGAAAATGGATGGATGTTTTAGGACACAATAATCATTTTTTTATGTATTTGTTACAACTATCAAGTAAAACATCAACAACACCCAACCCTTTTTCTAATGTGTATTTTTTTTTTTTTTCCTGTTTGAACTCTACCATTTGACCTTGGATTTTCCACGATATTTTAAATGTTCAGAACTGTATTGTACTCTTTAATGTTAAAAATTATATCCAACCGCATCTAATAGGTGTTTTGCGTTTGTCACTCACAGAACAACAAACATGTACGTAGAAGAAGAAAAAAAAATCCTCGACGTATCCCAAGTTAGAAATATCCCTAGTAGCCATTACTAGAATTATGCAGATTCCAAGTGGATATGTTCAAAATAGTACAAAAGTAGAACAGACGTATTCTTCAATATTTATAGTATTTAGTCGGATCTGCTCCGGAAGATATATTGCCATGATATGAATCTTCATGGTTAGCGTACATAAGCAACTGACCACAAATTTCTTTTTTTTGCATTACGCTGCACACGCTCAATAATTGATTCTGTATTTGGCCGGGCTGGACCCGTGTGAGTGATTTTAAAACCCGGTGGTGATAAGAGTTCGGCTTTGAGAATGACTGTTGTTGTTGTTGTCGTTTGTCTTCATCTGAGACAGCGGTGCTCATGTTCTTCCCGGATGGATTTGTTACAGCGGTGAGAGTCAAAAGCCCTTTCTGTTAGCCGTTTTACATCGCAATTTGATCTAGCATGCACAGTCTAGCAATTAGGGCTGTTGAGTCGGCGGTAGAAAGTCATTTTCGTTTGGAAAGTTGCCGGAGTTTGGTGTGAGTTTGACAGGTATTGTTTACATCAGTGTTTTTCTACATTTTTTGAGGCAAAGCATATTTTTCCCATTAAAAAATCTGGAGGCACACCACCAGCAGAAAAGTTTAGAAAAACTCCACCAGGTGCATACTTCTCCCGTCCAAAGGCAAAACCCAGTAACTCAATTTTGGTCAAAACTGAGCTGATATGCTTTACATTAGGGACGGCGTGGCGCAGTGGGAGAGTGGCCGTGCGCAACCCGAGGGTCCCTGGTTCAAATCCCACCTAGTACCAACCTCGTCACGTCCGTTGTGTCCTGAGCAAGACACTTCACCCTTGCTCCTGATGGGTGCTGGTTGGCGCCTTGCATGGCAGCTCCCTCCATCAGTGTGTGAATGTGTGTGTGAATGGGTGAATGTGGAAGTAGTGTCAAAGCGCTTTGAGTACCTTGAAGGTAGAAAAGCGCTATACAAATACAACCCATTAGTGTATGCGATATTGTAATTTGTTCCGTAAGTAAGCTGTTACGCGCATGGCAGGACCTAGCAACTACCACATAACCGCGTGGATACAACAGAAAAACCTAGTATCTCAAGGGACCAATCGGAGCTTCTTTGTCAGTCGCCTTATTGTCTTTAATGAGACGTGGCGCAGTGGAAGAGTGGCCGTGCGCAACCCGAGGGTCCCTGGTTCAAATCCCACCTAGTACCAACCTCGTCACGTCCGCTTTGAGTACCTTGAAGGTAGAAAAGCGCTATACAAATACAACCCATTAGTGTATGCGATATTGTAATTTGTTCCGTAAGTAAGCTGTTACGCGCATGGCAGGACCTAGCAACTACCACATAACCGCGTGGATACAACAGAAAAACCTAGTATCTCAAGGGACCAATCGGAGCTTCTTTGTCAGTCGCCTTATTGTTTTTAATGAGACGTGGCGCAGTGGAAGAGTGGCCGTGCGCAACCCGAGGGTCCCTGGTTCAAATCCCACCTAGTACCAACCTCGTCACGTCCGTTGTGTCCTGAGCAAGACACTTCACCCTTGCTCCTGATGGGTGCTGGTTGGCGCCTTGCATGGCAGCTCCCTCCATCAGTGTGTGAATGTGTGTGTGAATGGGTAAATGTGGAAGTAGTGTCAAAGCGCTTTGAGTACCTTGAAGGTAGAAAAGCGCTATACAAGTACAACCCATTTATCATTTATTTGCACGAATGGGGGCCGACGGTCAACCTGATTATGTGATATTACGGCACGAGGGGATCTTTGGAAGATCGGCCCAGGACGTTGCAAGCACCTTTCATTAAATGTATTGTTCTCGATTCTTCCCCTTGTATACTCTTTTGGGCAGATAACTGTGGAGGTCAAAATAAAAACTGGACGCTTGTACACGGCTCTTGCCCAATGTGCGAACGCAGAATGGGGCCCGCCCGAGATTGTGATAAAATATCTGGCGAAAGGGCACACGCGTTCATGAGAGCAGATTCAATCCGAGGCTCAATCGGCAAGAAAATGAAAGCTCAAGAAAAGATCTTTGTAGGACAGCATCAAGATGGATTGGTTTTCCTTTGTTTTCTCAAAATCAGCTAGACGTGAGTTACTAGGTTTTGCCTTTGGACGGGAGACTTGCCAACCTTGAGACCTCTGGTTTCGAGAGGTGGGGTGGGGGTGGGGCATGGTTAAGATGGGAGGAGTTTATAACTAGACTTCACCAAGTCAAGTATTTCACATATGTACATATATATATATATATCAATCAATCAATCAATGTTTATTTATATAGCCCCAAATCACAAATGTCTCAAAGGACTGCACAAATCATTACGACTACAACATCCTCGGAAGAACCCACAAAAGGGCAAGGAAAACTCACACCCAGTGGGCAGGGAGAATTCACATCCAGTGGGATGCCAGTGACAATGCTGACTATGAGAAACCTTGGAGAGGACCTCAGATGTGGGCAACCCCCCCCCCTCTAGGGGACCGAAAGCAATGGATGTCGAGCGGGTCTAACATGATACTGTGAAAGTTCAATCCATAGTGGCTCCAAGACAGCAGCGAGAGTCCCGTCCACAGGAAACCATCTCAAGCGGATCAGCAGCGTAGAGATGTCCCCAACCGATACAGGCGAGCGGTCCATCCTGGGTCCCGGCGAGCGGTCCATCCTGGGTCTCGACTCTGGACAGCCAGTACTGCATCCATGGTTATCGGACCGGACCCCCTCCACAAGGGAGGGGGGGACATAGGAGAAAGAAAAGAAGCGGCAGATCAACTGGTCTAAAAAGGAGGTCTATTTAAAGGCTAGAGTATACAGATGAGTTTTAAGGTGAGACTTAAATGCTTCTACTATATATATATATATATATATATAAGAAATACTTGACTTTCAGTGAATTCTAGTAGCTAGCTATATTTATATATATATATATATATATATATATATAAGAGAATAAGATAAATACTTGAATTTCAGTGTTCATTTATTCACACATATACACATAACAGTTATCTACTCATTGTTGACTTTAAAGGCCTACTGAAATTAGATTTTCTTATTTAAACGGGGATATCAGGTCCATTCTATGTGTCATACTTGATCATTTCGCGATATTGCCATATTTTTGCTGAAAGGATTTAGTAGAGAACATCCACGATAAAGTTCGCAACTGTCACAACAAGGCTTGGACGTGGATTGTTTCTTCGATGCAGATGAGGATCAGCACGAGCGAGGCGTGGACGTGAGTACATGACATTTATTTAATCAACAAACAACAAAAAGCGCTCACCATGGAGGTACAAAACTTGGCTCCACAGTACAAACGTGAAACAAAAACACCTGCTCGACGGCATGAAATGACGGACACACACTAAAGGACTTCGCACAAAAACAATTGGCTACGAACTATGAACAAAGACTTACTTGGACAAAATGAACAGCGTAGCAAGGCATGAAGCAGATAAACGAGGGCGTGAAAGAGGTGCAGCATGGGTAGCGTGTGTGAAGATCCCAGGACGAAGACAAGAAAAAGAGTGAGTTAAATAGCTATGATCATTAGTGAAAACAGGTGTGAGGCTGAGAACAGGGTTGTGACAGGTGAAAACTAATGAGTAGGCATGGGAGACAAAAACAAACCAGGAAGTGCCAAGACAGAACTAAATGTCCAAAATCAAAACATGACAAAACAAAACATGATCCACAGGTGGTGACAGCAACTTTTGGTCGCTAATAAAAAAAAGCCTTGCCTGTACCGGAAGTAGCAGACGATGACGTCACCCGTGTGAGGGCTCCTCACATCCTCACATTGTTTATAATGGGAGCCTCCAACAAAAAGAGCTATTCGGACCGAGAAAGCAACAATTTCCCCATTAATTTGAGCGAGGATGGAAGATTTGTGGCTGTGGATATTGATAGTGAAGTACTAGAAAAGAAAAAAAGAAAAGAAAAGAAAAAGCGACGGCTCCGGGCGGCGGCAGTGTGAGCGTTTCAGATGTAATTAGACACATTTACTCTGACAATTCTGGAAGATCCCTTATCTGCTTATTGTTTCAATAGTGTTTTAGTGAGATTGTAAAGACATACTTCGAGGTCGGATGGCTGCGGTGAACACGCCAGTGTCTCAGAGAGAAGCCGAGGAGCTGCCTTTTTTGACAGCGACTGCAGGAGGACGAATAATCCACTGATGTCTCCGGTAAGCTATATATATCACAATTTTCCCATCCAAAAACATGCCGGTTGAAGTAGAGAAACACGTTCGCTTGACCGCTCTGTGTTGAAGCTTCACAACAAACAAAGAAACACCGGCTGTGTCTCGGTGCTAAAGACAGCTGCAATACACCGCTTTCCACCAACAGCATTCTTCTTTGACGTCTCCATTATTAAATGAACAAATTGCAAAAGATTCAGCAATACAGATGTCCAAAATTCTGTGTAATTGCGAGATGAAAAGAGACGACTTTTAGCCGTAAGTGGTGCTGATGTTGCGATCTTCTGCTCAGATCTTCACGTTTGTTTTTTCCATCTTTGTTTCATTCTCAGTCTGACCCGTTTATTTCCTGTTTTTGTCCATCACTATGGTTACGCATTACTTCACCTGCTACACTCGTACCGCACACCTGCTTCAGCTAATCACCCTCCTTTATAAGCCAGCCTTTTCTGTTCAGTCTTTCTCGGATCCTAATTTGCCTACGTGCTACGGTGACGACTCTCATCTTTCATTCGTATGTATTTTCTCGCTAGCTCTTACGCTAAGCCACTCTATATTCCAGCTTTCATGCTGAATGTTTTTGTTTACTCTTTTGTGTCCTCGTACCAAGTTTTAGTTTTCCTTGTGTTTATCCTAGCTTTCACGCTAGCGTCTTTTGTTTACCTTTTCTCTTCACACCAGTGTTTTTGTTCCTAGCCTTTTTATTATTAAATAAATACCTTTATCTTACCTATGCTGTGTTCTGCTTCGACGCATCCACGGGAAAACAACAACTGAGCTAGTATGTCCCCTCCAACCCGAGACGTCACAAACACACGTCATCATACGTGTCATCATTCCCCGACACTTTCAACAAGAAACTCCGTGGGAAATTTAAAATTGTAATTTAGTAAAATAACCGGCCGTACTGGCATGTCATCATCAGCCGTTGTCAGTCCACTGCTGGACGAAAGCCTCAGCATGTTTCTACCATTTGGCGTACTTTTCATGCTGGTTATTAGCCTACACCTTCCACGCTGGCTTGGTGCGGGTTGGAAGGGGCATGTGTTGCTATGTTAATATTTCATCATATTGATATATAAACTATCAGACTGTGTGGTCGGTAGTAGTGGCTTTCAGTAGGCTTTTAAGGGTTGAATTGTCCATCTTTGTTCTATTCTCTGTCATTATTTTTCTAACAATGCTGAACATCCTCTCTGATGATGCATTGCTGTGTGGCACGCACAAAAGTGCTTTCATCAAATGCACTAGAGTCTGGAATCTTCCATCTCTCCCTAGCATGGCCCGAAACCGGTCATTCGTTGCTTCCTGAGGAAGATCTTCTCTGAAAAGCACTTGATAGTCCAGTACTTCTTCCCGGAGGCTATCCAGGTCCCATCGCAGCTGCGTATTTCTTCATCTTACTCGTCGTCGGCGTCGCCATGGCTGTATCTTCCTCGTTCTTCTGCACTCTCTAAAATCCGTAGATGTTATTGTCACATATGCATGTACAGTAGATGGCAGTATTGTCCTGTTTAAGAGTGTCACAACATGGCTGTTTACGCCAGACAAACTGCTTTACGGTAGACGAAAATGTGACTGCTGTTGTTGTGTGTTGTTACCGCGCTGAGAGGACGTTAATGAAACTGCCTAATAATAAACCCACATAAGACACCACGGTGTGGCGCAGTGGAAGAGTGGCCGTGCGCAACCCGAGAGTCCCTGGTTCAATCCCCACCTAGTACCAACCTTGTCACGTCCGTTGTGTCCTGAGCAAGACACTTCACCCTTGCTCCTGATGGGTGCTGGTTAGCGCCTTGCATGGCAGCTCCCTCCATCAGTGTGTGAATGTGTGTGTGAATGTGGAAGTAGTGTCAAAGCGCTGTGAGTACCTTGAAGGTAGTAAAGCGCTATACAAGTACAACCCATTTATTTATCATAAGAACTCGCCCTCGATCATTGGGCAGACACGATGTTTATATTGTGGGAGGGCGGACGTGAAAACAGGCTGTCGACACGTCACTCAGGTCTGCGTGGAGCTGGAGGGGGGCGTGGCCTCCAGTTCTGCCTGAATTTTGGGAGATTTTCGGGAGAAAATTTGTCCTGGGAGGTTTTCGGGAGAGGCGCTGAATATTGGGAGTCTCCCAGAAAATCCGGAAGTGTTGGCAAGTATGACCAGGTGCCTTATTTTGAGTTTGTTGGTGTTTTCCTGGGTGTAGTGTTTTAGTTCTTGTCTTGCGCTATTATTTTGGTGGAACCTTTGTGTTTTGTTGGTGGTTTCCCGCAGCAGTTTCATGTCTTTATTTGAGCGCTATTCCGCACACCTGGTTTGTGTTCGCAAGCAGGACTATTTACATTTTTGCTATCCTTCTTTGTGTGGACATTGTTGATTGTCATGTCAAGAACGGATGCACTTTGTGGACGCTGTAAGTTTTTGCTGTCATCCAGCATTCTGTTTCTGTTTACTTTGTAGCCAGTTCAGTTTTACTTTCATTTTGCATAGCCATTACCTTTCTATTTTGTTAATTTTTTGGTTTTGACCTTTTTACCTGCACACTGCCTCCCGATGTGGTCTGCATATTGGGATCACAAAGAACCATCCTTGTCTCACCAGACACAGCAAATAACACTGTCGAGTTTTACTCAGCACAGACATTAAGCAACTGCACATTATTTGCAGATTCTATTTATTGATTTGCAAAAAATTATATTTTGGACCAATTAGGTGAAGTTGCATAATTTTCCACAGCACACCAGACAATATCTCACGGCACACGAGTGTGCTGCGGCACAATGGTTGAAAATCACCGGCTTGCATTTTTATATCTATTTGCAGTCAACGTGTCTTTATTGTTAGCGCAATGAATCTACCAAAAATTGCATTTTTCACAGTCTGGTCGTACCCACAGTCGACAATTCAAACCGTTCTAAGAAGGGCCGTTCTAATGCTGACTAATTGTCAACTCTTTTCATAGTTTTGCACCTAAAAAATATGTTAACAGGTAACATTGTCAGCATTTTTTGGAACGCTCACTTTTAACTCCAAAATGTGGTCCTGTGCCTGCTGTCGTCACCGACGGAAGACTGGATGCAATTCCATATTGCAGGGGTAGGGAACCTATGGCTCTAGAGCCAGATGTGGCTCTTTTGATGACTGCAGCTGGCTCTCAGATTAATCTTATCTTACATTGCTTAACACCATAAGTAATGAATAATTCCACTGGTAAACAGTGTTAAAATTAACGTTAAAAATGTAAAAAATTCTCATGCATTTTTATCCCTCCATCCGTTTCCTACCGCAGTGTTTTTCAACCTTTTTTGAGGCAAGGCACATTTTTTGCGTTTAAAAAATCCGGAGGCACACCACCAGCAGAAATGTATTAAAAACAAAACTCAGTTGACAGCAAAAAGTCGTTGTCACAATTGTTGGATACGACTTTAAACCATAACCATGCATTCATCAATATAGCTCTTGTCTCAAAGTAGATGTACTGTCACCACCTGTCACATCACGCCCTGACTTAATTTGAGTTGTTTGCTGTTTTCCTGTGTGTAGTGTTTTACTTCTTGTCTTGTACTCCTATTTTGGTTGCTTTTTCTCTTTTTTTGGTATTTTCCTGTAGCATTTTCATGTAAGTTTTTGCTGTCATCCAGCATTCTGTTTCTGTTTACTTTGTAGCCAGTTGAGTTTGAGCGCTACTTCCCGCATCTACTTTGTTTTAGCAATCAAGAATATTGCAGTCGTTTTTATCCTTCTTTGTGGGGACATTGTCGATTGTCATGTCATGTTCGGATGTACATTGTCTTTGCTCCACAGTAAGTCTTTGCTGTCGTCCAGCATTCCGTTTTTTTGTTTACTTTGTAGCCAGTTCATTTTTAGTTTTGCTCTGCATAGCCTTCCCTAAGCTTTAATGCCTTTTCTTAGGGGCACTCACCTTTTGTTTATTTATGTTTTAAGCATTAGACACCTTTTTTTTTTACCTGCACCCTGCCTCCCACTGTTTCTGACGTCTACAAAGCAATTACCTCTAGACAGCACCGACCACTCAACAACAACACATCATTTTCAGACTGTATTACTGGTTTGCAAAAAATATTTTTAACCCTTATAGGTGACATTAGATAATCTCCCACGGCACACCAGACTGTATCTCACGGCACAGTGGTTGAAAAAGACTGTTCTACCGCACCTGTACAAGAAGTCAAGAATGGTAAGAAGTATTTTATTCATTATTAGTTAGCTTCAGAATAAAAATGTTATTAAAAAGAAAAACATACGTGCTATACCCTAATGTTGGTTTTACATAAAAAGGCACACATTTAGTTGTATTCAATGTTTAAAAAACATTATATGGCTCTCACGGAAATACATTTTAAAATATTTGGCTTCCATGGCTCTCTCAGCCAAAAACATTCCCGACCCCTGCTATATTGCATAGTATCGCATTTTTCGGACTATAAGGTGCACTTAAAATCCTTTTTTTTACTCAAAACTCAACAGTGCACCTTATATAAACCGAGTCGCCTAATGTACAACATAATTCTGGTTTTGCTTACCAACCTCAAAGCAATTCTATTTGGTACATGGTCTAATGATAAGTGTGACCAGTAGATGGCCGTCAAACATAAGAGATTAATGTAGCCTGCCCTATGATGGCAATATGACTCAAGTAAACAACACTAACATTGTATATGTTCCATTGAAAATATAGAACATTACACACGGTGCTCAAACATCCATCAAAATGTTTTAGTACAACTTTGGTAAGTTATGAAGCCGCACCGCTTGATGGATTGTCGGTGCATTAAACGTATGAGGATTATTATGATGTGTGTATACGGTAAAATACATTATCTGAGGTTTTGTTTGGCAATATTATGCAAAAGCAACTTGTGTTACCTTCTGGTACCTGCTGATCTGTAATTGGGATCTGCATAAATTCTGAAAAATTGCGCGCCTGAGCCGACACCGTAGTTAATAGAGTAAAAATAACAGCTTATTTTCTTGTTATGGGATTGCTAATATAAAGTAGTGTAAGGTTCTTACATATATCTGTCAGTAAACTCGCCATAAAAGCGCTAAAACATACCGGTGTAGTGAGTTAATTTATTCACCCAAGGAACTTTAGTTATTAAAACATTGTTTTTTTTTGTAGTTTTTGGCATAACTCTGCCGGAGTTAATTGAATCCTGACATATTGACATATGAGGATTATTATGATGTGTGTATAAGGTAAAATACATTATCTGAAGTTTTGTTTGGCAATATTATGCAAAAGCAACTTGTGTTACCTTCTGGTACCTGCTGATCTGTAATTGGATCTGCATAAATTCTGAAAAATTGCGCGCCTGCGCCGACACCGTAGTTAATAGAGTAAAAATAACAGCTTATTTTCTTGTTATGGGATTGCTAATATAAAGTAGTGTAAGGTTCTTACATATATCTGTCAGTAAACTCGCCATAAAAGCGCTAAAACATACCGGTGTAGTGAGTTTACTTTATTCACCCAAGGAACTTTAGTTATTAAAACGTTGCTTTTTTTTTGTAGTTTTTGGCATAACTCTGCCGGAGTTAATTGAATCCTGACATATTGACATATGAGGATTATTATGATGTGTGTATAAGGTAAAATACATTATCTGAGGTTTTGTTTGGCAATATTATGCAAAAGCAACTTGTGTTACCTTCTGGTACCTGCTGATCTGTAATTGGATCTGCATAAATTCTGAAAAATTGCGCGCCTGAGCCGACACCGTAGTTAATAGAGTAAAAATAACAGCTTATTTTCTTGTTATGGGATTGCTAATATAAAGTAGTGTAAGGTTCTTACATATATCTGTCAGTAAACTCGCCATAAAAGCGCTAAAACATACCGGTGTAGTGAGTTTACTTTATTCACCCAAAGAACTTTGGTTATTAAAACATTTTTTTTTTTTTTTAGTTTTTGGCATAACTCTGCCGGAGTTAATTGAATCCTGACATATTGACATATGAGGATTATTATGATGTGTGTACAAGGTAAAATACATTATCTGAGGTTTTGTTTGGCAATATTATGCCAAAGCAACTTGTATTTCCTTCTGGTACCTGCTGATCTGTAATTGGGATCTGCATAAATCCTGAAAAATTGCGCGCCTGCGCCGACACCGTAGTTAATAGAGTAAAAATAACAGCTTATTTTGTTGTTATGGGATTTCTAATATAAAGTAGTGTAAGGTTCTTACATATATCTGTCAGCTCTAAAACATACCGGTGTAGTGAGTTTACTTTATTCACCCAAGGAACTTTGGTTATTAAAACTTTTTTTTTTTTTTTAGTTTTTGGCATAACTCTGCCGGAGTTAATTGAGTCCTGACATATTGACATATGAGGATTATTATGATGTGTGTATAAGGTAAAATACATTATCTGAGGTTTTGTTTGGCAATATTATGCAAAAGCAACTTGTGTTACTTTCTGGTACCTGCTGATCTGTAATTGGGATCTGCATAAATCCTGAAAAATTGCGCGCCTGCGCCGACACCGTAGTTAATAGAGTAAAAATAACAGCTTATTTTCTTGTTATGGGATTTCTAATATAAAGTAGTGTAAGGTTCTTACATATATCTGTCAGTAAAATTACCATAAAAGCGCTAAAACATACCGGTGTAGTGAGTTAATTTATTCACCCAAGGAACTTTAGTTATTAAAACGTTGTTTTTTTTTGTAGTTTTTGGCATAACTCTGCCGGAGTTAATTGAGTCCTGACATATTGACATATGAGGATTATTATGATGTGTGTATAAGGTAAAATACATTATCTGAGGTTTTGTTTGGCAATATTATGCCAAAGCAACTTGTATTTCCTTCTGGTACCTGCTGATCTGTAATTGGGATCTGCATAAATCCTGAAAAATTGCGCGCCTGCGCCGACACCGTAGTTAATAGAGTAAAAATAACAGCTTATTTTCTTGTTACGGGATTGCTAATATAAAGTAGTGTAAGGTTCTTACATATATCTGTCAGTAAACTCGCCATAAAAGCGCTAAAACATACCGGTGTAGTGAGTTTACTTTATTCACCCAAGGAACTTTGGTTATTAAAACATTTTTTTTTTTTTTAGTTTTTGGCATAACTCTGCCGGAGTTAATTGAGTCCTGACATATTGACATATGAGGATTATTATGATGTGTGTATAAGGTAAAATACATTATCTGAGGTTTTGTTTGGCAATATTATGCAAAAGCAACTTGTATTTACTTCTGGTACCTGCTGATCTGTAATTGGGATCTGCATAAATCCTGAAAAATTGCGCGCCTGCGCCGACAACGTAGTTAATAGAGTAAAAATAACAGTTTATTTTGTTGTTATGGGATTTCTAATATAAAGTAGTGTAAGGTTCTTACATATATCTGTCAGCGCTAAAACATACCGGTGTAGTGAGTCTACTTTATTCACCCAAGGAACTTTAGTTATTAAAACTTTTATTTTTTTGTAGTTTTTGGCATAACTCTGCCGGAGTTAATTGAATCCTGACATATTGCCTTGACCTCAACTACCAATCTCAGGGCGGATACTCTAACCCAGGGGTCGGGAACCTTTTTGGCTGAGAGAGCCATGAAAGCCGAATATTATATAATGTATTTCCGAGAGAGCCATATAATAATTTTTAACACTGAATACAAATAAATTTGCGCATTTTTAAGTAAGACCAACATATTAAGAATATAATAAGTATCTTCTTCTTTTTAATAACATTGGTATTCTGAAGCTAATGAATAAAATAGTTCTTACCATTAATGCGACTTCTTGAACAGGAACGGTAGAAAACGGATGGATGGATTAAAATGCATGAGAATGTTTTATATTTTGAACGTTATTTTTAACACTGTGATTACCAGCGGAATTTTTCATTACTTATAGTGTGCCTTGAGATACAGTCTGGTGTGTCGTGGGAGAGATTATGTAATTTCATCTAATTGGGTTGATAATATTTTTTACAAAGCTGTAACTATAATTCAAAAATGTGCTGTTATTGAGTGTCTGTGCTGTCTAGAGCTCGGCAGAGTGAGCGTGTAATACTCTTCCATATCAGTAGGTGGCAGCAGGTAGCTAATTGCTTTTGTAGATGTCGGGAACATGGTATGTCGTGATCACAATATGCGGGAGGCAGCATGTAGGTAAAAAGGTATCTAACACTTAAACTAAAAATATAAACAAAAGGCGAGTGCCGCTAAGAAAAAGGCATTGAAGCAAAACAAAACTAAAACCGAACTGGCTGCAAAGTAAACAAAAACAGAATGCTGGACGACAGCAAAGACTTACAGTGTGCGGAGCAGATGGCGTCCACAAAGTACATCCGTACATGGCATGACAATCAACAATGTCCACACACAGAGGGAGTGCGTCCGCACATCTTAAATAGTCTTGATTGTAAAAACAAAGCAGGTGCGATGAATAGCTTTCAAGGAGGACATGAAACTGCTACAGGAAAATACCAACAAAAGAAGAAAAGCCACCAAAATAGGAGCGCAAGTCACACAGGAAAACACAGAAAAAACTCAAAATAAGTTACGGCTTGACAGTACACCTACATAGAGACAAGAGCAATTGCGAAAACAATTTTTTTCGTCAATATCGGCTACTGAGTTTAATTTTTTTATGTTTTCTGCTGGTGGTGCGCCTCAAAATGTTTTCAACGAAAAAAAAGTGTTTTGGCTTAAAAAAGGTTGAAAAACACTGACTTATCGTGTTAAGCAATGTCAGCTAAGATTTATCTGGGAGCCAGATGCAGTCATCAAAAGAGCCACATCTGGCTTTAGAGCCATAGGTTCCCTACCCCTGCTCTAACCACTAGGCCACCGAGCAGGTGACCTACATAAACTACAAATATCCTACAAAGTCAGGAAAACAGGACTGAACAATGGAGTTGAAATTCCCGGAGGTGAAGTTTTACTATTGATCAGAGTGGTCAAGCAAACATGGTTCCCGACCACTTGTCAACCGGCAGGTTTCGGTGAGAAAATTGGGGTAAAAAGTCGCCTCTTACTGGACATCAGCTGAGCTTGCGCCGTCCATGCAGCCGTGTACACACCCCTCTGACTATCAGGTACTATTTAATCTCACTAAAACACTAGCAACACAATAGAAAGATAAGGGATTTCGTAGAATTATTCTAGTAAATGTGTCTAGAAACATCGGAATCCGTCCCAATGCAATCGCCTTTTTTTTTTAACTTTATTTTTATTTTTATTTTCTAGTCCTTCGCTATCAATATCTTCATCCACGAATCTTTCATCCTCTCTTAAATTAATCGGGGAATTGTCATTTTCTCGGTCCGAATAGCTCTTGCTGCTGGAGGCTCCCATTATAAACAATGTGAGGACGTGAGGAGCCCTCACCCTTGTGACGTCATCGTCTGCGACTTCCGGTACAGGCTAGGCTTTTTTTATCAGCACCAAAAGTTGCAAACTTTATCGTGGATGTTCTCTACTAAATCCTTTCAGCAGAAATATGGCAATATCGCGAAATGATCAAGTATGACACATAGAATGGACCTGCTATCCCCGTTTGAATAAGAAAATCTCATTTCGGTAGGCCTTTAAAGTCATTTCCAACAATTGCGACATCGACTTTTTACTGTCAACCGAGTTTAGTTTTTTTATGATTTCTGATGGTGATGTGCCTCCGGATTTTTTCAACGCAAAAAATGTACCTTGGCTCAAAAAAAGGTGGAAAAACACCGCTCTAGGACGCGCTCACGGCCGAATAACGGTTAAACACCGATGGAAAGCAAGACTCTGCAGAATACGGCCATAGTTAACTGAATCCTGACATATTGCCTTGACCTCATACTGACGTCAGTCGAGTCATATGCATTCTGCTATAAGGTTGGATACTGATTAAATGCATATGGTCGCCACGATAAATCCACTCAACAGTTAATGTAAAAAACACAAACACATCATTCTCTGCCTTAATCGTATAAATGTCCTCGCCAGATACACCACTAAAGTGTTGCCAATTGTTAGAATGTGGAAATATACAAAGGCCAAGCAGAACAAACCCATCTAGGCTATGGTTCAATGCGTCAAGTAAATATTAAACAGTTGGAAAGGAAATTCTAATGAATACCATTCTTACCTTTTGAATTTCATGCTGCAACAACGAGTCAAAAGAGACACTCCGCTCTTGTTCATTTTTGCGGAATAAGACCCTTGCCTTGGAAGAAAAAGAAAAAAATCAGGCTTTAGGACAGGGGTGTCAAAATGTAAAACTGAACAAAGCCACGGGCCAAGGTTGAACAAATTAACCTTTTAATAGGGAACCAAACACGTTTTGCATTGAATATTGAACAAGCAAGGCTTATATAACTTTATAGTGACATGTAAAATCGAGTTTTAAATAATAATAATAATAATTTAAAAAATATCAATGGCACATCAAATCAAATTTAAATAAAAATTGAATGCCTGTTTTTTATTTGCAGCCCTCTTAGGTAAATATCAGAATAAACTTTTTCCACAGGCTAATAATAAATTTGCAAATAAAATAACAATAATGAATGAATGAATGAATCAATCAATCAATCAATGTTTATTTATATAGCCCCAAATCACAAATGTCTCAAAGGACTGCACAAATCATTACGACTACAACATCCTCGGAAGAACCCACAAAAGGGCAAGGAAAACTCACACCCAGTGGGCAGGGAGAATTCACATCCAGTGGGACGCCAGTGACAATGCTGACTATGAGAAACCTTGGAGAGGACCTCAGATGTGGGCAACTCCCCCCCCCCCCCCCCCTCTCCCCCTTCTAGGGGACCGAAAGCAATGGATGTCGAGCGGGTCTAACATGATACTGTGAAAGTTCAATCCATAGTGGCTCCAACACAGCCGCGAGAGTTCAGTTCAAAGCGGATCCAAGACCGCAGCGAGAGTCCCGTCCACAGGAAACCATCTCAAGCGGAGGCGGATCAGCAGCGTAGAGATGTCCCCAACCGATACACAGGCGAGCGGTCAATCCTTGGTCCCGACGAGCGGTCCATCCTGGGTCTCGACTCTGGACAGCCAGTACTTCATCCATGGTCATCGGACCGGGACCCCTCCACAAGGGAGGGGGGGGCATAGGAGAAAAAAGAAAAGAAGCGGCAGATCAACTGGTCTAAAAAAGAGGTCTATTTAAAGGCTAGAGTACACAGATGAGTTTTAAGGTGAGACTTAAATGCTTCTACTGAGGTAGCATCTCGAACTGTTACCGGGAGGGCATTCCAGAGTACTGGAGCCCGAACGGAAAACGCTCTATAGCCCGCAGACTTTTTTTGGGCTCTAGGAATCACTAATAAGCCGGAGTCTTTTGAACGCAGATTTCTTGCCGGGACATATGGTACAATACAATCAGCAAGATAGGCTGGAGCTAGACCGTGTAGTATTTTATACGTAAGTAGTAAAACCTTAAAGTCACATCTTAAGTGCACAGGAAGACAGTGCAGGTGAGCCAGTACAGGCGTAATGTGATCAAACTTTCTTGTTCTTGTCAAAAGTCTAGCAGCCGCATTTTGTACCAACTGTAATCTTTTAATGCTAGACATGGGGAGACCCGAAAAGAATACGTTACAGTAATCGAGACGAGACGTAACAAACGCATGGATAATGATCTCAGCGTCCTTAGTGGACAAAATGGAGCGAATTTTAGCGATATTACTGGAGATGAAAGAAGGCCGTTTTAGTAACGCTTTTAATGTGTGACTCAAAGGAGAGAGTTGGGTCGAAGATAATACCCAGATTCTTTACCGAGTCACCTTGTTCTATTATTTGGTGGTCAAATGTAATAGTTGTATTATTAAATAGAGGTCGGTGTCTAGCAGGACCGATAATCAGCATTTCCGTTTTTTTGGCGTTAAGTTGCAAAAAATTAGCGGACATCCTGCACTTTCTCTTGCTACTTCAAGGCTTGAATCAAACATTCAAGCCTTGAAGTAGCAAGAGAAAGTGCATGAGTAAAACGTTATTTATTGCTTCGGAAGAGTTAGTGCTGCAGGGGGTTCTGGGAATTTGTTCTGTTGTGTTTATGTCGTGTTACGGTGCGGATGTTCTCCTGAAATGTGTTTGTTATTCTTGTTTAGTGTGGGTTCACAGATTTGTGCATATATTTATTTGTGAGATTGTTAAAGTTGTTTATGCGGCCACCCTCAGTGTGACCTGTATGGCTGTTGAACAAGTATGCCTTGCATTCACTTGTGTGCGTGTGTGTGTGTAAAAGCCGCATATATTATGTGACTGGGTTGCCACGCTATTTCTATGCAGGAAAAGCGGACGAGTTCGACACCCATACTTTAGGATGTCAGAACTTCCTGCTGTGACACAATCGCACATCATTGGCAAGTTCAACATGATATGACAAGTTCCAGAGTTTTGGTTTAATTGATGTTCTTTAGGGAAGGAAGTCCAGTGGTTTAGTAGATTTGCAACAGCGAAGATGAGGGAGCGCATTATAATAATATTTAGTTATTTAACTGGTTTTCTATACTGTAAGTCAGTGACCCTGGACATGGTTTTGGTGAACACCATCAGAGGATATCCATTAGCCTAGAACTGGGGTCGAAAATATTTAGTATGAAAAAAGACATTTTGTCCCCACTTCAGCTACCGTATTTCCTTGAATTGCCGCCGGGGCGTTAATTGATTTAAAACCTCTTCTCACTCCTGCGCTTACCAAAGGCATGCGGTAAAAGTAAGCATGCGCTAATTATTTTAAAACCTCTTCTCACTCCGGCACTTACCAAAGGCCTGCAGTAAAAGTCTGAGTGTGATGTAAGGATACCATCATGAAAAGCACCATTAATAAAAAAAAAAAGTTATTAAGGTCTTACTTTTACTTATCAATGAAATCCATTCCAGCTCCTTATGGTCAAAAGCATCGATAAATTGTTTATAAAAGTCTTCCTTATCTTTCTTAATTTTTAAAAGTCTCTCTGTCTCAATGGAGATCTTCCTTTATTACCTCCTGCTTCGATTGAAAGTCCAGTTTAGAAAACTGCTCTCAGACCGCTGCTATCAGTTAGCTTGGCTCCTCGAGTGCGGGCGATGACAGAATTATCCTCGGACTACTCCCCCTCCCGTTCTGCTCCGTGGGTGATCTCTTTATCCCACCGCTGCCAACATGAAGTGTTATTGTATGAATAATACACTGGGTATTTAGGACTGGAACATGCTTTATTTCAGCCCGGTTGTTTACACAGCCAGCAAAGGTCCGTCGTGCATCCGCCGCGTCATATCCATCCCAGCACAACACGTTACTCATTTCACTTCTTCTGCAGCCAAATAGTCGCCGTACAATCGTGATATTCGCAAAAAAATATAGCCTCTGTTGCAGTCTATTGCACAGTTTTTCAATATGTGTCTTCCAGCAGAGAAGATTATCAATATGAACCCCTAAATATTTATATGAGGATACCTGAGTGATTTCAGGATTTTTGATGACCACTGGCTCATGATCAGTCACATTCCTTGGATCCAAAACCATGATATAATCTCACTAAAACACTAGTAACACAATAAGCAGAAGAGGGATTTTCCAGAATCCTTGTAAATTTGTCTAATAACATCTGAATTGCTCTGCTTTCTTGTTTTTTTTTTGTAGGCCTTCACTCTCGCTTTCCTCATCCACAAATCTTTAATCCTCGCTTTCTCGGTCCATGACTGTAAACAATGTGAGGGGGTCCACAACCCGTGAAGTCACACGCACATCGTCTGCTACTTCGGATACAGGCAAGGCTTTTTTATTAGCGACCAAAAGTTCCGAACTTTATCGTGGATGTTCTCTACTAAACCCTTTCAGCTAAAACATGGCAATATCGTGAAATGATCAAGTATGACACATAGAATGGACCTGCTATACCCGTTTAAACGAGAAAATCTCATTTCAGTAGGCCTTTAAGATGTACATCAAGCAAGAATGGGAAATAATTCTACCTGAAAAGTTTCAAAAATTGGTTTTCCTCACTTCCCAAACGTTTACAGGGTGTTGTTAAAAGGAAATGCCTCTGTGCCAACATTTTTGCAATGTGTTGCTGCCATTAAATTGTAATTTAATGATTATTTCCAAAAAATAAATAAAAAAATTCTCCGCTCAAACATTAATATCCAGTCTTTGCAGTCTATTCAAAAAAGTCTGCGGGCTATAGTACTCTGGAATGCCCTCCCGGTAACAGTTCGAGATGCCACCACAGTAGAAGCATTTAAGTCTCACCTTAAAACTCATTTGTATACTCTAGCCTTTAAATAGACTCCCTTTTTAGACCAGTTGATCTGCCGTTTCTTTTCTTTTTCTTCTATGTCCCACTCTCCCTTGTGGAGGGGGTCCGGTCCGATCCGGTGGCCATGTACTGCTTGCCTGTGTATCGGCTGGGGACATCTCTGCGCTGCTGATCCGCCTCCGCTTGGGATGGTTTCCTGCTTGCTCCGCTGTGAACGGGACTCTCGCTGCTGTGTTGGATCCGCTTTGGACTGGACTCTCGCGACTGTGTTGGATCCATTATGGATTGAACTTTCACAGTATCATGTTAGACCCGCTCGACATCCATTGCTTTCCTCCTCTCCAAGGTTCTCATAGTCATCATTGTCACCGACGTCCCACTGGGTGTGAGTTTTCCTTGCCCTTATGTGGGCCTACCGAGGATGTCGTAGTGGTTTGTGCAGCCCTTTGAGACACTAGTGATTTAGGGCTATATAAGTAAACATTGATTGATTGATGGATATTCAATTGTGAATAAGTTGAAAGGGATTTGCAAATCATTGTATTCTGTTTTTATTTACAATTTTCACCGGTTTTGGACTTTGTACAAAAACGGACGTTTCCAAATGATAAATCTACAGTAGACGAGATAATCCTGTCTCTGAAAACAGGAAGCAAGGGTTGTGATTCAGCCATTTCCATGCCCGTGTTTAAAAACGTGTGGCCAATTTCATCATCGTCCTTCATATGCGTGAGTAGAGAAGTTGCTGAATAATCGCAATCAGTTGACAAAAAAAGCAGAAAGCTTTAAATCATGACAGAATTGTTTTAAGTGCAATCAGTGCAAAAGTCTTGAATTTGGTGACTGGACTGAAAGCTTTCAGCGGGGGGGACAATTGGCGTGTGGTGTGTTTTCGTTCAAGCAGAACATCCGCTTTCAACTTTGGCCTTAAAATTTTGTCTGCTTCAAAACGGGAAGCGTGAAAAAACATTTTGACCGCTTGATAATCATGGATGCAATGTGTTACAAGGTCACTTTTGTCTACACAAAAAGAGAATTCAAAGCCACATGTCGTGATCCCGAACCAGAATAGTGAGTTGTTTAAAAGCTCTGCATTAATTCTGGAGGCTGCGGACACGGTCGAATATTCATGATCAGAAACCCTGGCATCGACCTTAAAGTATGTGTACGTTTGTGCTTTTAAGAGGGTTTAACTTTGTAACATAATCCACAAATTTAGGTATACACGTATTGGGACAACAACAATGTATTATTTTTTTATTTATGTATATATTTAATATACCCGTGGTAGCTGGTTGTTCCATCTCCATCGTTGGGGTCCCTGCGGGTAAGGTGGGTGGCTCGCGTGGCCCCGTGCTGGGCGGTCTTGCGGCTGCCGACTTGGGTGGGGTGACCTCGTGGGGGGTCCTGTCACGGGGGAGTCTCTGGGCCCTCCCGGTCGGGGCATCCCAACTTTCTGCCCGTGTGGGTTGTGGTCTCTCGCTGGCTTGAGGTCTGGCTGTCGCCTGCTTCTCTCATGCCTTGTCGTCTGTCTGCGGCCTGCACGGTAGGCCTGGCTCTGGGGTTCCTGTTGCTGGCCGGCCTCGCTGTGTGGGGCCGGTGGTCCCTGGTTCCCTGGGCATCACACCTGCTGTTTGTGAGTTGGGCTCTCTGGGTGGCTGGGGCCGAACTCTGGCTCCCACACACACTGGGAGTCGGATATATTGTACAGAAAAATACACATATACTCACATATATACATACATACATACATACAAACTCTGTTTCCATATGAGTTGGGAAATTGTTGTAGATGTAAATATAAACGGAATACAATGATTTGCAAATCCTTTTCAACCCATATTCAATTGAATGCACTACAAAGACAAGATATTTGATGTTCAAACTCGTAAACTTTATTTTTTTTTTTGCAAATAATGATTAACTTAGAATTTCATGGCTGCAACACGTGCCAAAGTAGTTGGGAAAGGGCATGTTCACCACAGTGTTACATCACCTTTTCTTTTAACAACACTCAATAATTGTTTGGGAACTGATGAAACTAATTGTTGAAGCTTTGAAAGTGGAATTCTTTCCCATTTTTGTTTTATGTAGAGCTTCAGTCGTTCAACAGTCCGGGGTCTCCGCTGTTGTATTTTCCGCTTCATATTGCACCACACATTTTCGATGGGAGACAGGTGTTAGACTACCAGAAAGTAGGAAAGTACCCCCACTCTTTTTTTACAAAACTATGCTGTTGTAACACTTGTCTTGATGAAATAAGCAGGGGCGTCTATGATAACGTTGCTTGAATGACAACATATGTTGCTCCAAAAACTGTATGGACCTTTCAGCATTAATGGTGCCTTCACAGATGTGTAAGTTACCCATGCTTTGGCCACTAATACACCCCCATACCATCACAGATGCTGGCTTTTGAAATTTGCACCTGTAACAATCCGAATGGTTTTTTTCCTCTTTTTTCTGGAGGACATCACGTCTTCTGTCTCCGAATATAATTTGAACACCTCTCCACTTTGCATCAGTCCATCTTAGGTGAACTTGGGCCCAGCCAAGCCAGCGGTGTTTCAGGATATTGGCTTTGCATAGTAGAATTTTAACTTGCACTTACAGATATAGCGACCAACTGTTGTTACTGTTTATGAAGTGTTCCTGAGCCCATGTGGTGATATCCTTTACACACTGACGTCGGTTTTTGATGCAGTACCGACTAAGGGCTCAAAGGTCCGTAATATCATTGCTTACGTGCAGTGATTTCTTCAGATTTTCTGAAACCTTTTGATGATTTTACGGACCGTAGATGGTAAAATCCCCAAATTCCTTGCAATAGCTCGTTGAGAAATGTTGTTCTAAAACTGTTTGACAATTTGCTCACAAATTTGTGACCCTCGCCCCATCCTTGTTGGTAAATTACTTAGCATTTCATGGAAGCTGCTTTTATACCCAATCATGGCACCCACCTGGTCCCAATTAGCCTGCACACCTGCGGGATGTTCCAAATAAGTGTTTGATGAGTATTTTCTCAACTTTATCAGTATTTATTGCCACCTTTCCCAACTTATTTGTCACATGTTGCAGGCATCAAATTCTAAAGTTAATGATTATTTGCAAGGAAAAACATGTTTATCAGTTTGAACATCAAATATGTCGTCTTTGTAGCATATTCAACTGAATATGGGTTGAAAATCATTGTATTCCGTTTATATTTACATCTAACACAATTTACCAACTCATATGGAAACGGGGTTTGTAGTTCAAATGTTAAATATCTAGTCTTTGCAGTCTTTTCAATTGAAAATAGGTTGTACAGGATTTGCAAATTATCGTTTTCTGTTTTTATGTGCCATTTACACAACGTGCCAACTTCACTGGTTTGGGGTTTTTTTTTAGTTACAGTCAACAACTTTAGAAGCAAATCTGTATTGGCTTGCTGTGACAGTAAAATGATTGTGGTTTAATAAAAAGGATTGATGGGTTAAAAGAACTGCGATGAGGTCGCGACTTGTCCAGGGTGTACACCGCCTTCCGTCCGTTTGTAGCTGAGATAGGCACCAGAGCCCCCCGCGACCCCAAAGGAAGTGGAAGTGGATTATATTTATATAGCGCTTTTCTCTAATGACTCAAAGCGCTTTACATAGTGAAACCCAATATCTAAGTTACATTTAAACCAGTGTGGGTGGCACTGGGAGCAGGTGGGTAAAGTGTCTTGCCCGAGGACACAACGGCAGTGACTAGGATGGCGGAAGTGGGAATCGAACCTGCAACCCCCAAGTTGCTGGCACGGCCACTCTACCAACCGAGCTATACCGTCCCAAGGGAAGAAGCGGTAGGAAATGGATGGATGGATGGATGGGTTGAAAGAAACTTCTGCGTAAAACAGTTTACAGCCAAGCTACAGTTAATTTGTAAAATGCCCATTTGACACACTGCCGTGTTTATTGTTGTATTTGAGGCGCCTGTTCCCCTTGACATTTCTCACTAGTGTGAAATGAATTGTACAATCGCACGGTTGGACGTGGCAAGTTTGTGTGAGTCACATGTTGTCGCCCTTATTGTCCGTTCTGTGCATTTAATCTGAGTGACGACAACTGTCTTTGTTCAGTAAATATATAAGAAAAGAAACGATACCAAAGTAGGACACATCGCATTGACTCACATGGGTGTACAAACCCCGTTTCCATGGGAGTTGGGAAATTGTGTTAGAGGTAAATAAAAACAAAATACAATGATTTACAAATCCCTTTCAACCCATATTCAATTGAATGCACTACAAAGACAAGATATTTGATGTTTAAACTCATAAACTTTATTTTTTTTTTGCAAATAATAATTAATTGGCTGCAACACGTGCCAAAGTAGTTGGGAAAGGGCATGTTCACCAGTGTGTTACATCACCTTTTCTTTTAACAACACTCAATAAACATTTGGGAACCGAGGAAACTAATTGTTGAAGCTTTGAAAGTGGAATTATTTCCCATTCTTGTTTTATGTAGAGCTTCAGTCGCTCAACAGTCGTCTCCACCTCCATCGCCATCTTCTTCCGCTTATCCGAGGTCGGGTCGCGGGGGCAACAGCCTAAGCAGGGAAACCCAGACTTCCCTCTCCCCAGCCACTTCGTCCAGCTCTTCCCGGGGGATCCCGAGGCGTTCCCAGGCCAGCCGGGAGACATAGTCTTCCCAACGTGTCCTGGGTCTTCCCCGTGGCCTCCTACCGGTTGGACGTGCCCTAAACACCTCCCTAGGGAGGCGTTTGGGTGGCATCCTGACCAGATGCCCGAACCACCTCATCTGGCTCCTCTCGATGTGAAGGAGCAGAGGCTTTACTTTGAGTTCCTCCCGTTCAACAGTCGTATTTTACAAAAAGTTAAAATACCAATGATTGTCACACACACACTTGGTGTGGTTAAATTTGTCCTCTGCATTCGACCCATCCCCTTGTTCACTTCCTGGGAAGTGAGGAGAGCAGTGGGCAGCAGCGGTGCCACGCCCAGGAATCATTTATGGTGATTTAACCCCCAATTCCAACCTTTGATGCTGAGTGCCAAGCAGGGAGGCAATGAGTCCCATTTTTTTTATAGTCTTTGGTATGACTCGGCCGGGGTTTGAACTCCCAACCTACTGATCTCAGGGCGGACACTCTAACCACTAGGCCACTGAGTAGTTCCGCTTCATAATGCGCCACACATTTTCGATGGGAGACAGGTCTGGACTGCAGGCGGGCCAGGAAAGTACACACACTCTTTTTTTACAAAGCCACCCATTTGTAACACGTGCTGAATGTGGCTTGGCATTGTCTTGCTGAAATAAGCAGGGGCGTCTATGATAACGTTGCTTGGATGACAACATATGTTGCTCCAAAACCTGTATGTACTTTTCAGCATTAATGGTGCCTTCACAGATGTGTAAGTTACCCATGCCTTGGGCACTAATGCACCCCCCATACCATCACAGATGCTGGCTTTTGAACTTTGCGTCGCTAAGAGTCTGGATGGTTCGCTTCCCCTTTGGGCCAGATGACACTCAATCAATGATCAATCAATGTTTATTTATATAGCCCCAAATCACAAATGTCTCAAAGGACTGCACAAATCATTACGACTACAACATCCTCGGAAGAACCCACAAAAGGGCAAGGAAAACCTCACACCCAGTGGGCAGGGAGAATTCACATTCAGTGGGACGCCAGCGACAATGCTGACTATGAGAAACCTTGGAGAGGACCTCAGATGTGGGCAACCCCCCCCCTCTAGGGACCGAAAGCAATGGATGTCGAGCGGGTCCAACATGATACTGTGAAAGTTCAATCCATAGTGGCTCCAAGACAGCAGCGAGAGTCCCGTCCACAGGAAACCATCTGAAGCGGATCAGCAGCGTAGAGATGTCCCCAACCCATACAGGCGAGCGGTCCATCCTGGGTCTCGACTCTGGACAGTCAGTACTTCATCCATGGTCATCGGACCGGACCCCCTCCACAAGGGAGGGGGGGACATAGGAGAAAGAAAAGAAGCGGCAGATCAACTGGTCTAAAAAAGGAGGTCTATTTAAAGGCTAGAGTATACAAATGAGTTTTAAGATGAGACTTAAATGCTTCTACACGATGTCGAATATTTCCAAAAACAATTTAAAATGTGGACTCGTCAGACCACAGAACACTTTTCCACTTTGTATCAGTCCATCTTAGATGTTCTCGGGCCAGAGGAGCCGGCGGCATTTCTGGATGTTGTTGATAAATGGCTTTAACTTTGCATTGTAGTGAATTACATTTTATATAGCGCTTTTTCTCTAGTGACTCAAAGCGCTTTACACAGTGAAACCCAATATCTAAGTACATTCAAACCAGTGTGGGTGGCACTGGGAGCAGGTGGGTAAAGTGTCTTGCCCAAGGACACAGCGGCAGTGACTAGGTTGGCAGGAGCGGTAATCGAACCTGCAACCCTCAAGTTGCTGGCACGGCCGCTCTACCAACCGAGCTAAACCGCTCGTTGTATAGCTTTAACTTGCACTTACAGATGTAGCGGCCAACTGTATTTAGCGACAGTGGTTTTCTGAAGTGTTCTTGAGCCATGTGGTGATATCCTTTAGAGATTGATATCGGTTTTTGATACAGTGGCGTCTGAGGGGTCGAAGGTCACGGTCTTTCAATGTTGGTTGCCGGCCATGGCAGTGATTTCTCCAGATTCTCCGAACCTTTTGATGATATTATGGAGCGTAGATGTTGAAATCCCTAAATTTCTTGCAATTGCACTTTGAGAAACGTTGTTCTTAAACTGTTTGACTATTTGCTCACGCAGTTGTGGACAAAGGGGTGTACCTCGCCCCATCCTTTCTTGTGAAAGACTGAGCATTTTTTGGGAAGCTGTTTTTATACCCAATCATGGCACCCACCTGTTGAAAAGGATTTGCAAATCATTGTATTCCGTTTATATTTACATTTAACACAATTTCCCAACTCATATGGAAACAGGGTTTGTACATGAGACTACAGTATTTAGGTTTTTTTAATAACTATTTGTAAACAAACTTGGCTTAACTTAAATCAGTGCAATCACAGAAAAATGTTTTTGAGATATGACAAAGATTTACCAAATATGTAAAGAATTTGCATATTTTTTTTCGTATTTATTTGAATTAATTAATCTAATTAATGCTTTGTTTTTGTCATTACATTTTCCCTTTGATGCGCCTGAAAGAGTGGCAGCACATCACAGTAGCGCCTTTGATTTCCTTGAATTTACTTTATTTTTGGTATTCTTCCCAACTTTTGTTGCTTTTTTTTTAAATCACTTGTCTTTTCCATAAACCACTAATTATGGTTTTTGGGCGCTTTTGTATGGTCTTTTTTTTTTAGACTGGAGCCTATCTTATTATTATACATGGTAATTGTTATTTGTTATTGTGCATGTTGCCCCTACTAGGGGTTCTTCAGCCCCCCAAGCACCGACATGAGAGTCTGTTTCAGGGTTACGATAGTGTTTTATTTTGATGAATTGTCCCCGGCTGCTTTATAGCAATTGTCCTTCAGTCTCGTTCTCACTCGCTTTCGCTCTCACGTCAGCTCCCCTCCAGCTCCAACCCCTCTCTCCTCCCGGAGCGACAGTTGATTATATTACCAGGCCAAGGTGGGCCAGCTACGCACCTGTCGCTGATTTCGAAGCCGGTCCTGGCACACCCCGCTTCGCTGCAGGCCCGCAGGCCACGCCTCCCTCCACATTTATATTCTGTAGATATTATATAACAATATAAAATATTCATTTTATATATCAGTATATATGATATACTGTATATATAATATGTAAATAATACACATATGTTATATTTTATATTGCTACTATGGTCCATTTTTAGTCTACTATTAATACCTTTTGTTTTCGCCCTCTT
Source organism: Nerophis ophidion (assembly GCF_033978795.1). Lineage (NCBI taxonomy): Eukaryota > Metazoa > Chordata > Actinopteri > Syngnathiformes > Syngnathidae > Nerophis > Nerophis ophidion. Next base: position 27,377,345 of record NC_084626.1, read on the forward strand.
TCTGTGCCCTTGTGTGCATTATCTTTTCCATCCTCATCCTTTCCATCCTTTGTAACTAAGATACTGTGTGGAACAATTTCCCCTGTGGATCAATAAAGATTGTCAAAGTCTAATTGATTTGAAATGCAATTAAAAGTAGTTGTTTAAAAGCAAATATTATTGGGGATAGTTGTTTTGTTTTACATGTATGGATATTGGGGGTGTCACGCTCCGATATCAGCAAAAAAATTGATTTTATGTAAAATTTCCAACATAAACAAGATGGAATGTCCTCAAATAAGTACACATATCTGTTTTTTTTTTTTCTGTTTTAGTGAAGTCATTTACGCAAAGTAAACATGGTGGACTACAGGCTACTTGGAGCTTGCAGCTACACAACAGCTAAGCACACCAAAGCACACAAGCTGTAAGGTTTGTTTATTTTATAAAGCACAATTAAAAAAAAACAAAAAAAACAACTCCTACTTCTCCAAAGTGCATGTACTAATTAAAACATAACTGCAATTTCTCGTCGTTGGTATGTATTGCTTTGTTTCTTGCATTGAACGAAGAGAACAAGTCAAATTCCTTTTTTGTTACATACTCCGCCAATAATAAAGAGTATTCTGATCTGATAAGTGTCCTTAATCGAACATTATTGCAGTCTAAATTTGTCAATATAAACCAGTATGAAATAATCATAGTTGCATATTACTTACAGATATAAAATACCAAGTAACAAACGGGTCCGCATCATTTAACTTACTGCGTCATGAGTTGAACTTAATGAATTATTGTGGCCACTGGTGTTGCAAAAAAACAACCATTTACAGACAGAATAAGGCCATTTTTAGATGGTTAATAATAATTATTTGGCCATGCATACCATTGTTCTCTGTTTGACTAATTTCCCTTGATCAAACCTTTTCTGATATTCCACACTGCTTAAAAAATATGTATGATTCATGCTGGTATCGGATCAGTATCAGTCAGGGCCATTTTTCTAATTGTGTCTTAATCAAGTTTAATAACTGTGTCATTATTGTTTTGTTTGTTTGGATGAATATTTGCTGGATTTTACTGATTTAATAAAATATTTGCCGCCTTTTTGTTTTTGTTGTTGAATAAAATAATATGTATAATCAAGTGTAGGAGTAATATGCCATCATGCAATTTTTCCAAAGCAGAAATAATAGGGGTTTTTTTTTTGGCAATGCTTTGTGCAATTGTTTGAATTTAGAACATTCGGGCAGAGTTGCTCTTAATTACTTTGCCTATATTCCAACATATAAAGTATCTACGTGCAGTACTTGACGCTAAATAATGTAAACAATAATGCGGTGGTGTAGTTTAAATAACACAAAAAAATATTTTGGCATTTTAAGATTATTATATTGTTGAATAGGGCTTCACGGTGGAAGAGGGGTTAGTGCGTCTGCCTCACAATACTAAGTTCCTGCAGTCGTGAGTTCAAATCCAGGCTCGGGATCTTCCTGTGTGGAGTTTGCATGTTCTCCCCGTGAATGCGTGGGTTCCCTCCGGGTACTCCGGCTTCCTCCCACTTCCAAAGACATGCACCTGGGGATAGGTTGATTGGCAACACTAAATTGGCCCTAGTGTGTGAATGTGAGTGTGAATGTTGTCTGTCTATCTGTGCTGGCCTTGCGATGAGGTGGCGACTTGTCCAGGGTGTACCCCGCCTTCCGCCCGATTGTAGCTGAGATAGGCGCCAGCGCCCCCCGTGACCCCAAAAGGGAATAAGCGGTAGAGAATGGATGGATGAATAATGTTGAATATTATACCACAGTGGCCTTCATCAGCCTAATGCTACTACCCTAAATGGCCACTAGAGGGAGCCAGAAAAAAAAGACAAAGGAAATCCCACATAGTCTGTGTTCCAGTAAAACTTGCCAAAACATCTTGAATCGTTCTGCTGTGAAGAAAACATAATTGTACACATTTAGGAAGGGGTTTAATACAGATTCTAAATATTTTTAGGAGAACACAAATCATCATGCAATCAAACGACTACTGATTTGATACGACAAAGAAAGAGTTGGTATATTTATCAAATGTGTTGTTTTTTCGCAGATTTTAAGCCTTGACCACATGCTGATAAAATCAGGGAATAAGAGTAATCCTTAATACTGATATCACTATCCACATCAACAACATAGAGTGTATATAAATAACATTTAATATAACCATCGTATATAAACTAGAAATATTTATTTATAATTGAATCACTTTTTTATTTTTCAATCAATCAATCAATGTTTATTTATATAGCCCCAAATCACAAATGTCTCAAAGGACTGCACAAATCATTACGACTACAACATCCTCGGAAGAACCCACAAAAGGGCAAGGAAAACTCACACCCAGTGGGCAGGGAGAATTCACATCCAGTGGGACGCCAGTGACAATGCTGACTATGAGAAACCTTGGAGAGGACCTCAGATGTGGGCAACCCCCCCCCCCCCTCTAGGGGACCGAAAGCAATGGATGTCGAGCGGGTCTAACATGATACTGTGAAAGTTCAATCCATAGTGGCTCCAAGACAGCAGCGAGAGTCCCGTCCACAGGAAACCATCACAAGCGGATCCGCAGCGTAGAGATGTCCCCAACCGATACAGGCGAGCGGTCCATCCTGGGTCCCGACGAGCGGTCCATCCTGGGTCTCAACTCTGGACAGTCAGTACTTCCTCCATGGTCATCGGACCGGACCCCCTCCACAAGGGAGGGGGGGACATAGGAGAAAGAAAAGAAGCGGCAGATCAATTGGTCTAAAAAGGAGGTCTACTCAAAGGCTAGAGTATACAGATGAGTTTTAAGATGAGACTTAAATGCTTCTACTGAGGTAGCATCTCGAACTGTTACCGGGAGGGCATTCCAGAGTACTGGAGCCCGAACGGAAAACGCTCTATAGCCCGCAGACTTTTTTTGGGCTCTAGGAATCACTAATAAGCCGGAGTCATTTGAACGCAGATTTCTTGCCGGGACATATGGTACAATACAATCGGCAAGATAGGATGGAGCTAGACCGTGTAGTATTTTATACGTAAGTAGTAAAACCTTAAAGTCACATCTTAAGTGCACAGGAAGCCAGTGCAGGTGAGCCAGTACAGGCGTAATGTGATCAAACTTTCTTGTTCTTGTCAAAAGTCTAGCAGCCGCATTTTGCACCCACTGTAATCTTTTAATGCTAGACATGGGGAGACCCGAAAATAATACGTTACAGTAATCGAGACGAGACGTAACAAACGCATGGATAATGATCTCAGCGTCTTTGGACAAAAGGGAGCGAATTTTTGCGATATTACGGAGATGAAAGAAGGCCGTTTTAGTAACGCTTTTAATGTGTGACTCAAAGGAGAGAGTTGGGTCGAAGATAATACCCAGATTTTTTACAGAGTCACCTTGTTTTATTATTTGGTTGTCAAATTTTAAAGTTGTATTATTAAATAGAGGTCGGTGTCTAGCAGGACCGATAATCAGCATTTCCGTTTTTTTGGCATTAAGTTGCAAAAAGTTAGCGGACATCCATTGTTTAATTTCATTAAGACACGCTTCCAGCTGACTACAGTCCGGCGTGTTGGTCAGCTTTAGGGGCATGTAGAGTTGGGTGTCATCAGCATAACAGTGAAAGCTAACACCGTATTTGCGTATGACGTCACCCAGCGGCAGCATGTAGATGCTGAAGAGTACAGGGCCAAGGACCGAACCCTGGGGAACTCCACACGTTACCTTCAACAAGTTTTTAGTTATTTTTATATTTTTTTTTTCCCCCAAATAGTTCAAGAAAGACCACTGCAGATGAGCAATATTTTGCACTGTTATACAATTTAATAAATCAGAAACTGATGACATAGTGCTGTATTTTACTTCTTTGTCTCTTTTTTTCAACCAAAAATGCTTTGCTCTGATTAGGGGGTACTTGAATTAAAAAAATGTTCACAGGGGGTACATCACTGAAAAAAGGTTGAGAACCACTAGCCTAGTGGTTAGAGTGTCCGCCCTGAGATCGGTAGGTCGTGAGTTCAAATCCCGGCCGAGTCATACCAAAGACTATAAAGATGGGACCCATTGCTTCTCGGCATAAAGGGTTGGAATTGGGGGTTAAATCACCATTAATGATTCCCGGGCGTGGCACCGCTGCTGCTCACTGCTCCCCTCACCTCCCAGGGGGGTGATCAAGGTTGATGAGTCAAATGCAGAGAATCATTTCGCCACATCTAGTATGTGTGTGACAATCATTGGTACTTTAACTTTAACCTTTGTCTTGTGTTGGGGTCGGCACCGACCCGTTTTAGTGTTTAAATGCATAAAGCAACCACATAAATGTATTTTTTTTTAACTAAGGCTTTTTTACTTTGTCAGGAACTTTTATTTTAACAAAATAAAATGTAAAATGGGGATAGGTTGATTGGCAACACTAAATTGGCCCTAGTGTGTGAATGTGAGTGTGAATGTTGTCTGTCTATCTGTGTTGGCCCTGCGATGAGGTGGCGACTTGTCCAGGGTGTACACCACCTTCCGCCCGATTGTAGCTGAGATAGGCGCCAGCGCCCCCCGCAACCCCAAAAGGGAATAAGCTGTAGGAAAGGGATGGATGGATGGAAAATGTATTTTTTTTTTTTTTTTACTAAATTATAAAATGATCTGGTTGAAATTATCACCTTGGTGTTGTAAGGGTCGGTTTTGACCCAGTTCTAAAAATAAGATTATCAAGCAATAATTAGAGCCAAAACTGAACACACTGAAAGCCAGCTCCTCTACCAAACATGTGAGTTCGAGGGGATTCTCATTTTTTTTGTTATCCAGTACAAAAACAAACAAAGACACGGGCATTTTTAAGACACATGAGGTAAATTCAGTACAAAATTCTTAAAATGAAAAAAATAATAAAAATAATTTATTTAAGAGAAGTGTTCCGATACCTCTCAGTAATAGTCAGGTAACACAACAACCTTTTATTTATTCAGACGATTCTCTTGAGGTTCATTTTACCATTTTTTTAATTGAAATCGAGGGGTATACTGAGAAATAAAAGGCCCAATGGCCCACACCAAAAATATTAAAACCAATACCTTCCTGGGTAAGGAAGCCTAACAAGGTAACCAAGAGATGAGAAACAAATTGGATGATAGATAATTGTTTTAGTGTATTTCACAGCTGATTTAAGACATGGGTCAAAACCGACCCATTAAAGGGGAACATTATCACCAGACCTATGTAAGCGTCAATATATACCTTGATGGTGCAGAAAAAAAGACCATATATTTTTTTAAACGATTTCCGAACTCTAAATGGGTGAATTTTGGCGAATTAAACGCCTTTCTGTTTATCGAGCTGGAGGCGATGACGTCAGAATGTGACGTCACCGAGGGAACACACCCGCCATTTTCATTTTCAACACATTACAAACACTGGGTCTCAGCTCTGTTATTTTCCATTTTTTGGGCTATTTTTTGGTACCTTGGAGACATCATGCCTCGTCGGTGTGTTGTCGGAGGGTGTAACAACACTAACAGGGAGGGATTCAAGTTGCACCACTGGCCCGAAGATGCCAAAGTGTCTGCCGCCAGACCCCCATTGAATGTGCTGGAGTGTCTCCACATTTTACCGGCGATGCTAAGGCAGACATGACACAGAGATGTATGGATAACTATTTGCAACGATAGTCAACGAAATCACGAAGGTGAATTTTGTTGTTGACTTATGTGCTAATCAGACCTATTTGGTTGCGGCGTGACTGCCAGCTAATCGATGCTAACATGCTACGCTAATCGATGCTAACATGCTATGCTAATCGATGCTAACATGCAATTTACCGGCGATGACAGACATGGCACAGAGAAGTATGGATAACCTGCAGATGCATTTGCAATGATAAAGTCAAACAAAATCACAAAGGTGAGTTTTGTTGATGTTGACTTATGTGCTAATCAGACATATTTGGTCGCGGCGTGACTGCCAGCTAATCGATGCTAACATGCTATTTACCGGTGGTGCTAAAGCAGACATGCTACAGAGATGTATGGATAACCTGCAGATGCATTTGCAACTACATTACGTTTCCTTCCACCCACATTTAATGCGAAAAAAACACTTACCAATCGACGGATTTAAGTTGCTCCACTGTCACGAGATGCGAAAGTCCTGATCGTTTGGTCCGCACATTTTACCGGCGATACTAACGCAGCTGTTCGGCCATGCTATGAATAGCGTCAATAACTATTCGCTCAGTAGCTTCAGTTTCTTCTTCAATATTTTCATACTCCAACCATCTGTTTCAATACATGCGTAATCTGTTGAATCGCTTAAGTCGCTGAAATCTGAGTTTGAATCCGAGCTAATGTCGCTATATCTTGCTGTGGTATTCCCATTGTTTGTTTACATTGGCAGCACTGTGTGACGTCACTGGGAAATGGACAGTGGTTTCGAAGATAGTGAAAATAAGGCAATTTAAAGCTTTATTTAGGGATACTCCGAGACCGGTAAAATTTTGAAAAAAACTTCAAAAAATACAACAAGTCACTGGGAACTGATTTTTATTGTTTTTAACCCTTTTGAAATTGTGATAATGTTCCCCTTTAACGAGATGGTAAAAGAACGATAACACAAGAGGAAGGTTAAATAAGAAAATCTCATTTCAGTAGGCCTTTAAAAAGAAATGGAGTTAAGATGTTATTTTTTATATTTAATACACATACCGTAGTAAAAAGGTGGATTATTGTCCGTGTTGTGTTGTGTTGACAGGATGCTTTTCAAGAAATTCAAAAACATAAGAGGGGGTTTGGGGGCAGTGGGGGGAGGGGTGTACCCTTACAATACATGTTTTTTTTTCACCCTGACCTGAATACTACTAAAGACATAGAAAAGACCAAACTGAGAGGAGGCTTAAAGGCTGGTGGCACAATAACAACCTCACAACAGCTGACCTGCTTGGAGGTCCGGTGAGAGGGTGAGACGAGGCATGAAGGTCGGGTGCTCACTTATTGTCACCGCTCCTTTTGTGTGTCATGAGCTGCTCGTGAATGCATAAAGTTTCTTTCAAAGCCCCCGGCCGGTCAATGTCTGTCAACACATAAAGGACCAAGTCCATCAAGGTCAAGGCTGATTGTAGGGGGTGGGGGGCAGCTAAACACTCCAGCTGATAACTACAATGTCAATCTGGGGTCCTCTTTGCAGGATGAGCTCAACTGTGTTAAAGGGGAACATTATCACAATTTCAAAAGGGTTAAAAACAATAAAAATCAGTTCCCAGTGGCTTGTTGTATTTTTTGAAATTTTTTTCAAAATTTTACCGGTCCCGGAATATCCCTAAATAAAGCTTTAAAGTGCTTGATTTTCGCTATTTGCGATGCGACTGTCCATTTCCCTGTGACGTCACACAGTGCTGCCAATGTAAACAAACAATGGGAATAGCACAGCAAGATATAGCGACATTAGCTCGGATTCAAACTCGGATTTCAGCGGTTTAAACGATTCAACAGATTACGCATGTATTGAAACAGATGGTTGGAGTATGAAAGTATTGAAGAAGAAACTGAAGCTATTGAGCGAATAGCTATTGACGCTATTCATAGCCATAGCATGGCCGAATAGCTGCGTTAGCATCGCCGGTAAAATGTGCGGACCAAAGGATCAGGACTTTCGCATTTTGTGATAATGGAGCAACTTAAATCCGTCGATTGGTAAGTGTGTTTTTCGCATTACATGTGGGTGGAAGGAAACGTGATATAGAGTTGCAAATGCATCTACAGGTTATCCATACGTCTCTGTGCCATGTCTGCTTTAGCACCGCCGGTAAATAGCATGTTAGCATCGATTAGCTGGCAGTCACGCCGCGACCAAATATGTCTGATTAGCACATAAGTCAACATCAACAAAACTCACCTTTGTGATTTCATTGACTTTATCATTGCAAATGCATCTGCAGGTTATCCATACTTCTCTGTGCCATGTCTGTCATCGCCGGTAAGTTGCATGTTAGCATCGATTAGCATAGCATGTTAGCATCGATTAGCATAGCATGTTAGCATCGATTAGCTGGCAGTCACGCCGCAACCAAATATGTCTGATTAGCACATAAATCAACAACAAAACTCACCTTTGTGATTTCGTTGACTTTATCGTTGCAAATGCATCTGCAGGTTATCCATACTTCTCTGTGCCATGTCTGTCATCGCCGGTAAGTTGCATGTTAGCATCGATTAGCATAGCATGTTAGCATCGATTAGCGTAGCATGTTAGCATCGATTAGCTGGCAGTCACGCCGCAACCAAATATGTCTGATTAGCACATAAATCAACAACAAAACTCACCTTTGTGATTTCGTTGATTTTATCGTTGCAAATGCATCTGCAGGTTATCCATACTTCTCTGTGCCATGTCTGTCATCGCCAGTAAATAGCATGTTAGCATCGATTAGCATAGCATGTTAGCATCAATTAGCATAGCATGTTAGCATCGATTAGCTGGCAGTCACGCCGCAACCAAATATGTCTGATTAGCACATAAATCAACAAAAAAACTCACCTTTGTGATTTCGTTGACTTTATCATTGCAAATGCATCTGCAAGTTATCCATACTTCTCTGTGCCATGTCTGTCATCGCCGGTAAATTGCATGTTAGCATCGATTAGCATAGCATGTTAGCATCAATTAGCATAGCATGTTAGCATCGATTAGCTGGCAGTCACGCCGCAACCAAATATGTCTGATTAGCACATAAATCAACAACAAAACTCACCTTTGTGATTTCGTTGACTTTATCGTTGCAAATGCATCTGCAGGTTATCCATACTTCTCTGTGCCATGTCCGTCATCGCCAGTAAATAGCATGTTAGTATCGATTAGCGTAGCATGTTAGCATCGGTTAGCTGGCAGTCATGCTGCGACCAAATATGTCTGATTAGCACATAAGTCAACAACATCAACAAAACTCATCTTTGGGATTTCGTTGACTATCGTTGCAAATGCATCTGCAGGTTATCCATACTTCTCTGTGCCATGTCTGTCATCGCCGGTAAAATGTGAAGACACTACTGCACATTAAATGGGGGTCTGGCGGCAGACACTTTCGCATCTTCGGGCCAGTGGTGCAACTTGAATCCCTCCCTGTTAGTGTTGTTACACCCTCCGACAACACACCGACAAGGCATGATGTCTCCAAGGTTCCAAAAAATAGTCGAAAAAACGGAAAATAACAAAGCTGAGTCCCGTGTGTGTAATGTGTGGAAAATGAAAATGGCGGTTGTATTACCTCGGTGACGTCACGTTCTGACGTCATCACCACCAGAACAATAAACAGAAAGGCTTTTAATTCGCCAAAATTCACCCATTTAGAGTTCGGAAATCGGTTAAAAAAATATATGGTCTTTTTTCTGCACCATCAAGGTATATATTGATGCTTACATAGGTCTGCTGATAATGTTCCCCTTTAACATCTGTTACATAAGCACAACATTCTAATCTGCTGCAAAACTCATCCCGAGCAGTAACATGCTTGTCTTTCTATACATTTGTACGGAAAATACAAATGTTCCATTATGCAAAAGCCCCGAGTTCCTCCTCTCGATGCTGGGTATGATCATATGAAAAGAAGGTGTCGCCAGAACAATAGCTGGAGGCTAATCTCAGCGGGAGCAGAGGGCAAGCAGAGATTTTGGGGGTCGGCTTCCATACAGGGCCTCATCACAGCATGCAGAAATCCTCACAAGTGGGGGGAGGGTGCGACAGTCCTTTTGAAGGAATATTGTTGAAATTCTGTTTCTTGTACGTTATGATTTATTTTATTGATACTGCACCAAGGGAATGTTTTGCGTGTGCAATTTAGTCCAAACTGTTTTTGCGATTGGAGATGACAGGTTCATCCCTCCCATTTCCTCACGCCTGCAGGATCACTGCTGGACCTTCCCATTGTTCAGTCAACATTGAGACCTCAACTCGCAGTGACACTCCTTTCCTTCCCTTCAAGCTGCAGTCATGGAAAAGTGCGGTGTGGAAATGCTTTCTTAAAAACCCCGTTTCCATATGAGTTGGGAAATTGTGTTTGATGTAGATATAAACGGAATACAATGATTTGCAAATCATTTTCAACCCATATTCAGATGAATATGCTACAAAAACAACATATTTGATGTTCAAACTGATAAACATTTTTTTGTTGTTGCAGATAATCATTAACTTTAGAATTTGATGCCAGCAACACGTGACGAAGAAGTTGGGAAAGGTGGCAATATGTACTGATAAGGTTGAGGAATGCTCATCAAACACTTATTTGGAACATCCCACAGGTGTGCAGGCTAATTGGGAACAGGTGGGTGCCTTGATTGAGTTTAAAAACAGCTTCCCAAAAATGCTCAGTCTTTCTCAAGAAAGGATGGGGCGAGGTACACCCCTTTGTCCACAACTGCGTGAGCAAATAGTCAAACAGTTTAAAAACAACGTTTCTCAAAGTGCAATTGCAAGAAATTTAGGGATTTCAACATCTACGGTCCATAATATCATCAAAAGGTTCAGAGAATCTGGAGAAATCACTCCACATAAGCGACATGGCCGGAAACCAACATTGAATGACCGTGACCTTCGATCCCTCAGACGCCACTGTATCAAAAACCGACATCAATCTCTAAAGGATATCATTACATAGGCTCAGGAACACTTCAGAAAACCACTGTCACTAAATACAGTTGGTCGCTACATCTGTAAGTGCAAGTTAAAGCTCTACTATGCAAAGCGAAAGCCATTTATCAACAACATCCAGAAACGCCACCGGCTCCTCTGGGCCCGAGATCATCTAAGATGGACTGATGCAAAGTGGAAAAGTGCTCTGTGGTCTGACGAGTCCACATTTCAAATTTTTTGGGGAAATATTCGACATCGTGTCATCCGGACCAAAGGGGAAGCGAACCATCCAGACTGTTAGCGACGCAAAGTTCATAAGCCAGCATCTGAAATTGTATCGGGGTGCATTAGTGCCCAAGGCATGGGTAACTTACACATCTGTGAAGGCACCATTAACGCTGAAAGGTACAAACAGGTTTTGGAACAACATATGCTGCCATCCAAGCGCCGTCTTTTTCATGGACGCCCCTGCTTATTTCAGCAAGACAATGCCAAGCCACATTCAGCACATGTTACAACAGCGTGGCTTTGTAAAAAAAAGAGTGTGTTTACTTTCTTGGCATTGTGTGTGTGGCGCATTATGAAGCGGAAAATACGACACCGGAGAACGACTGAACCTCTACATAAAACAAGGATGGAAAAAAATTCCACTTTCAAAGCTTCAACAATTAGTTTCCTCAGTTCCCAAATGTTCGTTGAGTGTTGTTAAAAGAAAAGGTGATGTAACACAGAGGTGAACATGCCCTTTCCCAACTACTTTGGCACGTGTTGCAGCCGAGAAATTCTACGTGAATTATTATTTGCAAAAAAAAAATAAAGTTTATGAGTTTGAACACCAAACAACTTGTCTTTGTAGTGCATTCAATTAAATATGGGTTGAAAATGATTAGCAAATTATTGTATTCCATTTATATTGACATCCAACACAATTTCCCAACTCATATGGAAACGGGGTTTGTACTTCTGAGTGGGGTTGTCCCGATGCCAATATGCCAAAATGTTTTTCAATACTTTTCTATACATTATGTTTCTTTTCTGAATAAAGGGGACCCAAAAAATGGCATTGTTGGCTTTATTTTAACAGAAAAATATTATGGTACATTAAACATATGTTTCCTATTGCAACCAATAAATATTGAGGAATATGTCTGTTCTACTGGATTATGTTTTTTATTTTCTAAATCGATGATTTTTTTTCTTCTTTATTGGACTGCCTCTACGTACAGTGGGGCAAAAAAGTATTTAGTCAGCCACCGATTGTGCAAGTTCTCCCACTTAAAATGATGACAGAGGTCTGTAATTTTCATCATAGGTACACTTCAACTGTGAGAGACAGAATGTGAAAAAAAAATCCAGGAATTCACATTGAAGGAATTTTAAAGAATGTATTTGTAAATTATGGTGGAAAATAAGTATTTGGTCAACCTTCCAAAGCTCTCACTGAAGGAAGGAGGTTTTGGCTCAAAATCTCACGATACATGGCCCCATTCATTCTTTCCTTAACACGGATCAATCGTCCTGTCCCCTTAGCAGAAAAACAGCCCCTAAGCATGATGTTTCCACCCCCATGCTTCACAGTAGGTATGGTGTTCTTGGGATGCAACTCAGTATTTTTCTTCCTCCAAACACGACGAGTTGAGTTTATACCAAAAAGTTCTATTTTTGGTTTCATCTGACCACATGACATTCTCCCAATCCTCTGCTGTATTATCCATGTATCCATTTTGGAATAAACTCAACTCGTCGGTAGGTACATCTGTAAGTGCAAGTTAAAACTCTACTATGCAAAGCGAATGCCACCGGCTTCGCTGGGCCTGAGCTTACCTAAGATGGACTGGTGCAAAGTGTAAAAGTGTTCTGTGGTCTGACGAGTCCACATTTCAAATTGTTTTTGGGAAGTGTGGACATCGTGTCCTCCAGAACAAAGAGGAAAAGAACCATCCGGATTGTTATAGGCGCAAAGTTCAAAAGCCAGCATCTGTGATGGTATGAGGGTGTATTAGTGCCCAAGGCATGGGTAACTTACACATCTGTGAAGGCACCATTAATGCTGGACGGTACATACAGGTTTTAGAGCAAGAAATGTTGCTATCCAAGCAACGTTTGAATGGGCGCCCCTGCTTATTTCAGCAAGACAATGCCAAGCCACGTGTTACAACAGTGTGACTGCATAGTACTGGACTGGCCTGCTTGTAGTCCAGACCTGTGTCCCATTGAAAATGTGTGAGAATGATAAAGCCTAAAATACCTGTTGAACAACTTAAGCTGTACATCAAGCAAGAATGGGAAAGAATTCCACCAGAAAAGCTTTAAAAATTGGTCTCCTCAGTTTCCAAAAGTTCGCTCATTGTTGATAAAAGGCCATGTAACACAGTGGTAAAAATGCCGCTTTTCAACCTTTTTTGCAATGTGTTGCTGCCATTAAATCCTAAATTAAAGGCCTACTGAATTGAGATTTTCTTATTCAAACAGGGATAGCAGGTCCATTCTGTGTGTCATAATTGATCATTTCGCGATATTGCCATATTTTTGCTGAAAGGATTTAGTAGAGAACAACGAGGATAAAGTTCGCAACTTTTGGTCGCTAATAAAAAAGCCTTACCTGTACCAGAAGTAGCAGACGATGTGTGCGTGACATCACGGGTTGTGGAGCTCTTCACATCCTCACATTGTTTACAATCATAGCCAGCAGCAGCTAGAGCTATTCGGACCGAGAAAGCGACAATTTCCCCATTAATTTGAGCTAGGATGAAAGATTCGTGGATGAGAAAACTTAGAGTGAAGGACTAGAAAAAAAAAGGCGATTCAAGTGAGCGATTCAGACACATTTACTAGGATCCATCCATCATCCATCATCTTCCGCTTATCCGAGGTCGGGTCGCGGGGGCAACAGCCTAAGCAGTGAAACCCAGACTTCCCTCTCCCCAGCCACTTCGTCTAGCTCTTCCCGGGGGATCCCGAGGCGTTCCCAGGCCAGCCGGGAGACATAGTCTTCCCAACGTGTCCCCGTTGCCTCCTACCGGTTGGACGTGCCCTAAACACCTCCCTAGGGAGGCGTTCGGGTGGCATCCTGACCAGATGCCCGAACCACCTCATCTGGCTCCTCTCCATGTGGAGGAGCAGCGGCTTTACTTTGAGTTCCTCCCGGATGGCAGAGCTTCTCACCCTATCTCTAAGGGAGAGACCCGCCACACGGCGGAGGAAACTCATTTCGGCCGCTTGTACCCGTGATCTTATCCTTTCGGTCATGACCCAAAGCTCATGACCATAGGTGAGGATGGGAACGTAGATCGACCGGTAAATTGAGAGCTTTGCCTTCCGGCTCATCTCCTTCTTCACCACAACGGATCGGTATAACGTCCGCATTACTGAAGACGCCGCACCGATCCGCCTGTCGATCTCACGATCCACTCTTCCCCCACTCGTGATCAAGACTCCTAGGTACTTGAACTCCTCCACTTGGGGCAGGGTCTCCTCCCCAACCCGGAGATGGCATTCCGGGCGAGAACCATGGACTCGGTCGCTTCACACTCGGCTGCGAACCGATCCAGCGAGAGCTGAAGATCCCGGTCGGATGAAGCCATCAGGACCACATCATCTGCAAAAAGCAGAGACCTAATCCTGCGGTTGCCAAACCGGAACCCCTCAACGCCTTGACTGCGCCTAGAAATTCTGTCCATAAAAGTTATGAACAGAATCGGTGACAAAGGACAGCCTTGGCGGAGTCCAACCCTCACTGGAAATGTGTTCGACTTACTGCCGGCAATGCGGACCAAGCTCTGGCACTGATCGTACAGGGAACGGACCGCCACAATAAGACAGTCCGATACCCCATACTCTCTGAGCACTCCCCACAGGACTTCCCGAGGGACACGGTCGAATGCCTTCTCCAAGTCCACAAAGCACATGTAGACTGGTTGGGCAAACTCCCATGCACCCTCAAGAACCCTGCCGAGAGTAGGATAATTCTGGAAAATCCCTTATCTGCCTATTGTGTTGCTAGTGTTTTAGTGAGATTAAATAGTACCTGAAAATCGGAGGGGTGTGGCCACGGGTGTGTTGACGCCAGAGTCTCTGAAGGAAGTCACGACAACTGCAGCAGGACGTACTGTAAACTCCGCTGATGTCCCCGGTAAGAGGCGACTTATTACCACAATTTTTTCACCGAAAACTGCCGGTTGACATGTGGTCGGGATCGATTTTCGCTTGACTGCTCTGATCCATAGTAAAACTTCATCTTCGGGAATTTTAAGCAAGGAAACACCGGCTGTGTTTTTGTGGCTAAAGGCTAAAAGCTTCCCACCTCCATCTTTCTACTTTGACTTCTCCATTATTAATTGAACAAATCGCAAACGATTCAGCAACACAGATGTCCAGAATACTGTGTAATTATGCGATTAAAGCAGACTACTTATAGCTTGGATCAGACTGGAAAATAATGTCCGCTACAACCCGACACGTCACAAGCACGCGTCATCATACCGAGACGTTTTCAACACGACACTTCGCGGGAAATTTAAAATTGCAATTTAGTAAACTAAAAAGGCCGTATTGGCATGTGTTGCAATGTTAATATTTCATCATTGATATATAAACTATCAGACTGCGTGGTCGGTAGTAGTGGCTTTCAGTAGGCCTTTAATGATAGATTGCAAAAAAAAAAAATTACGTTTCTCAGTTCGAACATTAAATATCTTGTCTTTGCAGTCTATTCCATTGAATATAAGTTGATAATGATTTGCAAACCATCGTATTCTGTTTTTTTTTTTTTTACAAATTACAAAATGTGCCAACTTCAATGGTTTTGGGTTTGCACATCCGTCAAGTGAAGTGAAGTGAATTATATTTATATAGCGCTTTTCTCAGGTGACTCAAAGCGCTTTACATAGTGACACCCAATATCTAAGTTCCATTTAAACCAGTGTGGGTGAAACTGGGAGCAGGTGGGTAAAGTGTCTTGCCCAAGGACACAACGGCAGTAATTAGGATGGCACAAGTGGGAATCGAACCTGCAACCCTCAAGTTGCTGGCACGGCTACTCTACCAACCGAGCTATGCCGCCAATCTGTGACATCACAATTGATAGATGGATAGATAGATAGTACTTTATTGATTCCTTCAGGAGAGTTCCTTCAGGACAATTAACATTCCAGCAGCAGTGTACAGAGTTGAGATCAATTTAAAGAAAAAAGTAAAAAGTAAATAATGGGGGTTTAAAAGGAAACAAAATAGAGAAATATTACAAAAAGAATAAAAACAATGGGAATAACAATATAACAGTAAAATAAGAATATAACAAGACAAAGTAGGCAGTAGTGACCATGTTATGAAAATGTATTGCACTGTTAATGTTTTGCATCCCCTGTCATCCTAATACCCCCCCGTCCCCCGTCCCAGAGAGGAGTTGTACAGTCTAATGGCGTGTGGGACAAAGGAGTTCTTGAGTCTATTAGTCCTGCACTTGGGATGAAGCAGTCTAGCACTGAACAGGCTCCTCTGGCTACTGATAACACTATGCAGAGGGTGACTGGCATCATCCAGGATGCTCACTAGTTTGTCAACAGTCCTCTTCTCTGCCACCGTCACCAGTGAGTCCAGTTTCATTCCCATTGTAGAACCGGCCCGCCTGATCAGTTCCTCAAGTCTGGAGCTGTCCTTCTTAGATGTTCTGCCCCCCCAGCACACTACCATGTAGAACAGAACACTGGCAACCACAGACTGGTAGTACATCCACAGGAGTTTTCTACAGATGTTGAAGGAGTGCAGTCTCCTGAGGAAGTACAGCCTGCTCTGTCCTTTCTTGTACTGGTGGTCCGTGTTAACAGTCCAGTCGGGCTTATTGTCCACCCAAACCCCGAGGTACTTGAATGAGTCCACGGTCTGTACCTCAACTCCCTCGATCACAATAGGTTGTGACCGTGGACTCGACCTCCCAAAGTCAATGACCAGCTCCTTGGTCTTTGATGGATTGAGCTGCAAGACGACAGAGCACTCAAGAGGCATTCAAAACTGCACCAACCTTATGATGTTACTCTTTGGCATGGTTGAACACAAGTATCCAACATTGTAAGCAACATTTTATGAGTCAGAAAAAAGGAAAGTCCTCATATTTATCCTCTAGAATTCAAGAAGTGATTATTGTCATTATGCATGCACATCGTACAATTTAGTTTGGTAGCTTCAAAAGCCGTAATTGCGACATTGCAAACAGCAGGCTATGATACAACACAGTAAAAATAAAGTGCAGCGGTGCGGGACAGTGCAAATCGCAGTCTTTACAGCATTTAAACGTGTGTGTGTGTGTGTGTGTGTGTGTGTGTGTCTGTGTGTTTGAGTGTGTGCTTGTGTGTCTGACTCCAGGGGATGGTGCTCTTGTATCTCTGCAGTTCAGTAGGGGGGCACTCTGTGTGTGTGTGTGTGTGTGTGTGTGTGTGTGTGTGTGTGTGTGTGTGTGTGTGTGTGTGTGTGTGTGTGTGTGTGTGTGTGTGTGTGTGTGTGTGTGTGTGTGTGTGTGTGTGTGTGTGTGGAGTGGGCGGGAGGGATTTTGCACCTCTGAGGGAAAATTGCTGTCTCTGTCTGGTGGTTCTGGTTAATTGTTCAATTAAATATTAATACATATATAAACATAATACAAATATCGAATGTTAAATATGCTGATATGTTTTTAACTGCATCTTTTTGATGCAATTAATCAAAGAAGGAGAGAAAGCACAATTCGATGACAAAATAAAATTCAGTGAAGGACAGAACAGTAGTAGACTTAGTGGCCAGGATCACATGAACAAGAACGAGTTGCATGTCTTTTTGTGTTTCATAGTACAATATATTGATTATAATCTGATCTGCGGCATGTATTTCCGAATCTGCCCTTCATTAAATATTACAAGTGTGACAGGTCTCTAGCCGTCATCGTGCGCTTACATCAGGGGTAGGGAACCTATGGCTCGGGAGCCAGATGTGGCTCTTTTGATGACTGCATCTGGCTCTCGGATAAATCTGAGCTGATGCATTTAAGTCTCACCTTAAAACTCATCTGTATACTCTAGCCTTTAAATAGACCTCCTTTTTAGACCAGTTGATCTGCCGCTTCTTTTCTTTCTCCTATGTCCCCCCCTCCCTTGTGGAGGGGGTCCGGTCCGATGACCATGGATGAAGTACTGGCTGTCCAGAGTCGAGACCCAGGATGGACCGCTCGTCGGGACCCAGGATGGACCGCTCGCCTGTGTATCGGTTGGGGACATCTCTACGCTGCTGCTCCGCCTCCGCTTGGGATGGTTTCCTGTGGACGGGACTCTCGCTGTTGTCTTGGATCCGCTTGAACTGAACTGTGTTGGAGCCACTATGGATTGAACTTTCACAGCATCATGTTAGACCCGCTCGACATCCATTGCTTTCGGTCCCCTAGAGGGAGGGAGGGGGGGTTGCCCACATCTGAGGTCCTCTCCAAGGTTTCTCATAGTCAGCATTGTCACTGGCGTCCCACTGGATGTGAATTCTCCCTGCCCACTGGGTGTGAGTTTTCCTTGCCCTTTTGTGGGTTCTTCCGAGGATGTTGTAGTCGTAATGATTTGTGCAGTCCTTTGAGACATTTGTGATTTGGGGCTATATAAATAAACATTGATTGATTGATTGATCATTGATTGATGTTGCTTAAAACGATAAGTAATGAATATTTTCACTTGTAATCACAGTGTAAAAAATAATGTTCAAAATATAAAACATTCTCATGCATTTTTAATCCATCCATCCATTCAAGAAGTTGCGTTAATGGTAAGAAGTTATTTAGTTATTATTGGTTAGTGTGGGGCTTGCCTTCCTGGGGGTTCTTCAGACCCCCAAGCACCGACATGAGAGCCTTTTTCAGGGTTGCAATATTGTTTTATTTTTCAATGAGTCTCTCAGTTGTTTTCCAGCAATTGTATTTCCAACCCCAACCCCATCTCTCCTCCTGGCTGCTGCTTATAACAGAGCGACAGGTGATTAGATAACAAGGCCCAGGTGGGCCATCTACGCACCTGTCGCTGCAGGCCACGCCCCCTCCACAGTTAGCATCAGAATAACAATGTTATTACAAAGAGTAAGAGACCTTTTATACTCTAGAAATGTTGGTCTTACTTAAAAATGCACGCGTTTAGTTGTGTTCAGTATTAAAAAAAATATTATATGGCTCTTACGGAAAAATATTTTAAAATATTTGGCTTTTCGGCTCTTTCAGCCAAAAAGGTTCCCGACCCCTGGCTTACATGGACCTTCGATACAACACGCATTATAGCAGTTTTGACTCTCATTTATTGTTTCAATAAACATGCTTTCGTTCCAGCTGATCGCGCCAATTTCTAGCACGACCTCCTTACCTGCTCGTCTCGGCGCGCCTTTCGGTGGCCGGTGGCTGCGTCTTCCGCGGGATTTCATCTTTCTCCTGGTCGCTCTCGTCGTCTTCCTTGTCTTCATTGTCCGTTGTTCCTTCTCCTACTTCTGCCACGATTGCTCCTCCTTCTCCCCTTTTATGCTGCAGCAGAAGATGCAGGGATTGAGAGCAGGTGTGTCGTTTACGCACCTGACTCGGATTGCTGCAGCGTCGCTCCAAGTGCGCCCCGCCTCTCCGCACCGCTGCATGCTCCGCCTCCTGGCCGCCATCTCGGGTAGGACCGCTGTCTGTCCTATCCTGCTGTCGGCTCGTCGGCTCCGTCTCTCCACAACAAGATATTCACAAACCCTAAAACCAGTAAAGTTGGCACGTTGTGTAAACCGTAAATAAAAACAGAATTCAATGATTTGCAAATCCTTTTATGAACTATGTTCCATTGAATAGATTGCAAAAACAAGATACTTGACGTTCGAATGGAAAAACATTTATTTTTCGCAAATATTAGCTAATTTGGAATTCGATGCCTGCAACATGTTTCAAAAAAGCTGGCACAAGTGGAAAGAAAGACTGATAAAGTTGAGGGATGCTCATCAAACACGTATTTGGAAGATCCCACAGGTGAACAGGCTAATTGGGAACAAGTGGGTGCCATAATTTGGTGAAAAAGCAGCTTTCATGAAATGCCCAGTCATTCACAAACAAGGATGGGGCGAGGGTCACCACTTTGTGAACAAATTGTCGAACAGTTTAAGAACATTTCCTTAACCAGCTACTGCAAGGAATTTAGGGATTTCACCATCTACGGTCCGTAATAGCATCAAAATGTTCAGAGAATCTGGAGAAATCACTGCACGTAAGCGATAATATTACGGATCTTCGATCCCTCAGGCGGCACTGCATCAAAAAGTAACATCAGTGTGTAAAGGATATCCCCACATGAGCTCAGGAACATTTCATAAAACCACTAATTTGGAATTCGATGCCTGCAACATGTTTCAAAAAAGCTGGCACAAGTGGAAAGAAAGACTGATAAAGTTGAGGGATGCTCATCAAACACGTATTTGGAAGATCCCACAGGTGAACAGGCTAATTGGGAACAAGTGGGTGCCATAATTTGGTGAAAAAGCAGCTTTCATGAAATGCCCAGTCATTCACAAACAAGGATGGGGCGAGGGTCACCACTTTGTGAACAAATTGTCGAACAGTTTAAGAACATTTCCTTAACCAGCTACTGCAAGGAATTTAGGGATTTCACCATCTACGGTCCGTAATAGCATCAAAATGTTCAGAGAATCTGGAGAAATCCCTGCACGTAAGCGATAATATTACGGATCTTCGATCCCTCAGGCGGCACTGCATCAAAAAGTAACATCAGTGTGTAAAGGATATCCCCACATGGGCTCAGGAACATTTCATAAAACCACTGTCAGTAACTGCAGTTGGTCGCTACATCTGTAAGTTTGAGTTAAAACTCTACTATGCAAAGCAAGTCAAGGCCAAGCCACAGTCTGCACATGTTACAACAGCGTGACTTTGTAGCAAAAGAGTGCGGGTACAAGTCTGGCCTTCCTGTAGTCGCCCATTGAAAATATGTGAAGCATGAAATACAACAACGGGGACACAGGACTGTTGAACGACATAAGCTGTACTTCAAGCAAGAATGGGAAATAATTCCACCTGAAAAGCTTCAAAAATTGGTCTCCTCAGTTCAACTTTATTGTCTTTGAGGTTCCAAATGTGCTTGCTGAATTGCGGAATTCTACAGAACTCAGCAAGCACATTTGGAACCTCAAAGACAACAATGTTGAATATTCAATAACATGGCACATTCTTGCATCCAGCACACCTTACAACAGTGGTAATAAAAGATGTAACCTATGCCTCAAAGAGAAACTGTTTATTATATATCATCCAGACCTGTCTTCCCTCAACAAGCGCAGTTAAATCATATCAACATGCCGTCACAGACGGAAACACCTCCTAGGTAACACATGAACCAATCACCACACTCTACGCCTGGATGTACCCACCCACTCTGTGCCCTATATAAACCATTGTATGTGAATGCTTCCATTAAAATCTCCTGATGATTGAGGGAAACCTCATGAAACAGTTCTGTAGAGATGAAGTATTCTTGTGATTTTTCCCAAACATCCATATATATATATATATACACATATATATATACATATATATATATATATATATATATATATATATATATCTATATCTATCTATATATATATATATATATATATATATATATATATATATATATATATATATATCCATCCATTCATTTCCTACTGCTTTATTGCCTTTGGTGTCGCGGGGGGCGCTGGTGCCTATCTCAGCTACAATTGGGTGGAAGACGGTGTACACCGTGGACAATATATATATATACATATATATATACATATATATATATATATATATATATATATATATATATATATATATGTATATATATAAAATTCAATATCGATTCTTGGGGTCACGATACGATAATATATCGATTTTTTCGATTCGATTCTCGATAGAAAAACGATATTTTTCCGATTCAAAACGATTCTGTATTCATTCAATACATAGGATTTCAGCTGGATCTACCCCAGTCTGCTGACATGCTAGCAGAGTAGTAGATAAAAAAAAAAAAAACTTTTATAATTGTAAAGTACAATGTTTTATCAACTGATTGCAATAATGTACATTTGTTTTAACTATTAAACGAACCAAAAATATGACAAATTTTATCTTTGTGAAAATATTGGACACAGTGTGTTGTCAAGCGTATGAGATCCGATGCAAGTGTAAGCCACTGTGACACTATTGTTCTTTTTTTAGTATTTTTATAAATGTCTAATGATAATGTCAGTGAGGGATTTTAATCACTGCTATGCTGAAAGTATAGTTAATATTGATACTGTTGTTGATTATATTCATTTTTGTTTCACTACTTTTGGTTTGTTCTGTGTCGTGTTTATTGCAGTTCTGAGTGTTGCTGGGTCAGGTTTGGTTTTGGAATTGGATTGCATTGTTATGGTATTGCTGTGTAGTGGTTTGTTGGATTGAAAAAAAAAATCGATTTTCTATAAATGAGAATCGATTCAGAATCGCACAACATAAACGATTCGATTCGTATTCGAATCGATTTTTTCCCACACCCATAATATATATATATATATGTATATATATATATATATATATATATATATATATATATATATATATATATATATATATATGTATATATGTGTACCCCACCTTCTGCCCGATTGTAGCTGAGATAGGCACCAGCGACCCCCACGACCCTAAAGGAAATAAGCGGGAGAAAATGAATGGATGGATGGACTTCCCGTGGGCCGGATTTTGAACGCTGGCTGTCCGTATCGGCCCGCCGGCCGTAGTTATAGTACAAAATTCTGACATTGAGGGTAGTTCGAATTGAACGTCCCAAGTGCCATCCATCCATCTTCTTCCGCTTATCCGAGGTCGGTTCGCGGGGGCAACAGCCTAAGCAGGGAAGCCCAGACTTCCCTCTCCCCACCCACTTCGTCTAGCTCTTCCCGGGGGATCCCGAGGCGTTCCCAGGCCAGCCGGGAGACATAGTCTTCCCAACGTGTCCTGGGTCTTCCCCGTGGCCTCCTACCGGTTGGACATGCCCTAAACACCTCCCTAGGGAGGCGTTCGGGTGGCATCCTGACCAGATGCCCGACCCACCTCATCTGGCTCCTCTCGATGTGGAGGAGCAGCGGCTTTACTTTGAGTTCCTCCCGGATGGCAGAGCTTCTCACCCTATCTCTAAGGGAGAGCCTCGCCACACGGCGGAGGAAACTCATATCGGCCTTTCGGTCGTGACCCATAGCTCATGACCATAGGTGAGGATGGGAACGTAGATCGACCGGTAAATTGAGAGCTTTGCCTTCCGGCTCAGCTCCTTCTTCACCACAACGGATCGGTACAACGTCCGCATTACTGAAGACGCCGCACCGATCCGCCTGTCGATCTCACGATCCACTCTTCCCCCACTCGTGAACAAGACTCCTAGGTACTTGAACTCCTCCACTTGGGGCAGGGTCTCCTCCCCAACCCGGAGATGGCACTCCACCCTTTTCCGGGCGAGAACCTTGGACTCAGACTTGGAGGTGCTGTTTCTCATTCCGGTCGCTTCACACTCGGCTGCGAACCGATCCAGTGAGAGCTGAAGATCCCGGCCAGATGAAGCCAACAGGACCACATCGTCTGCAAAAAGCAGAGACCTAATCCCGCGGCCACCAAACCGGAACCCTAACCCTAACGCAGAATAACCCTAACCCTAACGCGTCCCCAAGTGGTTCAAACTAAATAAAGCCGAAAGTGCAAACAAGTAAAAACAAACAAAAACACTATTCGCTTGGGACTTTTTGAAACATTCAAATGTCTCGTGATTAACACAACAAACAAAACAAACACAAACACAGGTATCGACATGACCGAAACCTGTATCGATCCGCCCACCCAGTCTGAAGGCTGGTGTCCATCCGTCCCGAAGCTCACGTGCCCCATCCTGCTCGCGCGGGGTGAGGATGAGGAGGAGGAAGAGGAGGCGAGCGGATGTGAGTGTGTAGCAAGTGTTCACTATGCCGGCAAGCCGGCAACTCTTTTTACTGTTTTTTTTGTATTTTTTGGGGGTTCGTTCTTCACAATTAGTACATCCGGTCCTCGGCGGGAGTCCGCCTGGCGTTAAGTGCGGGCTGAGCGGCAGTGAGTAGGAACAATAAGTGGAGCCAACCGAGCACAACAAAAGACACGAGAAGGTGAGCAACGTTTACTACTCGCCATGTTACATTTCTTATATTTAGCGTTCACTTTAACTGCTATGAGACAATACGTGCTATTATGACACGGTGGTCTTTTGCTATATTTTATCCTAATTCGCTGACTTGACACAAAAAGTACTGTGTGTTGTTTTAATGTCAGCTGGAACTTGTGACGTCACCAATGATGTTTTGCTGGTCCTGCAGCTTGTAGGTACTGGAGATCAGTGGTCCCCACTAACTGCACCAATAAGCTTATTAATTGATGTACATCCATCCATCCATTTTCTACCGCTTATTCCCTCTCGGGGTCGCGGGGGGCGCTGGCGCCTATCTCAGCTACAATCGGGCGGAAGGCGGGGTACACCCTGGACAGGTCGCCACCTCATCGCAGGGCCAACACAGATAGACAGACAACATTCACACTCACATTCACACACTAGGGCCAATTTAGTGTTGCCAATCAACCTATCCCCAGGTGCATGTCTTTGGAAGTGGGAGGAAGCCGGAGTACCCGGAGGGAACCCACGCATTCACGGGGAGAACATGCAAACTCCACACAGAAAGATCCCAAGCCTGGATTTGAACACAGGACTGCAGGACAGTGGGGCATAAAACTATTTAGTCAGCCACCGATTGTGCAAGTTCTCCCACTTAAAGGGGAACATTATCACAATTTCAAAAGGTTTAAAAACAGTAAAAATCAGTTCCCAGTGGCTTGTTGTATTTTTTGAAGTTTTTTTTTCGAAATTTTACCGGTCTCAGAATATCCCTAAATAAAGCTTTAAAGTGCCTTATTTTCGGCTCTCTGTGAAGACACTGGCCATTTCCCTGTGACGTCATACAGGGCTGCCAATGTAAACAAACAATGGCGAATACCACAGCAAGATATAGTGACATTAGCTCGGATTCAAACTCGGATATCAGCGATTTAAGCAATTCAACAGATTACGCATGTATTGAAACAGATGGTTGGAGTATGAAAATATTGAAGAAAAAACTGAAGCTATTGAGCGAATAGCTACTGACGCTATTCATAGCCATAGCATGGCCGAATAGCTGCGTTAGCATCGCCGGTAAAATGTGCGGACCAAACGATCAGGACTTTCGCATCTTTTGACACTGGAGCAACTTAAATCCGTCGATTGGTAAGTGTTTTTTTTCGCATTAAATGTGGGTGGAAGGAAATGTAAAATAGTTGCAAATGCATCTGCAGGTTATCCATACATCTCTGTGCCATGTCTGCTTTAGCACCGCCGGTAAATAGCATGTTAGCATCGATTATCTTGCCGATTGTATTGTACCATATGTCCCGGCAAGAAATCTGCGTTCAAAGGACTCCGGCTTGTTAGTGATTCCCAAAGCCCAAATAAAGTCTGCGGGCTATAGAGCGTTTTCCGTTCGGGCTCCAGTACTCTGGAATGCCCTCCCGGTAACAGTTCGAGATGCCACCTCAGTAAAAGCATTTAAGTCTCACCTTAAAACTCATTTGTATACTCTAGCCTTTAAATAGACTCCCTTTTTAGACCAGTTGATCTGCCGTTTCTTTTCTTTTTCTTCTATGTCCCACTCTCCCTTGTGGAGGGGGTCCGGTCCGATCCGGTGGCCATGTACTGCTTGCCTGTGTATCGGCTGGGGACATCTCTGCGCTGCTGATCCACCTCCGCTTGGGATGGTTTCCTGCTGGCTCCGCTGTGAACGGGACTTTCGCTGCTATGTTGGATCCGCTTTGGACTGGACTCTCGCAACTGTGTTGGATCCATTGTGGATTGAACTTTCACAGTATCATGTTAGACCCGCTCGACATCCATTGCTTTCCTCCTCTCCAAGGTTCTCATAGTCATCATTGTCAACGACGTCCCACTGGGTCATTATTGTCACCGATGTCCCACTGGGTGTGAGTTTTCCTTGCCCTTATGTGGGCCTACCGAGGATGTCGTGGTGGTTTGTGCAGCCCTTTGAGACACTAGTGATTTAGGGCTATATAAGTAAACATTGATTGATTGATTGATTGATTAGCGTAGCATGTTATCATCGATTAACTGGCAGTCAACATCAACAAAAATCACCTTTGTGATTTCGTTGACTATCGTTGCAAATGCATTTGCAGGTTATCCATACATCTCTGTGCCATGTCTGTCTTAGCATCGCCGGTCAAATGTGGAGACACTGGCACATTCAATGGGGGTCTGGCGGAAGACACTTTCGCATCTTCGGGCCAGTGGTGCAACTTGAATCCCTCCCTGTTAGTGTTGTTACACCCTCCAACAACACACCGTCGAGGCATGATGTCTCCAAGGTTCCAAAAAATAGTTTAAAAAACGGAAAATAACAGAGGCGGGTGTGTTACCTCGGCGACGTCACATTCTGACGTCATTGCCTCCAGCGCGATTAACAGAAAGGCGTTTAATTCGCCAAAATTCATCCATTTAGAGTTCGGAAATCGGTTAAAAAAATAGATGGTCTTTTTTCTGAACCATCAAGGTATATATTGACGCTTACATAGGTCTGGTGATAATGTTCCCCTTTAAAATGATGACAGAGGTCTGTAATTTTCATCATAGGTACACTTCAACTGTGAGATATAGAATGTGAAAAAAAAAAATCCAGGAATTTACATTGTAGGAATTTTAAAGAATTTATTTGTAAATTATGGTGGAAAATAGGTCAAACAAGGAAGATCTCTGGCTCTCACAGACCTGTAACTTCTTCTTTAAGAAGCTCTTCTGTCCTCCACTCGTTACCTGTATTAATGGAACCTGTTTGAACTCGTTATCTGTATAAGAGACACCTGTCCACAGCCTCAAACAGTTCGACTCCAAACTCCACTATGGCCAAGACCAAAGAGCTGTCAAAAGACGCCAGGAAAAGAATTGTAGTCCTGCACCAGACTGGGAAGAGTGAATCTACAATAGGCAAGCAGCTTGGTGTGAAAAAATCAACAGTGGGAGCAATTATCAGAAAATAGAAGACATATAAGACCACTGATAATCTCCCTCGATCTGGGGCTCCATGCAAGCTCTCATCACGTGGGGTCAACATGATCATGAGAACGGTGAGCAAAAATCCCAGAACCACACGGGGGGACATGGTGAATGACTTGCAGAGAGCTGGGACCAAAGTAACAAAGGTTACCATCAGTAACACACTACGCCGACAGGGAATCAGATCCTGCAGTGCCAGACGTGTCCCCCTGCTTAAGCCAGTGCATGTCCAGACCAGTCTGAAGTTTGCCAGATAGGACATGGATGATACAGCAGAGGATTGGGAGAATGTCATGTGGTCAGATGAAACCGTTCGGGTGGCATCCTGACCAGCTGCCCGAACCTCCTCATCTGGCTCCTCTCGATGTGGAGGAGCAGCAGCTTTACATTGAACTTCTCCCGGATGACAGAGCTTCTCACCCTATCTCTAAGGGAGAGCTTGGCCACCCGGCGGAGGAAACTCTTTTTGGCCGCTTGTGCCCGTGATCTTTTCCTTTTGGTCATAACCCAAAGCTCATGACCATAGGTGAAGATGGGAACCTAGATCGACCGGTTAATTGAGAGCTTTGCCTTCCGGCTCAGCTCCTTCTTCACCACAACAGATTGATACAGCGTCCGCATTACTGAAGACGCCGCACCGATCCGCCTGTCGATCTCACGATCCACTCTTCTCTCACTCGTGAACGAGACTCTGAGGTACTTAAACGCCTTCACTTGGGGCAGGGTCTCCTCCCCAACCCGAATTGATTGATTGAAACTTTTATTAGTAGATTGCGCAGTACAGTACATATTCTGTACAATTGACCACAAAATGGTAACACCTGAATAAGTTGTTCAACTTGTTTAAGCCGGGGTCCACGTTAATCAATTCATGGTGGATGGTAGATTCATGGAGATGGCACGCAACCCGTTTCCGGACCATGGACTCGGACTTGGAGGTGCTGATTCCCATCCCAGTCGCTTCACACTCGGCTGCGAACCGATCCAGCGAAAGCTGAAGATCCTGGCCAGATAAAGCCATCAGGACCACATCATCTGCAAAAAGCAGAGACCTAATCCTGCAGCCACCAAACCAGATCCCCTTAACACCCTGACTGCGCCTAGAAATTCTGTCCATAAAAGTTATGAACAAAATGGGTGACAAATAGACATATATATTAATGGACATATAAAATGTTAACATGCCAGATTGTAGCCAAATGCAAAATTGTTCATGCTAATTTTTTTGCTGTTTTTATCTGCCAAACGTAGAAAGCGAGTCCGTGAAAAATAACGCATACATTAAACCGGTCCCTGGTGGAAAAAAGGTTGGGGAACCCTGCAGTAGCTCTGAATAGTGTAAAACCATAAATAGCGGACGCACTCTTTAAAAGCCCTAAAATTGATGATTATTTGTATTCAGGGTTTCCAGTGAAGCCGCCGGCGTTTCTGGGTGTTGTTGATAAACGGCTTTTGCTTTGCATAGTAGAGTTTTAACTTGCACTTACAGATGTAGCGACAAACTGTACTTACTTACAGATGTAGCGACAAACTGTAATCGTGGTTTTCTGAAATGTTCCTAAGCCCATGTGGTGATATCATTTACACACTGATATTGGTTTTTGATGCAGTACCGCCTGAGCAATCGAAGGTCACGGCCTTGCCACTTACGTGCAGTGATTTCTTTGAGATAGCTTGTTGATATATGTTGTTCTTAAAGTGTTCAAAAATTTGCTCACGCATTTGTTGACAAAGTGGTGACCCTCGCTCCATCCTTGTTTGTGAATGACTGAGCATTTCATGGAAGCTACTTTTATACCCAATCATGGCACCCACCTGTTCCCAAATAGCCTGTTCACCTGTGGGATGTTCCAAAAAAACAACAACAACCAGTGTGACTGTGAAATAAATGAAACCCTGCAGGTGAAGTTTCCTATATTCCCTTTTATTTCTTTTAAGGGAATTATGAATGAATTAATTATGGACACAAAAAAAGCAAGTAAACAACAGTTAAATAAAAGTACAGTAACCAACCTATTATCAGTACATGTATTTGTTACTTTCATTGTAAATAATACAATATTAATCTCTTTGGGTTGAATTAACTATAGGTTTACCCGAAAAATTAAGTGCAACCAAATATTTTCAGGTTAAATGAGCAGTGGTTTGACCTGCCACTACTCTCATTGTTAAGCGTTCTTATCACTAAAAGTGCAAAACTTCATATAAAGTTTGTCGTTCTTAAATCCATTGTTTTCTGTTTTCTATTATCGATTAATTTAGATGAGTGTTTTAAACAACGTTGGATTGATACCTATCTTCCGGAAGGTCGACTTGCCGAGCACAGATCGATATATACTTCAAATTTAGGACTATCATCTATTGATATATCGACACAAATATAATACAAAAAATGTACACATGGCAAACAGGGCTGCAACAGTTAATCGACATAAGTCAATTATAAACATTAATTGACAAAATATTCTTACTTTAAATGGGTTGATTTATTTTCACTCTGGTTATTGGGGGTGCTTGAAAAAAAATGGATTCACACCCAAATCACAATTTTTTATATATATATAATTCATATAGTTGCTATTATGAATTGTAGTTTTTCCTGTTTTAAGTATAGTATCTGTATGTCTTAAATTTCCATCCATCTATCCATCCATTTTCTACAGCTTGTCCCTAATTTCTATCTCAAGTATTGTAGAGCTGGGATTGGGTTTCTTTTGTTATCACTGAATTTACTATAATAGGTTTTAAAACAAGTTCAAATCAGTTTGTGGATTCAACGGTAAACAAAGACGTGTACAACAGATCGTAAGCAATTGACTGGTCAACTAATTGACAAAATGATCACTGATTAGTTGCAGCCCTAACAACCAAGTATGAAGGTGGCGGGCTCACCTCCTCTCACATTGCCATCCTTGTATTATTTCAAACTAATTTTGGCATGTTAAACTATAATCATTGTAATATTGCATGATTCAATCTTCATTGGACCTTTTGGAACTTATTACTAGCAAAAACCGAGGTGCCCCTCTACTCCGGTACCTCCATTAGCGCAACACCATCATTAAGTACAACAAGTAAGACTTTAAGTTTGTTTTCTCGTTTTTCAGACCTATGTTGTCAGCTGCCTTGCTTGGTGTGAATATCCTGTTTCCCCGATCAAAACAAACAATGGGGCAGGCAGGAACGTGATATCCTGTATGGGTCTTGTGTCGCTCTAAATAATGAAAACAAGTGCGGTGCCGAGGTGGCCGTTCACTTCCCCTAATAACACAACAAACATCAAATAAGAGTATTCTTTTAATGTCACAATAGAGTCTCGATCATGAGGAAATTCAGTGACAAGGAGGTGTGCGAGGGACGTGGGACCAAAAGCTCCGGCTGGTTAGCGTTGACTGTATTCAATTTGTGCCTCCAGAAAGCAACATGTGCTTTCCCTTTGTGACTCGCTCACAGACTGCAAAGACAGCTTTGTGTCTGCTTTGGTGTGGGATGTTCGGCTGATTTTAATGCGGTCAGCGCTTCCAATTCAATAAAGCTATTAACCACGGAATATTCCAACGTCGCTGCTAGGCCTGCACATATACAATATTTACCAATCAGGGCTCATTGACAAGCGTATACATAATGTACAGAGTAAACAAGGTTATATCTAGTGAATGGGGGACTGTGTGACCTGTGCTGCTTTACGCCCTTTTTACACTGCAATTTTGTACAAGTCAGCATTTTCTGCCAACACATTTTGATTACTATGCACTCAACCCACATTTAAATGAGAGTTTGTCAGTTGGGTTATGTGATACTGTGGTCAGGCAAGTTCATACAATGCAATGCATCAGCAATAAAGCATACCCCTGTCAGACTGGTTCTAACGACGTATGTCCTCCTTGAATCCCCGATTCAGCTGAGAATTCCTCGTTCGAAATTCTCTCCCACAAATCCGCTGCCATACTGTACATGGGGGCGCTGCCTTTGAGCAATCACCCCCTGCCTTTGACCTCCTCGCAAAGCGTCCATCCAGTTTCGCGGGATGAGATTTTACTACAATTATGACACAAAACACCCTTTAATGGAAACACCTACAACTCGCAAATGTACTTTGTCAAATTTTTCAAAATATCACTTTTATTTTGCAAAAGACTGGTATTGAAACATAGCTACCGACAACTAAGGATAGCAGGGCTGCAAATCTTTGGGTGTCCCACGATTCGATTCAATATCGATTCTTGGGGTCACGATTCGATTCAAAATCAATTTTTTTTTCGATTCAAAACGTGTTTTTCCCGATTTAAAAGGATTCTCTATTTTTTCAATACATAGGATTTAAGCAGGACCTCCCCCAGTCTGCTGACATGCAAGCAAAGTAGTAGATTTTTGTAAAAAGCTTTTATAATTGTAAATGACAATGTTTTATCAACTGATTGCAATAATGTAAATTTGTTTTAACTATTAAACAAACCAAAAATATGACTTATTTTATCTTTGTGAAAATATTGGACACAGTGTGTTTTCAAGCTTATGAGATGCGATGCAAGTGTAAGCCACTGTGACACTATTGTTCTTTTATATTTATTTTCATAAATGTCTAATGATAATGTCAATGAGGGATTTTTAATCACTGTTATGTTAAAATTATAACTAATATTGATACTGTTGTTGATGATATACATTTTTGTTTCACTACTTTTGGTTTGTTCTGTGTCGTGTTTGTGTCTTCTGTCAATTGCTCTGTTTATTGCAGTGCTGAGTGTTGCTGGGTCAGATTTGGTTTTGGAATTGGATTGCATTGTTATGGTTTTGCTGTGTATTGTTTTGTTGGATTGATAAAAAAAAAAAAAAAAATGAGAAACGATTCTGAATCACACAACGTGACAATCGCGATTCGAATTCGAATCGATTTTTTTCCCACACCCCTAAAGGATAAGCCTTAAATCTATATCACAATATAAGTTGCAGCCTCATGCACTAACGATGTATATTGCAATATATTATTTGGTATATAAAAGATAATAGAACCATTTCAAAACAGGTTACGAAGGCTCCTAAATGGGCTGCTGACGTAACAGATTACATAATTTCTAGTTGTATTTTGCCAAAACTATTATGAATGTATTTGCTAATGTACTGTTAATAGATGGTTACTTTCTGCTTTTCGCTTCTCTGTAAATGTATGAAATATTTATTATTCTGTTTGGATAAATTTGGGTATTCAATACCAAGTAATTACAGGGGCAGTGTTGGTCATACCAATGCTGATACTGATAGTTCACATTTTTTTAGATCATTTATTATAATCACAATTATAATCAAACAAAAACACAGGATAGCAGTGTAACAATATTAATTAAATATTCAAATAACCGTCTCCTATTGGCTGTAATTGGTCGTTTGGTTTTTGCTCTTAAAGCCCTCCTTTGTCCAAGGATGTATTCCCTAAGTTTTGGAACAATAACAACAAAATATATTTAGTATAAAAAAAAGTATTGATCTAACCACTGTAGTATCAACCATATAGTAATACTATATTTGGTACCTCAAAAAATCAATTCACATTCAAATCTTAATTTATATTTATTACGATCCTATCAAGTCATACTTTTCAGGAATCAAATTTAAAAAAATAATTTATTTATTTTTTCACCTTTCTTTTTAGGAATACATTTTTGGATTAAAAACATTAAACAACTATTATTTATATTTTCAGTTTTATTATTTTTTGGTTTTCCTTTTATTTTTAGTATTGTAGTTAATAAATATCGTATTTATATGTCTCCTCATTTTATTTTGTCAATCACTATCCTAAATATAGGATTATATTAGTGTTTAGGTTGCTGTATTTTCTTTTATTATCTTGATTACCATTCTGTGATTTTTGTAAGTAAAATTTCAAGAATACATTTTTATAAATACCAAATAATATTACCATGGGGCGGCATAGCTCGGTTGATAGAGTGGCCGTGCCAGCAACTTGAGGGTTGCAGGTTCGATTCCCGCTTGTGCCATCCTAGTCACTGCCATTGTGTCCTTGGGCAAGACACTTTACCCACCTGCTCCCAGTTCCACTCACACTGGTTTAAATGTAACTTAGATATTGGGTGTCACTATGTAAAGCGCTTTGAGTCACTTGAGAAAAGCGCTATATAAATATAATTCCCTTCACACTTCACTACCAGAATTATGTTAAATCAAAAATCGATTCGAAAACGTATTGTCACCCCAAGTATCGGAATCGAATTAAATTGTGAAGTCTTCAAAGATTCCCACTTTTAATCATCTCTCCATCCATTTCCTACCGCTTATCTCTTTCAGGGTCGCGGGGGGTGCTGGAACCTATCTCAGCTATTATTGTCGGTATTTATGTTGAGCTGCCCTCTGTTATTTACATTTTAAAAATCTAGCTTGCGGTTAGCTAACCCCCCAACGGTGTGTAGCGTAGCATGTTCAGCTACTTCTCACGCTCCAATGATGATACTTGTAAGAAACATTTATTTGCCGCCATGGAGGTGGGGATAGCTGTATTAGAAGTGGGTCTGCACTGTGAAGGGACATTAGCCGCTAGCGATGACAATACTTTGCGTTTTGGATGCCTTTGTTTGCTAGTCGCTATTAAATTTGCGGGACACTTTTAGATGTGTCATCAACATGCATTATCGCAATATGTTACCTTAGTATTAACATTTCTGTATCATTTATATTGTGTTTCGAAGACACAGATGAGGACACACCTCTGAAAACAATTATTTACAGAAGTTGCAAGTTCGATAATTTGGAGCTGTACATACATGAACGGTAACATTTTACAGAAACATGAGACATCTAACTAACTAAAGTCTGAATTCATAAAACGTCACATTGCTTTTTCTAAAGAAAAATTTGTATGACCCTGAGAATCCTTTCAGTTTGTATCCTAAAAGCTGCTTACTAAAACAGTAGAAGCGACTTCTACGAATTTTGTTTTTCTGTTCCCTGGAAGCTCAATTAAGGAAGACCACTATTTTCCAATTTATGTGTTTTTGGGTCAGTGCTAATCTATAGTCCCAGCCGTAAAAATCAATTCAGAGCCCTTCCTGAGCCGACAGACTGTGGCCTTGATTCCATTGGTTTTCTTTTAAAATGACAGCCCTTGCGACAAAATTGTCTCCTTTGATGAACATCAATTTAGTCTATAATGTAATCACAGCCAACGTGGTTCACGCCGAAAGTTGTGTCAACAGGAATCTGTTCCTCATATGCTGTGAATCAGCTCAGCGGTGTGCAGACGCTGTATCTCTTTTCCTTGTTTCATGTCTGCTTTGTCCCTGCAGACAGGACATCCTGAGTTAAACAAAGAGTCAACCAAACACACACTTTATGACTCATTTCCAGCATTTTTTCTTACAGAAATATCACTTCTGATGGACTTGATCCAGTTATAATTAGAAAACAAATAATCGTATCAGGCTCTCGAATGGTGATTTAGTTTCTAATGATTTGGAAGAATGAAGACAGTAAAACACTTTTTAATATGTTTGACCAAAAACATGTGCCAGATTGTGGGCGTATTCTTCTGAAATTGCAGAGCACTAGCCCGCCTCCTTTTAAATGATTTAAAAACAGTACAGAAGGTTAACTTCAAAAGTCAGCGATTTGCAGTAGTTTAACCAGACCACAGTGTTATCCTTTTACCCCAGAGAAGGATTTGTGGTACAGCTTTAGCTGTGTGGGCGTTTTACCTTTATGACAGCCAACCGGATGTCATCCATACCCATCAAAAGGGATCAACCCTCCCGAAACTGCTCAGGGGCATGAACATGCTGAGTTGACCCCTGACTCTATTTCTCCCCTGGTGCATGCACAGCGTTTCATCTATTTTTGCAGTGTTTCCCATACTTTTATTTATTGATGGCACATCACCACAAATACATTTTGCCATTATCTGTTGGCCCTTGCTCATAGGCACATTATAATGGGACTGTCTTTGAATGTAGCGTGTGGTAGGCTACTTAACACACAGACAAAAGCCTTATCTACTAAAGGTTCAAGTGCAAACTTGATTGTACACGCAAAGCTGGTCTACTCAATCAATCAATGAATCAATGTTTATTTATATAGCCCCAAATCACAAATGTCTCAAAGGACTGCACAAACCATTACGACTACAACATCCTCGGAAGAACCCACAAAAGGGCAAGGAAAACTCACACCCAGTGGGCAGGGAGAATTCACATCCAGTGGGACGCCAGTGACAATGCTGACTATGAGAAACCTTGGAGAGGACCTCAGATGTGGGCAACCCCCCCCCCTCTAGAGGAACGAAAGCAATGGATGTCGAGCGGGTCTAACATGATACTGTGAAAGTTCAATCCATAGTGGCTCCAACACAGCCGCGAGAGTTCAGTTCAAGCGGATCCAAGACAGCAGCGAGAGTCCCGTCCACAGGAGACCATCTCAAGCGGAGGCGGATCAGCAGCGTAGAGATGTCCCCAACCGATACAAGCGAGCGGTCCATCCTGGGTCCCGACGAGCGGTCCATCCTGGGTTCGACTCTGGACAGCCAGTACTTCATCCATGGTCATCGGACCGGACCCCCTCCACAAGGGAGGGGGGGACATAGGAGAAAGAAAAGAAGCGGCAGATCAACTGGTCTAAAAAGGAGGTCTATTTAAAGGCTAGAGTATACAGATTAGTTTTAAGGTGAGACTTAAATGCTTCTACTGAGGTAACATTTCGAATTCCAGAGTACTGGAGCCCGAACGGAAAACGCTCTATAGCCCGCAGACTTTTTTTGGGCTCTAGGAATCACTAATAAGCCGGAGTCTTTTGAAGGCAGATTTCTTGCCGGGACATATGGTACAATACAATCGGCAAGATAGGATGGAGCTAGACCGTGTAGTATTTTATACGTAAGTAGTAAAACCTTAAAGTCACATCTTAAGTGCACAGGAAGCCAGTGCAGGTGAGCCAGTACAGGCGTAATGTGATCAAACTTTCTTGTTCTTGTCAAAAGTCTAGCAGCCGCATTTTGTACCAACTGTAATCTTTTAATGCTAGACATGGGGAGACCCGAAAATAATACGTTACAGTAATCGAGACGAGACGTAACAAACCCATGGATAATGATCTCGGCGTCTTTAGTGGACAAAATGGAGCGAATTTTAGCGATATTACGGAAATGAAAGAAGGCCGTTTTAGTAACGCTTTTAATGTGTGACTCAAAGGAGAGAGTTGGGTCGAAGATAATACCCAGATTTTTTAGATTTTTTACTACTAAAGTGGAGCGCAGAAGGTTGCATCTCTTAAGTGAGCAAAATAGATCCATTCAGTATGTCTGTCTTCATGAATAGGCAGAATATATGCTAATCATCAGTAGGGATGATGTTTGATAAGAAATTATCAAGTTCGAGCCTATTATCGAATCCTATTATCGAACCGATTACTTATCGATTCTCTTATCGAGTCCAGATAGGATGTTGTACATGGAAAAATATATATATATTTGGTTTAACAAAAGCTCACTTTTATTATATAAGAAAAAATAAAATCTAATAAATATTGATTGTTACCCCCCTAAAAAATAAAATAAAATAAAATAAATATTGACTGTTGTTACCCAAAGTATATTAAGTGGGATTTTTCAGAAAAACAAATATATACAGTAACACAAAAACAACCTGTCTCTGTGATCACTATAGGTGTATAAACAATAATATAGTGTTAAATCAAATCAGTCCCTTGGGCACCCGACTGTAAATAATACAGCTTTTCAAAAAGTGCACTTCTACTACCATTTGACATAACTGTTATGATGCTTTGACATTTTTTGCACTTTATTTATTTATCCATCCATCCATTTTCGACCGCTTATTCCCTTTCGGGGTCGCGGGGGGCACTGGCGCCTATCTCAGCTACAATCGGGCGGAAGGCAGGGTTTATTGAAAGAAAATTCTATGAAGAGAAAAGTTGTTTGCAAATGTGGTTACAATGCTAAAATATGAAAAGTTAAAGCTAAAAAAAGAAATACACTTTATTGAGTTAACATTATTTCTTTATGAGCTAGGGAATATAACTACACTACCCAGCATGCAACGGGAGTGACGAGCATGCGCGGTAGCCCCGAAAAGTGTTGTTGCATGTCGTCACCCGGCAGTAAACGTCAAGAACTCAGCCAATACGCCTCGTCTGCATTATTTATAATTAGATTGACAACACATATACAGTGTGATTTTGCTTTGTTTACAAGGAAACAAAAACAAAAGTTAAAAAAGGGGGATATGTTGTGTATATATATATATATGTATGTGCTGCGGTTGCTTTAAGAACGTTGCGACAGCTGCCGTAAAGAAGGTGCGTTGCTAGCCTGGTTGCTATGTTTCCGGTTGGTCGTCAAAGTGTTGGTCATGTGTTTGTACCCTGCTCAAATCTTTCAGTAGAGTTATTCATTGGATTATGTCTTTTGTTTTGAACTTTATTACACCTTGGAGCACTTTTTCCCGTCCGTTGTTTTCCTGCTTTCGCTATCTGCGCCTAATGACTGAGCTACGTGACGTCGTTTCTTGTGATGTCTCACGGAGCATTTCTGGTCGGGACGGATTCGAATAAAGAACCAACTCTTTTTCTTTACTATAGTGGTCTCGATAACGGGTACCGGTTATAAAAAAGGGGTTCGAGTCCGAGGACTCGGTTCTTTTCTTATCGAACAACAGGGAAAATCGGTTTTGAGTAGCATCCCTAGTTATCAGAGAGCCTACAATACTAGGAAAAGATACAAGGAGAATTATGTAGCACATGCACACATGTGATTTATCAAAACTGAAACTGTTCTGCAACCACTGTTTTGCATTTTTATTTTGTGTGTCTATCAAAGATGTGTCAAATGTCTGTAAGAAAGGAGGCAATTGCACTACAGCTCTGTCCCATATACAATAATGAACTGTCGAAATAAAAAGTATTAGACATATTGTCTTTTCAGGGCAGCACGGTGGTAGAAGTGTTAGTGCATCTGCCTCACAACACGAAGGTCCTGAGTAGTCCTGGGTTCAATCTCGGGCTCGGGATCTTTCTGTGTGGAGTTTGCATGTTCTCCCCGTGACTGCGTGGGTTCCCTCCGGCTTCCTCCCACCTCCAAAGACATGCACTGGGGGATAGGTTGATTGGTGTGAATGGGAGTGTGAATGTTGTCTGTCTATCTGTGTTGGCCCTGCCATGAGGTGGCGACTTGTCCAGGGTGTACGCCGCCTTTCGCCCGAATACAGCTGATATAGGCTCCAG
Source organism: Nerophis ophidion (assembly GCF_033978795.1). Classification (NCBI taxonomy): domain Eukaryota; kingdom Metazoa; phylum Chordata; class Actinopteri; order Syngnathiformes; family Syngnathidae; genus Nerophis; species Nerophis ophidion. Next base: position 27,415,351 of record NC_084626.1, read on the forward strand.
CGACCCCCCGCGACCCCAAAAGGGACAAGCGGTAGAATAGATGGATGGATATTGTATTTTCAGCAATATCATTTTATAATTGTATAGCGGCTGGGTGACAAATTAATTTAATGTGTTTTGGTCTGTGCTGATGTTATTTTTCATGGTGTTAATTTTTTAGTACAGGAAATATTTTATTTGAATACATTTCCTATTTACAATATGCATTTTCTTGCATTTGGATCATTCCAGACGCATGAATGCGCTGCGGTTGTAATGGTCACCCACCTACCTACCCGCGGAGCTTCATTGTGCTAAAAATAGTTTCTGTTGTCGGGAATGCAATTCTATATTGCATAAAACCTAGCATGATAACATGAACGTGAAGGGAAATAAGTGTTTCCATGAATATAGTATACTGATAATATACTTGGTATTGTTACTGTCGGTATTTGTATCGATCCGCCCACCCCTGCTTACATTCAAGAACTCTAGTTTAGCGGTTAGCAGGACTTCTTGTATACACCTCAGATGCAAGGGACGGCGTGGCGCAGTGGGAGAGTGGCCGTGCGCAATCCGAGGGTCACTGGTTCAAATCCCACCTAGAACCAACCTCGTCACGTCCGTTGTGTCCTGAGCAAGACGCTTCACCCTTGCTCCTGATGGGTGCTGGTTAGCGCCTTGCATGGCAGCTCCCTCCATCAGTGTGTGAATGTTTGTGTGAATGGGTAAATGTGGAAGTAGTGTCAAAGCGCTTTGAGTACCTTGAAGGTAGAAAAGCGCTATACAAGTACAACCCATTTCATGTTTAGCTATTCCTTGTCTTGTAGTCCTCCAGTAACAATGGTACTTGTAAGAAACACAGTTTATTTACCATCTTTGAGAAGAGGGTTAGTGATTCAGAAGCTGCATCATGGAGGGACAGTAGCCTTTAGCTCCCGAGAGAGGCGGCTACATTGCATTGAGGAATTGTTGCTGTCAGTACACAGAATGTGTCATCAACATGCATTATCACGATATAATGTTAATATTAAAAACTCAATCGTCTGCCAAATTTATATTATTTATACCGTACATCGTCTATATTGCGCAACTCTACTGACTACTCACTTTTTGTCCCTCCCACAACGTTATTTCTCATTCCGACAATATCCATTACATTTATGCACATCTGTCATTGCCAAATATGCAACACATCACCACAAATAAATTGCCGTCCTGTGTAGACCGCTGCTGTGTGCAGGCAAACTAGCTTACAGATACATATAAGATAAAGAAAATCAATTTGAAGATAGACCACATTTTGAAAAGATACCTTTAACTGATTGTGTCAACAGATACGGTCGGTGTTCAGCGATGGTCACAATTAATTTCAGGCATCTTGACTGGGGAGTTTATAGAGGCCATGTGGTGCTTGCTTATGTGCTTCTTCGTAAGGTACTAAATAGGAACCAAAAAGAGGCAGCACTTTCTTATCTTGGTTTAGCCAAAAACAAGCAAGTTTGCGTTCACATTGCAAAGTGTTAGGACAAGACGTCTGAAATGACTGTAGACTGCAGGTAACCAGAATATCCACTATGACATGGGTGTCAAACTCAAATACAGAGTGGGCCAAAATTTAAAATTGAACAAAGCCGCGGGCCAAGGTTGAACAAATTAACCTTTTAATAGGGACCCAAACTAGTTTTGCAATGAATATTGAACAAGCAAGGCTTAAATAGGCCAGCACGGTGGAACAGGGGTTGGTGCATCTGCCTCACAATATGAAGGTCCTAAGTAATCCTGGGTTCAATCCCGGGTTCAATCCCGGGCTCGGGATCTTTCTGTGTGGAGTTTGCATGTTCTCCCCGTGACTGCGTGGGTTCCCTCCGTGTTCTCCGGCTTCCTCCCATGGAACAGGCAGAGCTTATATAACGCAATAGTGCAAAATCAACTTTCAAAAAACAAACGAAAAAACATCAGTGGTATATTAAATAAAATTTAATTAAAAAAATTAATGCCTCTTTTCTATTTGCAGCCTTCTGAGGTAAATATATACATTAACTTTTTCCACAGGCTAATGAATTAGAAAATAAAATAAAAATGAGGTGGGCGGGTTTTGGTAGTAGCGGGGGGTGTTTATTGTAGTGTTCCAGAAGAGTTAGTGCTGCAAGGGGTTCTGGATATTTGTTCTGTTGTGTTTATGTTGTGTTACGGTGCGGGTGTTCTCCCGAAATGTGTTTTGTCATTCTTGTTTGGTGTGGGTTCACAGTGTGGCGCATATTTGTAACAATGTTAAAGTTGTTTATATGGCCACCCTCAGTGTGACCTGTATGGCTGTGTACCAAGTATGCAGGGCATTCGCATATGTGTGTGTGAAAGCCGCATATATTATGTGACTTGGTCAGCATGCTGTTTATATGGAGGAAAAGAGGATGTTGTAGAGGACGCTAAAGGCAGTGCCTTTAAGGCACGCTCCCAATATTGTGGTCCAGGTGGAAATCGGGAGAATGGTTGCCCTTGGAGATTTTCGGGAAGGGCACTAAACTTCGGGAGTCTCCCGGGAAAATCGGGAGGGTTGGCAAGTATGAGTTTTAACCGTGAATTTGGTGTTACCGGCGGGCCAGCTCTAATGTTAATTTGATATTGCCTCAAGGGCCAAATGAAATTTGGTTCACGGGCCAGAGTTTGACACCCATGCACTATGATGTCCACAACTTAATTTGTGGAGTTTTTGGCAGTGAACCCAGCAGATTTGTGCAGCCTTACAGGCCGTGTCTGTTTGCTTTTGTGTACACACACATGTCTGTCCGTGCACGTGTTTCGCAGATTGGGACGTGGCCCTTCAAACGCAGTGAGGGCAAGGAAATGAAAATACTGACCGAGCAAAGTCCTGTTTAAATACTTGCCTTGGAGGTTTGCACGCTATAGAAGTATTGTAAATCTCTGTTATTATGGCTTTCTCCAAGCACCCACTTTTCTAATCAATTCACTCAAGCTTTGTGATAAACTTCCATTTCTTCCTCGTTGTCCTCTTGCAATGCAAATGCTCTGTAGACCTACCTGTCATGCACTGAGACCAGGTGTGTTTGTTGCATTGCGAGTAGTCAGGTAGGAAACAAACATCTCGTCAACAAGTGGTCTTTTAACGGCACCTCTGGTTTCAAAGCGCAAGGCCTTACAGACTGAGCTACTGCAGGCCCTCTGCTTGAGAATAGTGGTAACTAGAATGAGCATCCATCCTACAATTGAAAAAGCGGAATGAAAATAGATGAGCTGCTATTATTACCCTCTTACTTGCAAATGGAAGACAACATATTCCCACTGCAGAAGCAACCCACTGCCTCAGGTCTAATAGAGATCAATACAGCTCAACGTTAAAGCCTCTAGTGAGTGTTTCTCACGTTATGTGCCAGAAGAGATTGAGGCATGGCAGAGAAGACACCCTGGAGACAAGCGTGGGATGTTCTGAGTTTTGACCTCTCCTCCGGTTTGTTAAATCCCAGGTTTTTCCTGTCTAGAGTTGTTGTTTTTCATTGAATGTTCATTTTTGAACTTTTGTCTGGGTTGCTTTTTGTGTGAGGTGAGTGCAGGTTACTTCGTGGCAGACAGTGGGTGTGCAGAGCTTGTAACGTGTTTGTCTGTCCAAGTTATGGATTCCTCATTAATGGAGTCACATGAACCTCTCCCTTAAGTGGGTTCATGTTGGAAACCAATACCTGAAATGGTTGATGGAGACACCCTCACAACCTTCCCAACCTTTATTGAGCCACAGTTTGTACCTTAAATTGTAAAAAAAAAATCTTACGGGACACCACCAAGCCTGTCATGACTTATTTATTTGTGTGAATGGTAATATGTGGATTATGGTTAATTGTGCTCATTATGCTAATTCTGTGACTGTGATTCTTGGACAAAAATACATTTCCTGTTGGGCGACATCGTCTAAAATCCATATCTGGATATCTTTTAATCATTTTATCCTCAATCCATCCATTTCCTACCGTTTGTCCCTCTAGGGGTTGCGGGGGGTGCTGGGACCTATCCCAGCTGCACTCAGGTGGAAGGCGGCGTACACCTTGGACAAGTTCCCACATCATCGCGGGGTCAACACAGATAAACAGACAACATTCACACTCACACACTAGGGTTAATTTAGTGTTGCCAATCAATATATCCCCAGGTGCATGTCTTTAGAAGTGGAAAGAAGCCGGAATACCCGAAGGGAACCCAGGCAGTCACAGGGAGAACATGCAAACTCCACACAGAAAGGGGATCGAATCCAGGACCTTTGTATTGTGAGGCAAATGCACTAAACCCTGTGTAAACGTGCTGCCTAATCATCTCACCCTCTGAAAGATAAATATTTTCAAAAATCCAATATTTGGGATCATTTGAGCCCTTTGATATATGGATTACTAGCAAACAAACAGGATACATGCGCTTGTCCTGATCTGGCAGTGGCAGATTTTTTCCAACAGTGCTATTAGTTTATAATTCAGTTTTACCTTCAAATTTATTTACACTGATATACAATAATGTTTCACTGAAGCAATGTCAAATAGAGTGTGTTTGAGCATTCTCCTGACAAGACAATCATTTCTAGCTTCTTGTACGAGAATGTGTCATTTCCCATCTGGCATTACTGTATGCTATTAACTATAAGGCGCGCTTAAAATCTTTTCATTTTCTCAAAAATCCTCAATACCCCTTATAACCGGGTGCACCGAATGAACAGATTAGATCTGGTGGTGCTTACCAACCTCTATTATTATGGTGTGTGGATAAGGACCCCAAAATGGGACCTATTTGGAAACATATTATCTGCAGTTTTGTTTTGAAATATTATGCAAAACCCACTTTTCTTACCTACTAGTACCTGTGTGTGTATTTGGGATCTGCATAAGTCCTGAAAATGCGCGCGCTTCCGCCATTGTAGTCTGCGCCACAGTCAATAAGCTCCTTTTTTTTGTCTATCCTTTTCTTGTGGGGCATTCATCCTTCGTTGTTACCATTTCTAATACAAAGTAGTGTACAGTTCTAATTTATATCTGTCAGTAGACTTGCTATGGAAGCGTTAAAAACTACAAAGATGACGGGGAGAAGACGCTGTCGAAGTGGAGCCACATCAATCAATCAATCAATGTTTACTTATATAGCCCTAAATCACTAGTGTCTCAAAGGGCTGCACAAACCACCACGACATCCTCGGTAGGCCCACATAAGGGCAAGGAAAACTCACACCCAGTGGGACATCGGTGACAATAATGACCCGGTGGGACGTCGGTGACAATGATGACTATGAGAACCTTAGAGAGGAGGAAAGCAATGGATGTCGAGCGGGTCTAACATGATACTGTGAAAGTTCAATCCACAATGGATCCAACACAGTCGCGAGAGTCCAGTCCAAAGCGGATCCAACGCAGCAGCGAGAGTCCCGTTCACAGCGGAGCCATCAGGAAACCATCCCAAGCGGAGGCGGATCAGCAGCGCAGAGATGTCCCCAGCCGATACACAGGCAAGCAGTACATGGCCACCGGATCGGACCGGACCCCCTCCACAAGGGAGAGTAGGACATAGAAGAAAAAGAAAAGAAACGGCAGATCAACTGGTCTGAAAAGGGAGTCTATTTAAAGGCTAGAGTATACAAATGAGTTTTAAGGTGAGACTTAAATGCTTCTACTGAGGTGGCATCTCGAACTGTTACCGGGAGGGCATTCCAGAGTACTGGAGCCCGAACGGAAAACGCTCTATAGCCCGCAGACTTTTTTTGGGCTTTGGGAATCACTAATAAGCCGGAGTCCTTTGAACGCAGATTTCTTGCCGGGACATATGGTACAATACAATCGGCAAGATAGGATGGAGCTAGACCGTGTAGTATTTTATACGTAAGTAGTAAAACCTTAAAGTCACATCTTAAGTGCACAGGAAGCCAGTGCAGGTGAGCCAGTACAGGCGTAATGTGATCAAACTTTCTTGTTCTTGTCAAAAGTCTAGCAGCCGCATTTTGTACCAACTGTAATCTTTTAATGCTAGACATGGGGAGACCCGAAAATAATACGTTACAGTAATCGAGACGAGACGTAACAAACGCATGGATAATGATCTCGACGTCTTTAGTGGACAGAATGGAGCGAATTTTAGCGATATTACGGAGATGAAAGAAGGCCGTTTTAGTAACGCTTTTAATGTGTGCCTCAAAGGAGAGAGTTGGGTCGAAGATAATACCCAGATTCTTTACCGTGTCGCCTTGTTTAATTAATTGGTTGTCAAATGTTAGAGTTGTATTATTAAATAGAGTTTGGTGTCTAGAAGGACCGATAATCAGCATTTCCGTTTTTTTGGCGTTGAGTTGCAAAAAGTTAGCGGACATCCATCCATCCATTTTCTACCGCTTATTCCCTTTCGGGGTCGCGGGGGGCGCTGGCGCCTATCTCAGCTACAACGGGCGGAAGGCGGGGTTACACCCTGGACAAGTCGCCACCTCATCGCAGGGCCAACACAGATAGACAGACAACATTCACACACTAGGGCCAATTTAGTGTTGCCAATCAACCTATCCCCAGGTGCATGTCTTTGGAAGTGGGAGGAAGCCGGAGTACCCGGAGGGAACCCACGCATTCACGGGGAGAACATGCAAACTCCACACAGAAAGATCCCGAGCCTGGATTTGAACCCAGGACTGCAGGACCTTCGTATTGTGAGGCAGACGCACTAACCCCTCTGCCACCGTGAAGCCCAGTTAGCGGACATCCATTGTTTAATTTCATTAAGACACTCCTCCATCTGACTACAATCCACACAAATAAGACCGCCCACAAAACGGCGTGTCGTGAAGAGATGGTCAGAGAGCGTCTTGAAGATGGTGTCTAAAACATAATCTTTGCAGCATTTGGACCAAAAAAACACGTACACCCCAAGGAAGTTTTTATATGTAAAAAAAAACCCCAGAATGTAACCCCTTTGATGCACCTTATGATCCGGTGTGCCTTTTGTTTGAGAATACACCCGCTCATCGGGTGTATTCATGGTCCAAAAAATACGGTATTCTCTCTCTAGACTCTTATTAATCTACTTGATGATTTCCTGTGCAGCGCTAATCACTCTCTGCTGTAACTCGGCTCTAGCTACATTTTACTTTAATTGCACTAAGCACCTGTTCTATTGTTTAGCTTTTTGCTTCTTACCTCTTCCTGCTCTTTTGCTCAGGGTTGTTGTATGTTTGACTATTCCTTAAGTCCTCGTGATATTTGAAATATTTTTTGTATTTATTTGCCATCATGAAGGTGTGGATTTGTAATTTAAAAGGGACTGTGGTCTGTGTTTGGAAAAACTTTAGCCACACTCGCTTGGCCTCATTTAGGACGTTGCATCGGTGACATTGCCTTCATTGCAGTTTGTTGCAGCTTGTCACTCTCAATTTTTCGGGATACGGCTAGAATGTGTCATCAACATGCATTTTCAAAATACAGGGGTTTAAATAATAATACTAAATAATAAATCTCTATTTTAGGCCAAATCTATATAGTTTCTATTGTGGAGTATAATGTTCAGTCTTTTAGCCATCCATATCGTTTTTACTTGTACGTATTCTTCATTCATATCTCCAAGCAATTTTTGTTAATTTTAGAGTATAACTGAAACTGTTTATACTTCCTAAACCGTCCAAAGTGTGATGTTTGTAGGTGTGTTTTCATGCATCGTAAATCAATGACGCTAGTGTGGTTAGCATTACCTAATATGCTAACAGGTCTACAAGTGTCTGTCTTAGTATTATTTACTTACAATGGCATTCTTTTTGTATTGTTTCAGTTTTAAAAATTTCTCAGTAGATTCATCTAGACGTCACCGTGGAGCTATTAAGCCTTTTTAGCTGATTAGAGAACTAGCTCATACTTGCCAACCTTGAGACCTCCGATTTTGGTAGATTGGGGGTGGGCGGGTTGAGGTGTGTGGGGTGGGTGGTAGCGGTGGTGTATATTGTAGCGTCCCCGAAGAGTTAGTGCTGCAAGTGATTTTGGGTATTTGTTTTGTTGTGTTTATGTTGTGTCACGCTGCAGATGTTCTCCCGAAATGTGTTTGTCATTCTTGTTTGGTGTGGGTTCACAGTGCGGCGCATATCTGTAACAGTGTTAAAGTTGTATATATGGCCACCCTCAGTGTGACCTATATGGCTGTTGATCAACTATGCCTTGCATTCGCTCAAGTGTGTTAAAAGCCGCATATATTATGTGACTGCGCCGATACGCTCTATGTACGGAGGAAAAGCGGTCGTGACGTCACGTTATAGAGGACGCTAAAGGCAGTGATTTTAAGGCACCCCCTCAATATTGGATATTGGGAAAATTTCGGGGGAATGGTTGCCCCAAGAGATTTTCGGGTGGGGCACTGAAATACGAGAGCCTCCCCAAAAAATCGGGAGGGTTGGCAAGTATGAACTAGTTTGAAAAAAAATTAAAAAGGAGATCTAGCTTGTCCAGCTAGTGTGTCCATGATTATGACTTATGTTTTGACAGCCATTTTACTGCTGTGTTACGGACATCGTTTGGAAACAATTAAGGTATTTAAATAAGCATTTACAGAATCTTACTGTGTAAATAACTCATTTCGCAACATACAGTATATATCTGCAGCTTTTAATATGATGCTGTTAATATATATATAAAATATTATTTTCTTCTAAAATTTAGTGGTTGCGGCTTATATTCCGGTGTACTCTATAGTCCGGAAAAGGCGGTAAGTGAAATAAATAAATAAAAAATCCACTGGCAACCTAATGATCTTTCATGGCACTTTAGTGCACAGTGGTTGGCAATAACTGCTCTATACTGCATTGTGTACGTTTTTCGCGAGCACTGGGTTGTTTATATCAGTGTTTTTCAACCACAGTGCCGCGGGACACTAGTGTGCCGTGAGATACAGTCTGGTGGGCCGTGGGAGATTATCTAGTTTCACCTATTTGGGTGAAAAATATTTTTTGCAAACCAGTAATTATAGTCTGCAAATGATGTGTTGGTGTTGAGTGTTGGTGCTGTCTAGAGCTCGGCAGAGTAACCGTGTAATACTCTTCCATATCAGTAGCTGGCAGCCGGTAGCTAATTGCTTTGTAGATGTTGGAAACAGCAGGAGGCAGTGTGCAGGTAAAAAGATGTCTAATGCTTAAACCAAAAAAAAGACAACAGATGAGTGCCCCTAAGGAAAGGCATTAAAGGCTTTGCAGAACAAAACTAAAACTGAACTGGCTACAAAGTAAACAAAAACGACAGCAAAGATTTACTGTGGAGTAAAGATGGCGTCCACAAAGTACATCCGAACATGACATGTCAATCAACAATGTCCCCACGAAGAAAGGAGAAAAACAACTGAAATATTATTTGTTGCTAAAACAAAGTACACGCGGGAAATATCGCTCAAAGGAAGACATGAAATCGCTACAGGAAAATACCAAAAAAGAGAAAAAGCCACCAAAATAGGTGTGCAAGACAAGAACAAAAACACTACACACAGTAAAACAGCAAAAAAATCCAAATAAGTCAGAGCGTGATGTGACAGGTGGTGACAGTACACCTACTTTGAGACAAGAGCTATATTAATGCATTGTTGGTTATGGTTTAAAGTCATATCCAACAATTGCGACGACTTTTTACTGTCAACTGAGTTTTCTTTTTTAATGATTTCTGCTGGTGGTGTGCCTCCGGATTTTTTCAACGCAAAAAAACAATCCTTGGCGTTTGTTTTGTTTTACATAGAAACACAGGGAATATATGGTTGTCCTAGAAACTTTGACAAAAACAACAGTAGCGCAAGGTGAAGTGATAAAATGATTGCCTTTTGAGAAATACTTTATATTGTCATTGTAGAACTGCAAGACAGTAATACTGTAATAACGGCCCTAGTACTGTATATGCCATGCAGTCAAGCCTGAAAAAAAAAATCATCCAGCTCCAGTCACCTTCACCGCTGCAGCTTGAGGTGAGTAAGCGCAGGGATGGGAGGGAAGTCATTATTACTTGCCCTGTGGACCGAAACCAAGCACCATGCAGGTCCAACGTGGAGGAAAGAAGTAGGTGTTCAGTGAAACAATAGGCCAGAGAAAACCATATGGGAAATAAAAGTTTTCAATGGGAAAACATTTTTTTTAAGTCTTCTTGCACTCTGATGCTTTATTCATATGGCTTAATATTGTATCTTTTATTATGTTTAACAGGCATTATCATTTTATTATTTGTCAAAAGGCAACTGTTGTGTTCCATTCCGTAGAACATCTTTTGCGCAGACTGCCTTTTCAATAAAAGGACCACAACTATGGAACTCTTTACCTGACACTTTGAAAAGTATAACTGCATTTGTCACTTTCAAAAAACAAACAAAATTATGGCTAGTTGAGCAACAATCGTTTTCCTATGTTTAGTTTTTACTAATTACTAATTGTTTTTTTATCTAGTCTGCACTTTGTGTTATTATTATTATTGGCTTTTATCTTGTTTGCACTTTGCCTGTATTATTTCTATTATCATTATTATCGACTCATCTTTGCTTTATTCCATTTTTTATTGTCCTATTTTAATGATGTTGGATCCGTCTTGTTGTTGTTGTTGTTGGGGAAAAAGTGTTTTAAATAAGCTTTGGCTACAAACACTATGATGCATACATTGGATAACTGTTTCAGATGTCTATGTTTTTGTATCTGTCCCTATTTCAAACAAACCTTTATATATATATATATATATATATATATATATATATATATATATATATATATATATTTGAATCGCGATTCCTCACGTTGTGCGATTCAGAATCGATTCTCATTTTTAAAAAATCGATTTTTTTTTTTTTTTATCAATCCAACAAAACAATACACAGCAATACCATAGCAATGCAATCCAATTCCAATATATATATATATATATATATATATATATATATATATATATATATATATATATATATATATATATATATATATATATATATATATACACAGTGGGGCAAAAAAAAGTATTTAGTCAGCCACTTAAAATCATGACAGAGGTCTGTAATTTTCATCATAGGTACACTTCAACTGTGAGAGACAGAATGTGAAAAAACAATCCAGTAATTCACATTTTAGGAATTTTAAAGAATTTATATGTAAATTATGGTGGAAAATAAGTATTTGGTCAACCATTCAAAGCTCTCACTGATGGAAGGAGGTTTTGGCTCAAAATCTCACGATACATGGCCCCATTCATTCTTTCCTTAACACGGATCAATCGTCCTGTCCCGTAGCAGAAAAACAGCCCCAAAGCATGATGTTTCCACCCCCATGCTTCACAGTAGGTGTGGTGTTCTTGGGATGCAACTCAGTATTCTTCTTCCTCCAAACAAGATGAGTTGAGTTTATACCAAAAAAAGCATCCATGTATCCATTTAGGTATAAACTTAACTCGTTGTGTTTGGAGGAAGAAGAATACTGAGTTGCATCCCAAGAACACCATAACTACTGTGAAGCATGGGGAAGGAAACATCATGCTTTGGGGCTGTTTTTCTGCTAAGGGGACAGGACGACTGATCCGTGTTAAGGAAAGAATGAATGGGGCCATGTATCGTGATATTTTGAGCCAAAACCTCCTTCCATCAGTGAGAGTTTTGAATGGTTGACCAAATACTTATTTTCCACCATAATTTACAAATATACTCTTTAAAATTCCTACAATGTGAATTCCTGAATTTTTTTTCACATTCTGTCTCTCACAGTTGAAGTGTACCTATGATGAAAATTACAGACCTCTGTCATCATTTTAAGTGGGAGAACTTGCACAATCGGTGACTGACTAAATACTGTTTTGCCCCACTGTATGTGTATGTGTGTGTATATATATATATATATATATATGTTGTTGTGTTGTGGTTAGTGTTGTAGCATGTGCTATTGAGATTATCAGGATGCTCTGTGTAATTAATTTAACTGTCCAGACGAGTGGGAGTCTGTGTGGTCAAAATTAAATTAGTTGAACCCCGAGATAATACAGATTCACGCAGATACCGCTTTCCTGTTCTCATGGGTAAGAGCAAACTAAACAGCCAATCTCAAATTTCCATAAGGAGTACTGTTTTACCAAGCAGCATCAGCAATTTAACAACACAGACTTATATTTGAACTTTACTTGCATAGTAACACTACTTACTTTTCTGTCCATTGGGAAAATATTTTACAGTAATAATGCAGAGAATGAGAAAATATAACCAGCTAAAACAAGATGTGGACAGATTGTTATTCTAACTGGTACCAAAATAAAAGAGTGTGTCTGCTAATATGAACCTTTCAAACGAAAGATTAAAAGACCAAAGAACCACTTTAATGATTCATTATCCTCAGCACAAATTTGGAAGTTATACAATCAGATCATTTGTAATAATCACAATAACTAAGGAGACCATCTGCCTCTCAATTCAGTTTGCTAACTAGATCATTTGAACATAACAACTACATCAGCTCATTAGCAGACCACACAAGGTCCTGATCCAGATTGAGGCAGCTGCTATGTGGTAAAACTTCCACAGCAACTGGAAAATAAGATCAAAGATTAGGAGTGGTGGAAAATGTTACAATATCTGTAACTGTAAATTATTGGGTGTGGGGATTTTGAAGGCAGGATTAGGTTTTCCAGTCATGCAAACAAAGACCTGTTAAGTCCCTCTGGCAAAAAGACAGAAACAATACCAACTGTGCACTGACCCAATATTGCTTCCTTTTCACAGATGGACAGAATGTGAAAAAAAAAAAAAAAATCCAGAATAATAACATGAAGTACATGTTATGAATTAATTTGTGTATGTTTGGGAAATCCATATTTCATCTATTACCAAATGAAAAGCAGTCTGTCCCACACAGACGATCTCCGAAGCACAAATTAGTACTGTCCTTTTAGCAAGAAACCTGCGAAAAAGAGACCATTGTTGACACGATAATCAATAAATGGAATGTTATTCCCAGAGGACCGGAATGTATCTATGGCCCTGAGTTGAAGGGAGGTGAGCGGTGGGGAGCTAAATGACGTCGCCATCTAATTTCTTAATTAGCCTTAAATACAAAAATCTGTGTTTGTGTGGGGACGGGTAAAACTGTGCCACAACAAATGTGTGACCTTTATGCCATGTTTTTATACATTATTTAACAACAGAGCATGAAGTTAAAGTCCCAACGATAGTCACACACACACCTGGTGTGGTGAAATGATCTCCTGTTAGGTGAGGGGAGCAGTGAGCATCAGCCGTGGCTGTGCTCGGGAATCATCTGGTGATGTAACTACCAATTCCAACCCTTGATGCAGAGTGCCAAGCAGGGAGGCAATGGGTCCCATTTTTATAGTCTTTGGTATGATTGGGCCGAGGTTTGAACTCACGACCTTTCAGTCTCAGGGCGGACACTCCAACCACAGGTTATTGACTTATTGATATCACTTTTCATTTCATGCAGCGACAGATGCTCATGCATCATTCAATCAATCAATCAATCAATGTTTATTTATATAGCCCCAAATCACAAATGTCTCAAAGGACTGCACAAACCATTACGACTACAACATCCTCGGAAGAACCCACAAAAGGGCAAGGAAAACTCACACCCAGCGGGCAGGGAGAATTCACATCCAGTGGGACGCCAGTGACAATGCTGACTATGAGAAACCTTGGAGAGGACCTCAGATGTGGGCAACCCCCCCCCTCTAGGGGACCGAAAGCAATGGATGTCGAGCGGGTCTAACATGATACTGTGAAAGTTCAATCCTTAGTGGCTCGAACACAGCTGCGAGAGTTCAGTTCAAGCGGATCCAAGACAGCAGCGAGAGTCCCGTCCACAGGAAACCATCTCAAGCGGAGGCGGATCAGCAGCGTAGAGATGTCCCCAACCGATACAGGCGAGCGGTCCATCCTGGGTCCCGACGAGCGGTCCATCCTGGGTCTCGACTCTGGACAGCCAGTACTTCATCCATGGTCATCGGACCGGACCCCCTCCAAGTACAAAGCCACAGTTTGTTCACAATAAAGCTTCCTTTTTCCCTAAATACAAAACAAATTAGTTCATATTATTTATTCTGGATTTAATACATTCACTGGTACAATGAAACCTACCAAAGCATTCTGTATTGTTTATATATATTTGTCAGAGGCGACCTGCACAAACTCGTTAGGCAATCAAATACTTGCTTTCTCCACTGTATTCGCAATTCTGGAAAAAATGTGAATCCCATGATGACTTTTGACAAGAACAAGAAAGTTTGATCACATTACGCCTGTACTGGCTCACCTGCACTGGCTTCCTGTGCACTTAAGATGTGACTTTAAGGTTTTACTACTTACGTATAAAATACTACACGGTCTAGCTCCATCCTATCTTGCCGATTGTATTGCACCATATGTCCCGGCAAGAAATCTGCGTTCAAAGGACTCCGGCTTGTTAGTGATTCCCAAAGCCCAAAAAAAGTCTGCGGGCTATAGAGCGTTTTCCGTTCGGGCTCCAGTACTCTGGAATGCCCTCCCGGTAACAGTTCGAGATGCCACCTCAGTAGAAGCATTTAAGTGTCACCTTAGAACTCATTTGTATACTCTAGCCTTTAAATAGACTCCCTTTTTAGACCAGTTGATCTGCCGTTTCTTTTCTTTTTCTTCTATGTCCCACTCTCCCTTGTGGAGGGGGTCCGGTCCAATCCAGTGGCCATGTACTGTTCGCCTGTGTATCGGCTGGGGACATCTCTGCGATGCTGATCCGCCTCCGCTTGGGATGGTTTCCTGCTGGCTCCGCTGTGAACGGGACTCTCGCTGCTGTGTTGGATCCGCTTTGGACTGGACTCTCGCGACTGTGTTGGATCCATTGTGGATTGAACTTTCACAGTATCATGTTAGACCCGCTCGACATCCATTGCTTTCCTCCTCTCTAAGGTTCTCATAGTCATCATTGTCACCGACGTCCCACTGGGTCATTATTGTCACCGATGTCCCACTGGGTGTGAGTTTTCCTTGCCCTTATGTGGGCCTACCGAGGATGTCGTGGTGGTTTGTGCAGCCCTTTGAGACACTAGTGATTTAGGGCTATATAAGTAAACATTGATTGATTGATTGATTGAATGATAAGCCCCAAACATACGCAGAGGTCTAATTGTATGCAAAGCAGACATCTGCCTGGCCGTTTCGCGCGGAGCTCAAATCGTATGTCTGTGCGGAGTCTGTGGATTTCTTTCCCGTCTCGTGACATTTAAAGGGGTCATATTATCATTTTTTTTCTTCACTTGAAACACTTCCTTGTGGTCTACATAACATGTAATAGTGGTGCTTTGGTTCAAATTTCGCATTGATTTGGTTTTACAGACCATCTTCCAGACGCTTTCTCACCGTCTCTTTCGAATGTGCTGTTTTGTTGGCGTGTTATTTACGTGCCAAAGCCCTCCTCCTGCTTTTCCACTCCATCTGCTATGTTTTAGTTTTTTGCACTTTCATCCTGGTACCCCAGCACCTCCAAAACCCTCAAATCTAGACTCCAAACATCCCAGAATAAGCTAATCCGTTTACTTTTAGACCTCCACCCCAGATCACACCTCAATCCAACCCACTTCTCCAAAGTGGGCTGGCTCAGGGTGGAGGACAGAGTAAAACAACTTGCACTGAGCCTAGTCTATAAAATCCGCTACACCTCCTTGATACCGAAGTACATGTCAAATTACTTCCTTAACGTAAATGACCGCCATAACCACAACACCAGGGGGAGCTCCACAAACCACGTTAAACCCAGATTTTGATCTAACAAAGGTCTTAACTCATTCTCTTTCTATGCCACATCAATGTGGAATGCACTCCCAACAGGTATAAAAGTAAGTGCATCTCTATCCTCCTTCAAAACCGCTCTAAAACAACACCTCCAGGCAACTTCAACACTTTACTAATACCCTCCTCCATTCACATCCCATCTCCCCGGATTATAAACAACTCAAATGTACTTCTAATGTATATACTTGTTCTTATGCTATGTGAACTCACTATGTTCTCTGCTGGCTGTACATATCCTACTAAATAAGACCTACACTGTTTCAATGTCCACATTTCTCTGTTGATGCAATTGTTGATGACTGAAATACTGATATCAACCAAAGCTCCTCATCCCACCCCCCGGATTGTAAATAATGTAAATAATTCAATGTACATACTATGATGATTAACTTGTGTGATGGCTGTATTATGTTGATAGTATATATTTGTACCATGAATTGATTAACGTGGACCCCGACTTAAACGAGTTGAAAAACTTATTCGGGTGTTACCATTTAGTGGTCAATTGTACGGAATATTTACTGTACTGTGCAATCTACTAATAAAAGTATCAATCAATCAATCAATCAATCATATCGAGTCTACAGACCGATATAAGTTACTACTATACACTACTTTTTTATTAGCAATGACAGCAGCGGAGGATATTAGCATGCATGTACAAGCATTTAAGTCTCACCTTAAAACTCATTTGTATACTCTAGCCTTTAAATAGACTCCCTTTTTAGACCAGTTGATCTGCCGTTTCTTTTCTTTTTCTCCTATGTCCCACTCTCCCTTGTGGAGGGGGTCCGGTCCGATCCGGTGGCCATGTACTGCTCGCCTGTGAATCGGCTGGGGACATCTCTGCGCTGCTGATCCGCCTCCACTTGGGATGGTTTCCTGCTGACTCCGCTGTGAACGGGACTCTCGCTGCTGTGTTGGATCCGCTTTGGACTGGACTCTCGCGACTGTGTTGGATCCAATATGGATTGCACTTTCACAGTATCATGTTAGACCCGCTCGACATCCATTGCTTTCGTCCTCTCCAAGGTTCTCATAGTCATCATTGTCACCGACGTCCCACTGGGTGTGAGTTTTCCTTGCCCTTATGTGGGCCTACCGAGGATGTCGTAGTGGTTTGTGCAGCCCTTTGAGACACTAGTGATTTAGGGCTATATAAGTAAACATTGATTGATAATTAATTGATTGAAGAGGATAGAGAAAAAAAGGAACTTATTTACTAAAACTTTGGATTACAACTGAATAAAAATGGCGGACTTGCGCAAAGCTCTTCGGGTAAACCCATCCATTCATCCATTTTCTACTGCTTGTCCCTTTTGGGATCGAGGGGGGTGCTGGAGCCTATCTCAGCTGCATTCGGGTGGAAGGCGGAGTACACCCTGGACAAGTCGCCACCACATCACAGGGCCATCTTCGGGTAAACCTCTATCATATATAGAGTTACTCGCTCACGCAACTAAGGCAAAATACATCCCTGAAGTCTCAAATTGCAAACAGCTCGTTTGGAGCAATTTTGAAAGAAGGCAAGATTCTTATTTAAATATCTTTGCCATGCCTCTAATTTTCAGGATTTATGCAAATCCCAAATACACAAAAACAGGTACCAAGAGGTAAAAAAAAGGTAGTTGATTATAACAAAGCCCCTTTAATGACCGTACATACCACCGGCCATCTCTTTAGTTCATCACTTTGCAAAACGAGCAGGCAGAGCAGCTGCACTTCCTTGTCGTCAGTGTAGCGCCTCATGACTGAAATATGTACACAACACTCAGGGATTGTGGAAAATGTTGTGGTTTCCTGTGAAATGTCAGTGAAACAAACAGACATTTTCCAGGAAACCGCAGCACCATAGGGCAGGGGACTACGGCCCCTTCTACACTAAGCCGGCTAAGGTTATCCAGGGTAAATCCCACCTAACCACTTTATTATGAAGCTGGCTGTGGATTGTTCTTTCTGATGTCATTTCCTGTGCGGGGCGCGGCCTTTCTGGCTTCACTTCCTCTCCGAACTCAGTTTGTAAACGATCGATGAGTCCATACAAAGCTAAGAGCCAGAGATTCAAGAAATGCATGGCACAATTACCCGTGTAACAAATTATCCAAGGAGGTGGACCTTAAACGATGGCTTAATGTAGCTGACACGGTGCTTAGG
Source organism: Nerophis ophidion (assembly GCF_033978795.1). Taxonomy (NCBI): domain Eukaryota; kingdom Metazoa; phylum Chordata; class Actinopteri; order Syngnathiformes; family Syngnathidae; genus Nerophis; species Nerophis ophidion. The sequence goes on from NC_084626.1 coordinate 27,433,267, forward strand.
CTAAATAATTATTCATTTAAGGCAGGGGTAGGGAACCTGTGGCTCTTTTGATGACTGCATCTGGCAATCAGATAAATCTAAGCTGACATTGCTTAACACGATAAATAATGAATAATTCCACTTGTTATCACAGTGTTAAAAATATCGTTCAAAATATAAAATATTGTCATGCATTTTTATGTTTAAGAAGTTGGTAAGAAGTCATTTATTTATTATTGGTTCTTCAGACCACCAAGCACTGACATGAGAGCCAGTTTCAGGGTTGCAATATTGTTTTATTTTTCAATAAGTCTCTCAGTTGCTTTCCAGCAATTGTCTTTTTCTCTTTCGTTCTCGCTCGCGCTTGGTTTCCAGCCCCAAGCCGGTCTCTCCTCCTGGCTGCTGCTTATACCATAGCGACAGGTGATCAGATAAAAAGGCCCAGGTGGGCCGTCTACGCACCTATCGCTGAATTCGAGGCCTGTCCTGGCAACATCCTGCTTCGCTGCAGGCCCGCAGGCCACGCCCCCTCCACAGTTAGCTTCAGAATAACAATGTTATTACAAAGAATGAGAGACCTCTAGAAATTTTGGTCTTTCTTAAAAATGCACGCGTTTTGTTGTGTTCAGTGTTAAAAAAAATATTATATGGCTCTTACGGAAATACATTTTAAAATATTTGGCTTCTTGGCTCTCTCAGCCAAAAAGGTTCCCGACCCCTGGTTTAAGGAGTTATCCGGCTTAATGTAGACAGGGCCTATGAAAGGCTGTGGACATTCCGCAAAGAGTGTCATTCCACTCACAGTACAGTGGAGTCCGTTAGCACTTGAAGTAAAATTGTATTTGCAGCAGCCAAAAAATTCCTTACCAGGGGTATTATCCCAACATGACAAAAGTTGTTAAGCAGTGAAAACCCCTTTTTTTTTTTTTTAACTCCAGTGATGAGAGGCGTATCACACAAAGACGTTGTCTCGATTACCCACACATTATTCTTCAGACTTTATTTCCAAATATGGCTACAAATTTAACAAATAAGAATCCTAATTTGTTTATATTTTACTGACAATGATTATAAATATATGCATTTCAAGAGCATGGCCTCCTCGACAAGATGACTCTGATTTGCTACAGTTTATTAACATTTTAAGAGATGTGAATGCGTGAGGAAAAAAATAACACAACCTCTTATAAACCGACTTCAGGTGTATCCAATTTAATTTTTATTTCATTTGGATAAGATATTTAGTAACAAAAACACAGAGGATCATAAGTGTGGTCCTTCTAAGAAATGCAAAATGTCAGTCCCTTGAGGCAACATCTTTTTGAAGAGTGCTTGCTTACAACGTACCACATGCTTCTCTGCTCTGACCTCTTACTACGCAAAACATGTGGGTTACTCTCATACATCATCTGTTCTGGCCTCTGCCCTCCAGCATGTCCCCAAGCTTTTCCCAATGTAACAAAAAGCAAATGGTCACAAGTCTCCACAAACAGCATTAGGTACATAGTGGTAGCCTGCAGGCTCTTGACACTCTCACACAATGCCCAGCTTGACTGCATTCCCCCAACACATTAAAACAGCTTCGTGTAAGGCGTGAATTAGGATGTTTTGTTCATTTCTAAACACACACAGTGTCAATGAAAGTCTGAAATTGCATTACATTGCAAGTCAGAGTGACCCATATTTGACATGTCAGTGTTGACATATACTGAAGGTTCTCTGTTGCACACACAGTAAAAATGCATGTCAGCAAATATACGAGTGTCAACATTGGGCAACGACAAAACTGAAGTAAACAATTAGGGGTGTAACAGTACGTGTATTTGTATTGAACCGTTTCGGTACGGGGGTTTCGGTTCGGTTCGGAGGTGTACCGACATATTTTGGTAGCGCACCGCAGGTTGTGTAAACAAAGCAGAGCGAGGCACAACACACAGCAGGCTAGCAGCGACCGGGCTAGGACAACATACAAAAGCCAGAGCTGGAAGACCCTCCTGCCTCGTTAAGATCTCCCGTTTGGGAACTCTTTTGCTGCGCGGTGCGATACAACAATGGACGGAGGTTTGCCGACATTGTTGAGCAGCAGTAGGGTATGCTTCTGCCAACACGTCAAACATGCTAACTCCTTTGACGCGGCTCCACCGCATTCAAGCAGCCTCTCCTCGGCTAGTCCGGCAGGGCTGAGGCAATAACAAATGTTTTTATAGCAGCAGATTTAAGACCATCCATCCATACATTTTCTACCGCTTGTCCCGTTCGGGGTGGCAGGGGGTTGCTGTATTGCATTAAAAACTAGATTTTGACCCACTTCTATGGTGGAAGAACAGTAACACCATATATCCTCTTACTGCCAAGTTAGCCAGGCTGCGGGTTGGGGGGGGTTGGGTGTAAATGAACGTGGACACCGACTTAAACAAGTTGAAAAACTTATTGGGGTGTTTGCATTCAGTGGTCAATTATACGAAATATGTACTGTACTGTGCATTCTACTAATAAAAGTCTCAATCAATCAATCAATCAAAAAAGCACTTTATATGTAGAAAGGTTTTGTTAAGAAACCATTCTGAGCCTTATCTTATTTAATTTTTATTTTAAATATGTTTACCAAATTAACCTTGGCAATGGACCCTGTATGTTATGCCAATGTTTACAAAATTGGTATATAAATAACCAAAAAATGTATATTTGGTTGATTTCTTACTGTACCAAAAATTAACCGAATCGTGACCTCTAAACCAAGGTACGTACCGAACCGAAATTTGTGTGTACCGTTACACCCCTATAAACAATGCTAAATCGAAAAAATCGATTCAAATTTGAATTGCGATTCTCACGTTGTGCGATTCAGAATCGATTCTCTTCTTTTTTTCAAATCGATTTATTTTTTATCTATCAATCCAACAAAACAATACACAGCAATACCATAACAATGCAATCCAATTCCAAAACCAAACCTGACCCAGCAACACTCAGAACTGCAATAAAGCAATTGAGGAGACACAAACACGACACAGAACAAACCAAAAGTAGTGAAACAAAAATGAATATTATCAACAACAGCATCAATATTAGTTATAATTTCAGCATAGCAGTGATTAAAAATCCCTCATTGACATTATCATTAGACATTTATAAAAATTAAAGAAAAAAGAATAGTGTCAGAGTGGCTTACACTTGCATCGCATCTCATAAGCTTGACAACACACTGCGGTCAATGTTTTCACAAAGATAAAATAAGTCATATTTTGGTGCGTTTAATAGTTAAAACAAATTTACATTATTGCAATCAGTTGATAAAACATTGTCCTTTTTAAAAAAAAAAAATCTATTACTCTTCTAGCATGTCAGCAGACTGGGGTAGATCCTGCTGAAATCCTATGTATTGAATGAATACAGAATTGTTTTGAATCGGAAAAATATCGTTTTTGAATCGAGAATCGCGTTGAATCGAAAAATTGATTCATAATCGAATCGCGACCCCTAGAATCGATATTGAATCGAATCGTGGGACACCCAAAGATTCGCAGCCCTACTAAATAACTACAACTGTTATTAATACTGGCCTGCATTGACTCTTTCCCACATTGTGTGAAATAGCTACTCCACTGACCACTGCTTCCAATTTTACAACCATATATTTAATGGTGTTCACCCACCATAATTTATTGTTTGTATAAACGCGATTATTGTCTATTGATGGCTATCTGCTTAATGCATCTGATTTGTGGAATGTGTTTTTTTAGAGCAAAAAATCTGAATTGTGTCACTTGAATCTTGTCACACTAGTGTTACTCCCAAGTAAAGATGGAGCACACCCTATGCATGAAAGATGGCCCACTTTCATATTCTCTTTTATTCATAATATATGACTTCAAATTGCCCATCGATGGAAGAAGATAACAATTGACAGCTGGATCCACCTTGGTAAGCGTGCAAACAGAGTCCTTTGTGACTAGCCGGGGTTAACCGTCTTTGCACGTGTGCGTGCGTGTGTGTTTGGCATACTGCACATAATGTCTTGTATTCAGCCTGTCAGCTGTACCCTCAGTATGTGGTAGACTTGTCAGCTGTAGGCCCGTGTGGATGACAGCTGTTTCTCTCCGCCTTTCAGGCTGTGCCGCACCCACTCCATTCACCCCCTTTTAAAACAATTAATCCGCCAGTTTTACACGCTAATTTGAAGTGTTATGTGGAAGTAAGCCCAGAGACCTGAAAGTGTGATGAGCTTGGCAACACAGCTTCTTGGCATGACCTACCTTGTATTCTCAACAGATTAAGACCCATTAATACTGGAGTTCAGAAGAGTGAACAAAGGAGTGTTTTAATTTGGAACAGCGTTCATGTCTTTTGTCTTCCTATCATCCAGGTTTCATAAGTCACCAAATGAGGGTATGGGTGTGCGTTAACACAGGAAGAGTGAAATGAAATCCACATTAGGTTCAATTTGTCTCCATCCATCCATCCATCCATTTTCTACCGCTTATTCCCTTTCGGGGTCGCGGGGGGCGCTGGCGCCTATCTCAGCTACAATCGGGCGGAAGGCGGGGTACACCCTGGACAAGTCGCCACCTCATCGCAGGGCCAACACAGATAGACAGACAACATTCACACTCCAATTCACACACTACGGCCAATTTAGTGTTGCCAATCAACCTATCCCTAGGTGCATGTCTTTGGAAGTGGGAGGAAGCCGGAGTACCCAGAGGGAACCCACGCATTCACGGGGAGAACATGCAAACTCCACACGGAAAGATCCCGAGCCTGGATTTCAATCAATCAATCAATCAATGTTTACTTATATAGCCCTAAATCACTAGTGTCTCAAAGGGCTGCACAAACCACCACGACATCCTCGGTAGGAAAACTCACACCCAGTGGGACGTCGGTGACAATGATGACTATGAGAACCTTAGAGAGGAGGAAAGCAATGGATGTCGAGCGGATCTAACATGATACTGTGAAAGTTCAATCCACAATGGATACAACACAGTCGCGAGAGTCCAGTCCAAAGAGGATCCAAGACACAGCAGCGAGAGTCCCGTTCACAGCGGAGCCAGCAGGAAACCATCCCAAGCGTAGGCGGACCAGCAGCGCAGAGATGTCCCCAGCCGATACACAGGCAAGCAGTACATGGCCACCGGATCGGACCGGACCCCCTCCACACGGGAGAGTGGGACATAGAAGAAAAAGAAAAGAAACGGCAGATCAACTGGTCTAAAAAGGGAGTCTATTTAAAGGCTAGAGTATACAAATGAGTTTTAAGGTGAGACTTAAATGCTTCTACTGAGGTGGCATCGCGAACTGTTACCGGGAGGGCATTCCAGAGTACTGGAGCCCGAACGGAAAATGCTCTATAGCCCGCAGACTTTTTTTGGGCTTTGGGAATCACTAATAAGCCGGAGTCCTTTGAACGCAGATTTCTTGCCGGGACATATGGTACAATACAATCGGCAAGATAAGATGGAGCTAGACCGTGTAGTATTTTATACGTAAGTAGTTTGAACCCAGGACTGCAGGACCTTCGTATTGTGAGGCAGACCCACTAACCCCTCTGCCACCGTGAAGGTTCTTTCTAACACTACAAATATTTCTTCCACAGCAGCAGTTAGTCGCTGCTTCACCAAACTGTAAAGGTTATTAATGGTAAAACAAACAATGTATATTTCAGATATTTTCGCTAGCTAGCTAGCTACGGTCGAGCAGCGACTAGCAAAGTTCTGCGGTGACGTCACACAACTTCCGTCTTACTACTTCCTGTATTTGTTCGTATTTCCGTTTGAATAGAATGTAAACAAACTAATAATGATCGATTAAGATTATTTGTTCATTAAAAATTCAACGACAAGAAACCAGCAAAATATTACTTAGTCCATTGACGATCACCGAAGGTCAAAAAGCAACTGCTTAGCGACGTGTTGATCACTTCCGCTTTGCAAGCTAAGCAAGACGTTCCAAAGTGACGCTGAGACCAGGAAGGAGGAAACGGTGTTGTTTATCTCTTTAAATCAACAACATCTTAAGTTGCACTAAATATAAACTGTAATGGTTAATGTAATCTATTTTATGGACTTGCCTCTAGGCTCTTTGTGATGTTAAGTTCCTGTTACAAGCTGTTATACAGTATATCTTTTCTTTCTTGAGTTGTCATATGGGAGCTAAATTTCCCCATCTGCTGTTCATAAGTGTGCATTGCAGTGTGACGATGATTCACCATGACAATTGATGATGATGCGTCTGAGGGAAAGACAATAAAACAACAGCTCGAAAAGAATGGGCCTTCTAATCATGTCACAAACAAAACACAAGCAGTATAGAGGAGCACTTTCAAGATTGACGTCAAATAGCATGAGGTCATCTAGTTGACCGTTGTAGTGCCAGGCTAGAAATGGGGAGGACTTCGATGATGTTAACAGCCATAGAGAATGCACTACTTGGGTCAGGGGTCGGCAACATAAAACGCTGAAAGAGCCACATAAGACCAAAAATACAAAAAACAAATCTTTCTGGAGCCGCAAAAATATGAAAATCCGTATATACTGTAAGTCTTATAGTGAAGGCAACACATGACATAAATGTCGATATTACCTACTATAAAAATGACGATGTGTCGCAGGCTGAATCAAATCTTTTATATATTTATTCTACACATTTTTACAGCATTAGAAACCATTAATAAAACAGAGGCTACTCAGAAGGTGAGATAACTCCTGGAAATTACTGGCTTTTAATGGTTTGTGTGTCCAAGTTAAAGGAATCGGCAGGATGTTTTCATTTAATAGATTTATTACAATCTTTGGCAAGCCAGGTAATGTTTGCTGTGGTCTGGAACAACATGGCACACAAACAAATATGTGAAATGCACCCAATATTAAATACAGATGATGTTTGATGAGACATGCAAAACGAAATTATATACAAAGAAGATCAAAGTAAAGAATATTTAAATTATCTCAAATATACCTACAAATGAGGTTTAATGATGGACGCTTTTGACCTTCCTTTTTGTCAACAACACCTGGGGGCCGAACTTTGAGATCGGCCTCAGTCCATATAAAAACATTTCATCATCCCTCCCAAGTTAATTGGGTATATATGCACACACGACCCTCACCCTCGAATCAACTCCTTCAGCACCGCTTAATTCCTCTGGGGCTGTGGATGGCTGAGCAGCGCTATATAGCGGCAGCGGTGTCTCCTCAAACCCACCCCCTCCCTCTGTTGCAAGTTGGTGTGCTATACGTACCATGTTTAATGTGTGCCATGCTGTGTGAGTTTTTTTTCCTTGGACTCAGTCTGGACCCCTACTGAGGGTCTAGCCTTAGACTGATATTTTTTTTAGGCCCCCCCCCCCAATGTCACCATTTTCTCACCTTTTTAAGGAGCGCCGTAAGTGGCTGATCCGTTGGCGGTCTTGTCTTGTCCCCCCCCTGAAACATATGTCTGCTCTTAGCGGGACTGTGCCGAAAATGAAATTTCGTTGTACTTGTGCAATGACAATAAAGATCTATCCTATCCTATGATGTAATATGTACATACAGCTAGCATAAATAGCATGTTAGCATCGATTATCTTGCAGTCATGCAAGGACCAAATATGGTTGATAAGCACTCCACACAATTCAATAACACCAACAAAGCTCACCTTTGAGCAATCACACACAGTATCAATCAATCAATCAATGTTTACTTATATAGCCCTAAATCACTAGTGTCTCAAAGGGCTGCACAAACCACTACGACATCCTCGGTAGGCCCACATAAGGGCAAGGAAAACTCACACCCAGTGGGACATCGGTGACAATGATGACTATGAGAACCTTGGAGAGGAGGAAAGCAATGGATGTCGAGCGGGTCTAACATGATACTGTGAAAGTTCAATCCATAATGGATCCAACACAGTCGCGAGAGTCCAGTCCAAAGCGGATCCAACACAGCAGCGAGAGTCCCGTTCACAGCGGAGCCAGCAGGAAACCATCCCAAGCGGAGGCGGATCAATCAATCAATCAATCAATGTTTATTTATATAGCCCCAAATCACAAATGTCTCAAAGGACTGCACAAATCATTACGACTACAATATATAAAGTATAAAATGTTTGATGGACAAAATGAGACAAAGAATGAGTGGGATAAAATATGTCTTTCTCTGGCATCATTGAATAAAGTTACATGTTAACAAACTACGGTGAGTTCAAGGACTGCCAAAATTAGTAGGACAAAACGGTGCTCGCCAAATACTCTCATCTGAGAATCATGTTTGATACAAACACTGGGATTTCTAATAAATAGGGAGGTTTGTTTCATGTTGTCCTCCTACAGAAACCCTAATAAAACAAAAATATTTCCCCCACCCATCTTTTTCTATTTTCATACATTTTTGAAAAAGCTCCAGGGAGCCACAAGGATGGAGCTAAAGAGCCACATGCGGCTCTGGAGCCGTAGGTTGCAGAGCCCTGACTTAGGTGCAGCACAATAAACCTAACAGAAATAAAACTAGTTTGTAAGAGTAAGGCAGTCATCAGGAGTTGCCTGTTTGTCAGAGAAAATGTTAACCCTTGAATATAAAGATAAGAAACACCTTGAAAATAATGAGTTACAGTGTATACATGAAAACAGTTCAAATACAACGTGGTGGCTAATCAGAGAAGTGTCTACATAATAATTCAAAGGTGTGGGTTTACACAACACCTGACAAAAAATGTTGGTATCTTCAGACTTGGATGACGTTCATTCAGTTATTTAATTTAGTAGAAAATAAGTAAATAATGAACATGACACAAAACTCTAGTCATTTTAAATGGCAGCTTTCTGGATTTAAGAAACAATAAATTCAATCCATAAATAAATTGCTGTAGTCAGTAACAGGTTCATTTCTAGATCAAGCAGAGCGTCCAAATGATGGAATCACTCAATTCTGAGGATAAAATATTGTAATCACCCTGTAAATATAAATTTACATTACTAAAATATACGTCGGATTAAATGTGTTCATTCGTGTACACTTAAAAAGGATAGTTCACACCTTGGAGAGTTGCTGCACCGGGTGAAATGACATAAATCATGGCTACGGCACGAGAGATGTCAAATGAAACAAAGGAGAGGATTATCCAACTTCTACAAGAAGGTAAATGATCACAAAAATATGTTGATTGTTCACAGTCACAGCATGGAATGGTTGTAAAAGGTAAGCATACCGGTTGACCAAAGGAAACAGCAAAGCATCAAGACGGAAAATGTAAAACAATATGTCTTGAAAACAGAAAATGCACAACAAAACAAATGAAGAACAAATTGGCGGAAACTGGAGTCACCATCTATGATTGGACTGTAAGGAAGCTGAACGAAAAGCCATAATTTACAACTAAACAGAAAAAACAACGTTACGATGGGCTAAAATATCATGAACTTCGGATGACTGGATGAAAGTCATATTTAATGGTGTATCCCAAATCTGCATTGGGCAAGGTGATGATGCTTTGTTTGGTGCTGTTCCCATGAGATTTATGAAGACGACAGCCTGAGGAAAGCAAGCACATTTCAACAGTCATTGAAGTTATGGGGCTGCATGTCAGGTAATGGCACTGGGGAGATGGCTGCCATTAACAATGCACATGTTTACATTGACATTCTGGACACTCTTTTTATTTCATCAATCGAAAGACTGTTTGGGGATGTTGACATCATTTTTCAAGATGATAATGCATCCTGCCATAGATTAAAAAAAAAAACTGGGATAACTTTCTTTGAGGAAAGATAAATAAGGTTAATGCCATGGCCTGCAAATTGTCCAGATCTCAATTAAATTAAAAATCTGTGGTTGAAATTGAAATAAATGGTCCATGAAAAGACTCCAACTTGCAAAGCTAATCTGATAACAGCAATCAAAGAAAGTTGGAGAAAAATTGATGAAGAGCACTGTTTGGCTCTCATTAAGTCCATGCCTTAAGGACTGTAAGCTGTTATAAAAGCTAGAGTTGGTGCAACAAAGTACTTGTTGGCATGTTTTTTTGTTTGTCTATTTTTTATGATTTCATAGTTGTTTTCTCAAAATTGAGTAATTTCATATTTTTTACTCTGTTTGATCTAAAAATTAAACTGTTGCTGATTACCACAATTCATTTTCTTGATTGATTTTAGGGCCCCAGTGTGTGAATGTGAGTGTGAGTGTTGTCTGTCAATCTGTGTTGGCACTGGGATGAGGTGGCGACTTGTGTAGGGTGTACCCTGCCTTCCGCCCGAGTGCAGCTAGAATAGGCTCAAGCACCCCCCGTGACCCCGAGAGGGACAAGCGGTAGGAACTGGGTGGATGAATGAATTTTAGTATTTCTTAAAGTCGGAAAGTTGCTATTTGAAATGGTTATAGATTTGTGTCATATCTGTTATCTGCTATGGGGGGTATCGGACTGTCTTATTGTGGCGGTCCGTTCCCTGTACGATCAGTGCCAGAGCTTGGTTCGCATTGCCGGCAGTAAGTTGAACACATTTCCAGTGAGGGTTGGACTCCGCCAAGGCTGTCCTTTGTCACCGATTCTGTTCATAACTTTTATGGACAGAATTTCTAGGCGCAGTCAAGGCGTTGAGGGGTTCCGGTTTGGTAACCGCAGGATTAGGTCTCTGCTTTTTGCAGATGATGTAGTCCTGATGGCTTCATCTGACCGGGATCTTCAGCTCTTGCTGAATCGGTTCGCAGCAGAGTGTGAAGCGACCGGAATGAGAATCAGCACCTCCAAGTCCGAGTCCATGGTTCTCGCCCGGAAAAGGGTGGAATGCTATCTCCGGGTTGGGGAGGAGACCCTGCCCCAAGTGGAGGAGTTTAAGTACTTAAGAGTCTTGTTCACGAGTGAGGGAAGAGTGGATCGTGAGATCGACAGGCGGATCGGTGCGGCGTCTTCAGTAATGCGGACGTTGTACCGATCCGTTGTGGTGAAGAAGGAGCTGAGCCGGAAGGCAAAGCTCTCAATTTACCGGTCGATCTACGTTCCCATCCTCACCTATGGTCATGAGCTTTGGGTCATGACCGAAAGGATAAGATCACGGGTACAAGCGGCCGAAATGAGTTTCCTCCGCCGTGTGGCGGGGCTCTCCCTTAGAGATAGGGTGAGAAGCTCTGCCATCCGGGAGGAACTCAAAGTAAAGCCGCTGCTCCTCCACATCGAGAGGAGCCAGATGAGGTGGTTCGGGCATCTGGTCAGGATGCCACCCGAACGCCTCCCTAGGGAGGTGTTTAGGGCACGTCCAACCGGTAGGAGGCCACGGGGAAGACCCAGGACACGTTGGGAAGACTATGTCTCCCGGCTGGCCTGGGAACGCCTCGGGATCCCCCGGGAAGAGCTAGACGAAGTGGCTGGGGAGAGGGAAGTCTGGGTTTCCCTGCTTAGGCTGTTGCCCCCGCGACCCGACCTCGGATAAGCGGAAGATGATGGATGGATGGATGGATTATCTGCTATTCTTCTCCACTTAACAGTTGAATGAACATCCTCCAAGTGGTGTGATCCTATACATTTTTGGTGTTGTTTTAGTGCTGTCAAATGATACATTTTTTAAATTAGATTATAAACACTTTTGAATTTTGACTAAATGCGATTAATAGCAGTAAAGTATTTCCCAGTACTTGCATAATTGCGAAATAATAATTATCTGTTTTCATGTACACTCAATGCATTTTAAATCGTGCGTTTTGATCTTTCAGATGTGCTGAAAGCACTATTTCTTTGTGACCCACTTGACTCTCATATGTGCAATCAACAGTGGATTGGACACAATACTGCATGTTCTATCACGCCTGTCGGTTCTTGTCATGGTTAACTAGTTCCAGTGGTTCTATCGCATCATAATGGCTCTCCAATAACGAAACTAGCCCTCCAGAAATAGATCCAACTGGTTTGTGCGGTCGACTGCATCAGGCGCATTAAACGACAAAGGATGGCATGCACTTGTTTTATGGCATGTGGTCACACTTCAGTACATGACAAACCAAATAAAATACGATCCATCCTTATGAATTAAAACATGTATTTTCTCCTTTGTATGTCCTTAAAGTCCAATGCACAGTTCAAGACCTTAAGCTCTTATTTTATCCATCCACCCATTCATGGATTTTCTTACGCTTATCCGAGGTTGGGTTGCAAGGTAGCAACCCAGATTCCGAGGCATTTCCAGGCCAGCTGAGCGGTATTGTCTCTCTAACGTGCCTCAGTCTTCTCCGAGGCTTCCTACCAGTCAGACGTGACCTGAACACTTACCGAGGGAAGCCTCCGAAGGTCATCCAGACCAAACGTGTGTAGGAGCAGCGGTTTAACTCTGACTTGCTACCGAATTACAGAGCTTCTCACCCTACCTCTAAGGGAGAGCCCCGCAATCCTACAGAAGAAACTCATTTCAGCTGTTTGAACGTGCAATATCGTCCTCTAGCAATTACCCCATGATGGGCCGATGCAGAGCCCGCATTACTGCAGACGCCTCACCGCTCTGCCATGTTGATTTTACGATGCATTCTTTTCTTACTCGTGAAAAAGACCCCAAGGTACTTGGACTTCTACCACTTGGGGTGTAATCAGAGATGCCACTGCGGCCTCTCGGCAAGAACCATAGGTTAAGTCGGATTTTACAAATTTTATTAGAGATACATATATACGTTTGTAATTGATATAGTATGGCAGGGGTAGGGAACCTATGGCTCGGGAGCCAGATGTGGCTCTTTTGATGATTGCATCCGGCTCTCAGGTAAATTTGAGCTGACTCTGCTTAACACGATAAATAATGAATAATTCCACTTGTAATCTGTGTTAAAAATGATGTTCAAAATATAAAACACCCTTGTGCATTTTTAATCCATCCATCCGTTTTCTACCGCACCTGTTCAAGAAGTTGCGTTGATGGTAAGAAGTTATTTATTTATTATTGGTTAGTGTGGGGCTTGCCCTCCTGGGGGTTCTTCAGACCACCAAAAACTGACATGAGAGCCTGTTTCAGGGTTACAATATTGTTTCATTTTTCAATAAGTCTCTCAGTTGCTTTCCAGCATTTGTCTTTTTCTCTTTCGTTCTCGCTCGCACTCTGGCTCCAGCACCAACCCCATCTCTCCTCCTGGCTGCTGCTTATAACATAGCGACAGGTGATTAGGTAACAAGGCCCAGGTGGGCCATCTACGCACCTGTCGCTGATTTCGAGGCCGGTCCTGGCAACACCCCGCTTCGCTGCAGGCCCGCAGGCCACGCCCCCTCCACAGTTAGCTTCAGAATAACAATGTTATTACAAAGAATAAGAGACCTATTATACTCCGGAAATGTTAGTCTTACTTAAAAATGCACGCGTTTAGTTGTGTTCAGGGTTAAAAAAATATTTTACGGCTCTTACGGAAATACATTTTAAAATATTTGACTTCTTGCCTCTCTCAGCCAAAAAGGTTCCCGACTCCTGTAGTATGGCAATATAGATGAACACAGAACACAATGATTGGACTGACTACAATTTTTGGGAACGTCACCAGACAACATTTTAAACAAGCTCAGTCAGCAGACAGCATGAAATGACAAGATGTTGGTTCGCAAAACTGTGGTATGTGTGTGACTCGTGGTGTATTTTTAACACATGTTATAAATATAGCCACTAGAAATTCATTATATCAATCATATAAGTCAGGGGTGCCCATTACGTCGATCGCGAGCTACCAGTCGACCGCGGGGGGTGTGTCAGTCGATCTCCAGCCAGGCTTTTAAAAAATATAGACCTAAAAATTTGTGATCATCAATCTTCACCAAGACGTCACTTAAATGACATTCACGGTACCGGAGGGTCTTGTGAGATGACGCTGGCTGCTGCAAGATCATTATTATTCAAATATGACCGAGAGGAAGGCGAGAAACACTTTTTATTTCAACAGACTCTCGCGCCGTACCTTCCGTCAAAACTCTAAAGGCCGACTGCACATTTCCTATCTTCACAATAAAAGCCCTGCTTCATGCTGCCTGCGCTAACTAAATACAGAGTCTCGGAAAACTGGCGTGCACAAGCGATCCCTCAGAAAGCTGGCGTGCACAAGTGATGTGCACGCCAGCTTTCTGAGACTCTTATTTTGTTAGCGCAGGCAGCATGAAGCAGGGCTTTTATTGTGAAGATAGGAAATGTGCAGTCGGCCTTTAGAGTTTTGACGGAAGGGACGGCGCGAAAGTCTGTTGAAATAAAAAGTATTTCTCGCCTTCCTCTCTGTCATTTTTTCATAATAATGAACTGGCAGCAGCCAGCGTCATCTCACAAGACCCTCGGGTGCCGTGAATGTCAATCAAGCAAGCTACGGAATTTGCCGCCAATGTTTTTCTTGTAAAGTGTATGGAAGCTGGATGAATTAGATGCCAAAAACCAACCACTTTTATGTGGTATTGTACAGAAAGGACAACTTTTTTTCTCCTCCATTTGAAAATGTGGGTGTTATCATCATTACTGTCTGATTCCAATCAATGCAAGTCATCAGAATCAGGTAATACACCAACTTATATTCTTGTCTTTGTGAAAGAAAGACATCTATATGTGTTACACATGCTTGTATTATCATTAAACACATTTAACTTGTTTACAAAAATTTCTCTTTCATAAATAAATAAATATAAATGATATACATAAATGAGGTAGATCCCCTCGAGTTGGTCAATTGAAAAGTAGCTCGCCTGCAGAAAAAGTGTGGGCACCCCTGATATAAGTATTATATTTTAAATGTTCATCATTCCTTCAACATTGAGGATCTTACATTTAAAACCCTCGAATCTGATTTATGATTGTTATTTTTGCAAGGTATGTTTCGAGCTGATTTACACACGCTACAATAGAAACTGAACATTCTTTGGTGTTTACCTGCATGGTTGATTCTAATTTGCACTGATTTGTATTTATTGTTTGCATAATGTGGCGTGGAAACATGTACCCGGTAAATCGACTGCAAAGAAAATTGTTCATCTGCTCACTTCATTTAATGAGGCATAAAAAAAAAAACGTCACAAAAATAGGAAATGTAGAGGTCACTGTGCAATTCTTTACTATGGTCACGTTGAATATAACTGTCACGTCTTCTACAAACACTAAAGTGTTTCTGGAAATGTGGTCACACAAACAAAGAACAGGATATTGTTTCCATGTAGCTGCCCATTGATGTTCCATCGCATTATTTTTCCAAACAACACTGCCTTCATGTTTGCTGCCTTGATTTTTTTGAGTTAAGCATGCGGTGTGGCGTTTCCATGAAGTTTGTTTATTAATCACAGCTGCTACACGTGAAGATATAGTATTGACCGGCAAGCTATGTTTCCCTTCCTACATTTTACAACAAAGCCTTTCTAAATGTTTATGGCCATCGTTTCACCTTCGGCCAGCAGGTCAGTTCCACCACCCTAATTGACAGAAACGGAGCCAATTATTTTTAATACGCCTGCAGTCTACACTGCAGTCTTCATATGATTTTTCAGGACTTTGTAAAGATTGTTGCAGTCTTAAAAGCCCAGTGTCGTAGGATTTTTTCACCAAAATGTTGGAGGTTTGTAGGTGCTTGTTGCAGTAAATTGCGGGAAGACTTGAAAATTGCAAATAGATGTGATTTTACCTCTTTTGCAACTCAACGCCAAAAAAACGTAAATGCTGATTATCGGTCCTGCTAGACACCGAACTCTATTTAATAATACAACTCTAACATTTGACAACCAAACAATTAAACAAGCCGACACGGTAAAGAATCTGGGTATTATCTTCGACCCAACTCTCTCCTTTGAGGCACACATTAAAAGCGTTACTAAAACGGCCTTCTTTCATCTCCGTAATATCGCTAAAATTCGCTCCATTCTGTCCACTAAAGACGCTGAGATCATTATCCATGCGTTTGTTACGTCTCGCCTCGACTACTGTAACGTATTATTTTCGGGTCTCCCCATGTCTAGCATTAAAAGATTACAGTTGGTACAAAATGCGGCTGCTAGACTTTTGACAAGAACAAGAAAGTTTGATCACATTACGCCTGTACTGGCTCACCAGCACTGGCTTCCTGTGCACTTAAGATGTGACTTTAAGGTTTTACTACTTACGTATAAAATACTACACGGTCTAGCTCTATCCTATCTTGCCGATTGTATTGTACCATATGTCCCGGCAAGAAATCTGCGTTCAAAGGACTCCGGCTTATTAGTGATTCCCAAAGCCCAAAAAAAGTCTGCGGGCTATAGAGCGTTTTCCGTTCGGGCTCCAGTACTCTGGAATGCCCTCCCGGTAACAGTTCGAGATGCCACCTCAGTAGAAGCATTTAAGTCTCACCTTAAAACTCATTTGTATACTCTAGCCTTTAAATAGACTTCCTTTTTAGACCAGTTGATCTGCCGTTTCTTTTCTTTTTCTTCTATGTCCCACTCTCCCTTGTGGAGGGGGTCCGGTCCGATCCGGTGGCCATGTACTGCTTGCCTGTGTATCGGCTGGGGACATCTCTGCGCTGCTGATCCGCCTCCGCTTGGGATGGTTTCCTGCTGGCTCCGCTGTGAACGGGACTCTCGCTGCTGTGTTGGATCCGCTTTGGACTGGACTCTCGCGACTCTGTTGGATCCATTGTGGATTGAACTTTCACAGTATCATGTTAGACCCGCTCGACATCCATTGCTTTCCTCCTCTCTAAGGTTCTCATAGTCATCATTCTCACCGACGTCCCACTGGGTCATTATTGTCACCGATGTCCCACTGGGTGTGAGTTTTCCTTGCCCTTATGTGGGCCTACCGAGGATGTCGTGATGGTTTGTGCAGCCCTTTGAGACACTAGTGATTTAGGGCTATATAAGTAAACATTGATTGATTGATTGATTGAAATAAGTAATTCAAGCTTTTTTGATATTACTGGCTCAAAATACAATCTAATACCAACACCCCCAGCAGTCATTTGTTCCATTATGGGTTTAAAAGACTTAATTTTCTATTTTTCTACGAATGAAACATTAATTTTCAATGAAAATTGTTGTTCGGTCCAACTAAGATGACTGCCGTTTACGGCTGTCACTTACAGCTGTCTGGTACAGATGTACATGCTCGAAGCGCATGGGTATACACAAAAACTATCTCATAGAAACGACTGACAATTTGCAGTCATGCTGTTGTTACGAGTTTTTACAGGTTGCTCAACATAGTCGCTCAACACAGTGCTCTGAATGTCAAAGTCAATAAATGTATTGAAGCGGGTGTGGTGAAGTGGCGGGAAAAATGTATATGATTTACGATATAAATTATATAAATTTGACCGATGATAACGTTTTCAGTGCTATCATTATAATGCACGTTGATTGCAATTTTGACATTAACAGGCGAACACACAATATTTCTGATTGCGGCAAATCTCCCAGTATAGCTCGGTTGGTAGAGTGGCCGTGCCAGCAACTTGAGGGTTGCAGGTTCGATTCCCGCTTCTGCCATCCTAGTCACTGCCGTTGTGTCCTTGGGCAAGACACTTTACCCACCTGCTCCCAGTGCCACCCACACTGGTTTAAATGTAAAAAAAATAGATATTGGGTTTCACTATGTAAAGCGCTTTGAGTCACTAGAGAAAAGCGCTATATAAATATAATTCACTTCACTTCACGCTTCATGACTGCAAATAAACTACTTTCATCCAAATGTCATTATCCCTGGAGGACGGGAATAGCTAAACATTGTATACTACACACCGCAGCAGGATATGCTAATTGCAAGCTAAAGCTCTTGAATGTAAACAAAGGTGGACGGTTAAATACAAATATCGACATTACTGATACCAAGTATAGTATTAGTGTCGTATAATTTGTGTCTGATTATTATCATGTTCAAAAATGTAATTATTTAATGATTAATGAAGTATCAGTATCAGCATTGGTATCCCCAATACAGCCCCTTTAACATGGTATTGGATACCCAAATGTGTAGTATTGCCCAAAACTAATGTAAAGCATCCAAATAACAGAATAATAAGTGCTTAGTACATTTAGACCGAAGTGTAGATATAGCCATGTTACAGCAGAGTGTAACCAGATATTAACAGTAAATTAGCACGTTGATTAATAATAGTTTTGAGAAAATAATTTAACAGGAAATTGTTGTTCCCGGATCACATCTCTAGTTTATGTGTGTATCCCTTTTGGTGTTTTTGATCATGTTTGGACTCTTCCGTTCCCCTGAGTTGAGCACTTCCTAGTTTATATTGGTTACCATGGTTACTTAATTATCTCCTCCTGCACGGCTCCGTTCACACACCGGTTTGTAATTATGTTCTCTGTATTTAAAGGGGAACATTATCACCAGACCTATGTAAGCGTCAATAT
Organism: Nerophis ophidion; assembly: GCF_033978795.1. Lineage (NCBI taxonomy): Eukaryota > Metazoa > Chordata > Actinopteri > Syngnathiformes > Syngnathidae > Nerophis > Nerophis ophidion. Next base: position 27,451,552 of record NC_084626.1, read on the forward strand.
ATACCTTGATGGTGCAGAAAAAAGACCATCTATTTTTTTTACCGATTTCCGAACACTAAATGGGTGAATTTTGGCGAATTAAACGCCTTTCTGTTTATCGCGTGAGGCGATGACGTCAGAATGTGACGTCACCGAGGTAACACACCCACCATTTTCATTTTCAACACATTACAAACACCGGGTCTCAGCTCTGTTATTTTCCGTTTTTTTGACTATTTTTTGGAACCTTGGAGACATCATGCCTCGTCGGTGTGTTGTCGGAGGGTGTAACAACACTAACAGGGAGGGATTCAAGTTGCACCACTGGCCCGAAGATGCGAAAATGTCTGCCGCCAGACCCCCATTGAATGTACCAGTGTCTCCACATTTTACCGGCGATGCTAAGACAGACATGGCACAGAGATGTATGGATAACCTGCAGATGCATTTGCAACGATAGTCAACGAAATCACAAAGGTGAGTTTTGTTGATGTTGACTGCCAGCTAATCGATGCTAATATGCTATGCTAATCGATGCTAACATGCTATTTACCGGCGGTGCTAAAGCAGACATGGCACAGAGATGTATGGATAACCTGCAGATGCATTTGCAACGATAGTCAACGAAATCACAAAGGTGAGTTTTGTTGATGTTGACTGCCAGCTAATCGATGCTAACATGCTATTTACCGGCGGTGCTAAAGCAGACATGGCACAGAGATGTATGGATAACCTGCAAATGCATTTGCAACGATAGTCAACGAAATCACAAAGGTGAGTTTTGTTGATGTTGACTGCCAGCTAATCGATGCTAACATGCTATTTACCGGCGGTGCTAAAGCAGACATGGAACAGAGATGTATGGATAACCTGCAGATGCATTTGCAACGATAGTCAACGAAATCACAAAGGTGAGTTTTGTTGATGTTGACTGCCAGCTAATCGATGCTAATATGCTATGCTAATCGATGCTAACATGCTATTTACCGGCGGTGCTAAAGCAGACATGGCACAGAGATGTATGGATAACCTGCAGATGCATTTGCAACGATAGTCAACGAAATCACAAAGGTGAGTTTTGTTGATGTTGACTGCAAGCTAATCGATGCTAATATGCTATGCTAATCGATGCTAACATGCTATTTACCGGCGGTGCTAAAGCAGACATGGCACAGAGATGTATGGATAACCTGCAAATGCATTTGCAACGATAGTCAACGAAATCACAAAGGTGAGTTTTGTTGATGTTGACTGCCAGCTAATCGATGCTAACATGCTATTTACCGGCGGTGCTAAAGCAGACATGGAACAGAGATGTATGGATAACCTGCAGATGCATTTGCAACGATAGTCAACGAAATCACAAAGGTGAGTTTTGTTGATGTTGACTGCCAGCTAATCGATGCTAACATGCTATGCTAATCGATGCTAACATGCTATTTACCGGCGCTGCTAAAGCAGACATGGCACAGAGATGTATGGATAACCTGCAGATGCATTTGCAATTATATTACGTTTCCTTCCACCCACATTTAATGCGAAAAAAACACTTACCAATCGACGGATTTAAGTTGCTACAGTGTCACAAGATGCGAAAGTCCTGATCGTTTGGTCCGCACATTTTACAGGCAATGCTAACGCAGCTATTCGGCCATGCTATGGCTATGAATAGCGTCAGTAGCTATTCGCTCAATAGCTTCAGTTTCTTCTTCAATATTTTCATACTCCAACCATCCGTTTCAATACATGCGTAATCTGTTGAATCGCTTAAGTCGCTGAAATCCGAGTTCGAATCCGAGCTAATGTCGCTATATCTTGCTGTGGTATTCCCATTGTTTGTTTACATTGGCAGCACTGTGTGACGTCACAGGGAAATGGCCAGTGTCTTCGCAGAGAGCGGAAAATAAGGCACTTTATAGCTTTATTTAGGGATATTCCGAGACCGTTAAAATTTTGAAAAAAAATTCAAAAAATACAACAAGCCACTGGGAACTGGTTTTTATTGTTTTTAACCCTTTTGAAATGGTGATAATGTTCCCCTTTAAGCCCACCTGTTACCTTAGTACATTCAGTCTGGTTGGTTCGTTCGCTCAATGCGACAGTTACGTGAGTTATCTTTCATCCTTGTATGTACTTAGCTAAGTTTTAGCTTAGCTTCGCGTGCTCGGCTCGCGCTATTATCTGGACTTTGAACTCTACCCTGGCTAACGATTAGCATTTAGCTTTCCCTGCGGTGGCACACCTTTTCTTTTCTCTTTGTCTAGTGTTTTGTTGTATTTTATAATTAAAAGCAAGCTCCTACCTTCACTCCTGTTTGGTCCAGTCTTTTGGCATATAGAGGCCGACACCTCCGCGCGTTGGTTACTGAGCTTAGCGCATACATCAGCAACTAAATTAGGAAACCTTTGCAATCCATTTTGAGATGGGTTTTTTTTTATCATTTATACACCAAATAATATATTGTGTTATATATTGTTGTCACAAGAGGCTGCAATATATATCGCAATATACAGTCGTGGTCAAATGTTTACATAGACTTGTAAAGAACATAATGTCATGGCTGTCTTGAGCTTCCAATAATTTCTACAGCTCGTATTTTTTTGTGATAGAGTGATTGGAGCACATTTTTGTCGGTCACAAAAAAACATACATGAAGTTTGGTTCTTTTATGAATCTATTATGGGTCTACTGAAAACGTGACCAAATCTGCTGTATCAAAAGTATACATACAGCAATGTTCATATTTGCTTACATATCTTTTGGCAAGTTTCACTGCGATAAGGCTGTTTTGGTCGCCATCCACAAGCTTCTGGTTGAATTTTTGACCACTCCTCCTGACAAAATTGGTGCAGTTCAGCTAAATTTGTTGGTTTTCTGACATGGACTTGTTTCTCAATCAATCAATCAATCAATGTTTATTTATATAGCCCCAAATCACAACTGTCTCAAAGGACTGCACAAATCATTACGACTACAACATCCTCGGAAGAACCCACAAAAGGGCAAGGAAAACTCACACCCAGTGGGCAGAGAGAATTCACATCCAGTGGGACGCCAGTGACAATGCTGACTATGAGAAACCTTGGAGAGGACCTCAGATGTGGGCAACCCCCCCTCTCTAGGGGACCGAAAGCAATGGATGTCGAGCGGGTCTAACATGATACTGTGAAAGTTCAATCCATAGTGGCTCCAACACAGCCGCGAGAGTTCAGTTCAAGCGGATCCAAGACAGCAGCGAGAGTCCCGTCCACAGGAAACCATCTCAAGCGGATCAGCAGCGTAGAGATGTCCCCAACCGATACAGGCGAGCGGTCCATCCTGGGTCCCGACGAGCAGTCCATCCTGGGTCTCGACTCTGGACAGCCAGTACTTCATCCATGGTCATCGGACCGGACCCCCTCCACAAGGGAGGGGGGGACATAGGAGAAAGAAAAGAAGCGGCAGATCAACTGGTCTAAAAAGGAGGTCTATTTAAAGGCTAGAGTATACAGATGAGTTTTAAGGTGAGACTTAAATGCTTCTACTGAGGTAGCATCTCGAACTGTTACCGGGAGGGCATTCCAGAGTACTGGAGCCCGAACGGAAAACGCTCTATAGCCCGCAGTTTCTTCAGCCTTTTCCACATGTTTAAGTCAGGACTTTTTTGTTCTAGCCTGATTTAGCAATTCCTTCACCATTTTTGTGTTTGTGTTGTGATCCGATGGTCGGATCATCACCATATTGTTATTTTTGTTCCATTTTTATATCACTCTGCGGTATGACATGCTTAGTTCCTGTTTTGTTCGTTTCCATGGTCACTCATTAGTTTCAGCTGCTACTCTCTTTTCCAGCACACCTGTCTTTACTAATCACCACCTTTTATAAGCCAGCCTTTTCTGTTCACTCATTGTCGGATCTTAGTTTGTTCACATACATCTGTTTATGACTTGTCTCTCACTCTCGACTTCGCTAGCTTTCACGCTAAGCTTTATTTTATTCCTAGTTTTCACGCTAGTTGTTTTGTGTTTCCTTTTGTGTGCCTTTGTGCCAAATGTTTGTTTTTCGGTTAGTTTGACCTAGCTTTCCATGCTAGCGCTTTTATTTGCCTTTTCTATTTGTACCAGTGTTTTTGTTCATAGCTCCTTTCGTTTAATAAATCCCTTAGTTCTTGCCTTTTTGCTGTGTTCTTGCTGATGCATCCACGGAGGACCGAATCCGGCATTACAATGCCACACAAGCCTAACAGTTTGGGGTCATCGTCCTGTTGGAACACCCAACTGTGCCCAAAACCCAACCTTTGGGCTGATGATTTTAGGTTGTCCTGAAAAATCACATAGACAAAGATAAGACTTTCTGGAGGAAAGTTCTGTGGTCAGATGAAACAAAAATTGAGCTGTTTGGCTACAATACCCAGCAATATGTTTGGAGGAGAAAAGGTAAGGCGTTTAATCCCAGGAACATGTTCCTACCGTCAAGCATGGTGGTGGTAGTATTATGCTCTGGGCCTGTTTTGCTGCCAATGGAACTGGTGCTTTACAGAGAGTAAATGGGGCAATGAAAAAGGAGGATTACCTCCAAATTCTTCAGGACAACCTAAAGTCATCAGCCCCGAGGTTGGGTCTTGGACGCAGTTGTGTGTTCCAATAGGACAATGACCCCAAACATACGTCAGAAGTGGTAAAGGAATGGCTAAATCAGGCTACAATTAATGTTTTACAATGGCCTTCCCAAAGTGCTGACTTAAAGGTGTGGACAATGCTGAAGAAACAAGTCAATCTCAGAAAACCAACAAATTCAGCCGAACTGCACCAATTTTGTCAAAAGGAGTGGTCAAAAATTCAACCAGAAACATTAACATTTCTGTATGTATACTTTTGACCCAGCAGATGGGACCCATTGCCTCTGTGCTTGGCACTCAGCATCAAGGGTTGGAATTGGGGGTTAAATCACCATAAATGATTCCTGGGTGCGGCACCGCTGCTGCCCACTGCTCCCCTCACTTCCCTGGGGTGATGAAGGGGATGGGTCAAATGCAGATTTACCACACCTAGTGTGTGTGTGACAGTCATTGGTACTTTAACTTTAACTTAACTCTAATCACTCTATCACAAAAAAATAAGAATTGTAAAAAATATTATCAACACAGCCATGACATTATGTTCTTTACAAGTGTATGTCAACTTTTGACCACGACTGTATATTTGTACTTCAATTTTTTAAGCCCCTCGGTCAAAACGTTTGGACACCCCTGGTGTAAATAGAACATCTGACCTTGTTAGTGAGCTTTTTGTGGGCCTGTATTGACTGATACGCACTGTCCGTAGTAATGACTGTTGGTGACATCACATCAACAAGACAAACACAGTATACAATGTGTCTTTGTGGCTTTTTTTCCCACTTCGCTGCTCTCTGAGTGGCGCTTACTCAAGCGGGACTGCATCTCATCTTTTCTTCTGGTTGCGTGAGGTGTCAGTCACCATTTGAGGTGAACTCCGTCAGGGGCACACAGTTATGGCCGTGCACTTGATTCGTGCAATGGAGGATTTGATGGCATCAGGCAGCCAGCTCATATGGAGCATGGCACATCAGACCTGGAGGAGGTGGCTGTTGCCATGTCGACGCCTCCTCGTAGCGTGGTTTAGGACTGAAAATTGCTACCAGGTATGGGCACTCCTTGACTAATCAATATTGATTTAGCAGGTTTATTTATGGGACTTTACAGATTGCTCTTTGATGAGTCACAGAGCTTTGTTTTTAACATTTTCCAAGCACATATGGCACTCATCGCAGAACAGCAAGACCACGTCGTTTGAACCCACTTTCCAAGTTGCTGTTGAAACTTTATTGTTTCTGGTACACCTGAATGATTTACACACCATGCAGTCAAGCTCATGGGCAAAACTGAACAACGTACCATAGTTTGCTTTTTTTGCTTGTACCTTAATTTACGGGCTTTTAGCCGCTACTACTGGGGCGGTATAGCTCGGTTGGTAGAGCGCCCGTGCCAGCAACTTGAGGGTTCCAGGTACGATCCCCGCTTCAGCCATCCTAGTCACTGCCGTTGTGTCCTTGGACAAGATGCTTTACCCACCTGCTCCCAGTGACACCCACCCTGGTTTAAATGTAACTTAGATATTGGGTTTTTACTATGTAAAGCGCTTTGAGTCACTAGAGAAAAGCGCTACATAAATACAATTCACTTCACTTTTTTCCCACGCTTTGCACCCTGCAGCTTATAAAACGGTGCAGCTAACTTATGGATTTGTCTTTGTTAACGGCCATTATGTTTGCATTCAACAAATAGTTCTCATGTAACACTGACAGAGACACTGAAAATGTGTGGTTTTGTTTCTGCTATGGTCCCATCTTTTGGACGTATGCACTCACTGCGGGTGCTGCGGGTTGAAAATGTGTTTTCTTTTTCGCTTACTTTGAACCGGAATAATTCCGCTAAAAATGATTCTTCATTCATCACTTCAAGCAACGTTTAAAGGGGAACATTATCACAATTTCAAAAGGGTTAAAAACAGTAAAAACCAGTTCCCAGTGGCTTGTTGTATTTTTTGAAGTTTTTTTCAAAATTTTACCGGTCTCGTAATATCCCTAAATAAAGCTTTAAAGTGCCTGATTTTCGACTCTCTGCGAAGACACTGGCCATTTCCCTGTGACGTCACACAGTGCTGCCAATGTAAACAAACAATGGGAATACCACAGCAAGATATAGTGACATTAGCTCGGATTCAAATTCGGATTTCAGCAACTTAAGCGATTCAACAGATTACGCATGTATTGAAACAGATGGTTGGAGTATGAAAATATTGAAGAAGAAACTGAAGCTATTGAGCGAATAGCTATTGACGCTATTCATAGCCATAGCATGGCCGAATAGCTGCGTTAGCATCGCCGGTAAAATGTGCGGACCAAATGATCAGGACTTTCGCATCTTGTGACACTGGAGCAACTTAAATCCGTCGATTGGTAAGTGTTTTTTTCGCATTAAAAGTGGGTGGAAGGAAACGTAATATTGTTGCAAATGCATCTACAGGTTATCCATACATCTCTGTTCCATGTCTGCTTTAGCAGCGCCGGTAAATAGCATGTTAGCATCGATTAGCGTAGCATGTTAGCATCGATTAGCTGGCAGTCAACATCAACAAAACTCACCTTTGTGATTTCGTTGACTATCGTTAAAAATGCATTTGCAGGTTATCCATACATCTCTGTGCCATGTCTGCCTTAGCATCGCCGGTCAAATGTGGAGACACTCTGGCACATTCAATGGGGGTCTGGCGGCAGACACTTTCGCATCTTCGGGCCAGTGGTGCAACTTGAATCCCTCCCTGTTAGTGTTGTTACACCCTCCGACAACACACCGTCGAGGCATGATGTCTCCAAGGTTCCAAAAAATAGTCAAAAAAACGGAAAATAACAGAGCTGAGACCCGGTGTTTGTAATGTGTTGAAAATGAAAATGGTGGGTGTCACATTCTGACGTCATCGCCTCCAGCCCGATAAACAGAAAGGCGTTTAATTCGCCAAAATTCACCCATTTAGAGTTCGGAAATCGGTTAAAAAAATAGATGGTCTTTTTTCTGCACCATCAAGGTATATATTGACGCTTACATAGGTCTGGTGATAATGTTCCCCTTTAAGTTTAACAATATAACTAAGACAAAGTTTAACAATATAACTAAGACAATTCATACTTACTAAACCGTCACTTGCATGATGTCTGCAGGAGTTCTTTTTGGCATTCTTTTTGTATTGTTTCAGTTTCGTAAATTCACCAAAATGTTACCATGGAGTTATTGAGTCTGTTTACTTGATTGGAGAACTCGCTGTGACATGACATGACAATTAACTCTATTCTGTTTGATGAGCCATTTTACTTCCGTGTTACAGACACCGTTTTGAAACAATTAAGCTATTTAAATAAACATCTACAAAATCTATTGCACTGGTATATATCATCTGGTGTGGCTAATATACGTGAAAATATTTATTTCTTATACAATTTCAAATACTGGTGCACTCTATAGCCCGGAAAATAGAGTAATTTGATGGATTTAACAGTTAGAGTTTAGGTACCACTGATAGTCACACACACAATAGGTGTGGTGAAATTAGCCTCTGCATTTGACCCGTCCCCTTGTCCCACCCCCTGGGAGGTGAGAGGAGCAGTGAGCAGCAGCGGTGACCGCGCTCGGGAATCATTTTAGTGATTTAACCCCCAATTCCAACCCTTGGTGCTGAGTGCCAAGCAGGGAGGTAGGTCCCATTTTTATAGTCTTTGGTATGACTCAGCCTGAGTTTGAACTCACGACTTACAGATCTCAGGGAGGCCACTGAGCACACTTGTTCGAAAGCACAGAGTAGAAAAGTCCATGATTAATTAGGTTTAAACATGCAAAATGAGCTAAACAGCTCGCATACAACGATAGCCGTTATTCAGAACAACGCACCTGTTATTCCTTATTCCCTATATCTTTATTAAATTCCACTATTATTTTCTTTTGTATCATTTTTATTTTTTCAGCTGATATAGGCTCTCCCGCGACCCCGAATGGGACAAGTGGTAGGAGATGGATGGATATATCATATTTTATCATATTGATTGATTGAAACTTTTATTAGTAGATTGCACAGTTCAGTACATATTCCGTACAATCGACCAATAAATGGTAACACCCGAATAAGTTTTCAACTTGTTTAAGTCGGGGTCCACGTTAATCAATTCATGGTACAAATATATACTATCAGAATAATACAGTCATCACACAAGTTAATCATCATAGTATGTACATTGAATTATTTACATTATTTACAATCCGGGGGGTGGGATGAGGAGCTTTGGTTGATATCATCAACAATTGCATCAACAGAGAAATGGACATTGAAACAGTGTAGGTTTTACTTAGTAGGATATGTACATCGAGCAAACAACAGAGTGAGTTCAGATAGCGGAAGAACAAGTATATACATTAGAAGTACATTTGATTATTTACATTAGGTTGTTAATTATATTGTATATCTGCACCAGATGGGCTTCACGGTGGCAGAGGGGTTAGTGCGTCTGCCTCACAATACGAAGGTCCTGCAGTCCTGGGTTCAAATCCAGGCTCGGGATCTTTCTGTGTGGAGTTTGCATGTTCTCCCCGTGAATGCGTGGGTTCCCTCCGTTTACTCCGGCTTCCTCCCACTTCCAAAGACATGCACCTGGGGATAGGTTGATTGGCAACACTAAATGGTCCCTAGTGTGTGAATGTGAGTGTGAATGTTGTCCGTCTATCTGTGTTGGCCCTGCGATGAGATGGCGACTTGTCCAGGGTGTACCCCGCCTTCCGCCCGATTGTAGCTGAGATAGGCGCCAGCGCCCCCCGCGGCCCCAAAAGGGAATAAGCGGTAGAAAATGGATGGATGGATCTGCACCAGATCACTCCCCATAATGTACTCACTACTCAGCCATAATGTAATAATGCAAAGCTTTCAGTTAACATGGTGTATTATGTCACTAAGAAGCCTAGAACAAACACATTATCTAGTATGGTTAAACTATGTCTGTGCAACAACATTTTTGTTGCAAAGGCAATCAGGTGAATGCAGTTGCAATTATTTTGAAACACGCTGTGGAAATATGTGCCCGATATCAGACTACTGTTTGATGTAATTTTTCAAAACGCCACAAGAGGGGGGCATTGCAGCGACTTCGTTCTGCAGTCATCCTCTCTCCCAGCACAACAAAGGCATACCTTGTCCAGCATACACAGTGCATCACTTATGTTACAGCCGAATTCCAAAATAGAATAAATATATATTTGTCCTCACAATTGCACACACAATGCCCCACAAAAAAGATCATGTAAATACTTCTTTTTTTTTTTTTAGAAGTTTTTGCTAATTAATTAAATGATAAATGATAAATAAAGGGGTTGTACTTGTATAGCGCTTTTCTACCTTCAAGGTACTCAAAGCGCTTTGACACTACTTCCACATTTACCCATTCACACACTGATGGAGGGAGCTGCCATGCCAGGCGCTAACCAGCACCCATCAGGAGCAAGGTTGAAGTGTCTTGCTCATGGTACTATGTGGGGATTGAACCAGGGACCCACGCCGTCCCAAATGAAAAAAAAAATTGAGCCATGAAGCTCAAAAAAGAGCTAAGGTACATTGTGTTTCAACTAATCATTCTTGAGATGTTCCTACAGCTTAACTGGAGTTAATTCAGTTGGTTGGACATGATTTGGAAAGGCACACTAATGGGGTTGTACGGTATACCGGTACAAATAAAGTAAAGCGGTAGTACTGAACTAAAAAACTACTCTTCTGCCTTTGAAAGTTTCAGAGGCGCATGTTAGGCAACGCACACGCTTGGAGAACTTACAAGCAGACACAGCATAGAGGGAGAATGGACCCAATTAGGCTTAAAAAAATAACGATAAAGGTGAAGCTTTAAACACAGTGCTTTAAAACATGGCAAGCTCACGGCTAAGATCCATCCAAAGTCGTCAATGTTTTATGTACTTCTAAATCAGTGGTTCTTAACCTGGGTTCGATCAAACCCTAAGGGTTCGGCGGAGGTCAAAACACACCCGACTCATCGTGTAAATACAAACTTCTCCCTATCGCCGTATTATGAATACGGCGACAGCAGGTGTGTCCTTTTTTGTGAGGTTATGCACCATGTTGGTTTTGTTGTTTGAACAAGGGTTCATGCACGGTTCATTTTGTGCACCAGTAAAAAAAACATGGTAACACTTAAGTATGGGAAACATATTCCCCATTAATTAGTTGCTTATTAACATGCAAATTAGTAACATATTGGGTCTAAACTAGTCATTTTTAATTCCTTTTTAATGCCTTATTCGGCATGTCCTTGTTATAACCCTAACCCTGACCCTAACCCAGGGGTAGGGAACCTATGGCTCCAGAGCCAGATGTGGCTCTTTTGATGACTGCATCTGGCTCTCAGATAACATGATAAGTAATGAATAATTTCTAATCACAGTGTTAAAAATAACATTCAAAATATAAAACATTCTCAGATATTGGGTTTCACCGGCATAGCTCGGTTGGTAGAGTGGCCGTGCCAGCAACTTGAGGGTTGCAGGTTCGATTCCCGCTTCCCCCATCCTAGTCACTGCCGTTGTGTCCTTGGGCAAGACACTTTACCCACCTGCTCCCAGTGCCACCCACACTGGTTTAAATGTAACTTAGATATTGGGTGTCACTATGTAAAGCGCTTTGAGTCACTTGAGAAATGCGCTATATAAAATATAATTCACAATAATTCACAACTTAGATGTTGGGTGTCACTATGTAAAGCGCTTTGAGTCACTAGAGAAAAGCGCTATATAAAATAGAATTCACAATAATTCACAACTCAGATATTGGGTGTCACTATGTAAAGCGCTTTGAGTCACTAGAGAAAAGCTCTATATAAAATAGAATTCACAACTTAGATATTGGGTGTCACTATGTAAAGCGCTTTGAGTCACTAGAGAAAAGCGCTATATAAAATAGAATTCACAATAATTCACAACTCAGATATTGGGTGTCACTATGTAAAGTGCTTTGAGTCACTAGAGAAAAGCGCTATATAAAATATAATTCACAATAATTCACAACTTAGATATTGGGTGTCACTATGTAAAGCGCTTTGAGTCACTAGAGAAAAGCGCTATATAAAATAGAATTCACAATAATTCACAACTCAGATATTGGGTTTCACTATGTAAAGCGCTTTGAGTCACTAGAGAAAAGAGCTATATAAAATAGAATTCACAACTTAGATATTGGGTGTCACCATGTAAAGCGCTTTGAGTCACTTGAGAAATGCGCTATATAAAATATAATTCACAATAATTCACAACTTAGATATTGGGTGTCACTATGTAAAGCGCTTTGAGTCACTAGAGAAAAGCGCTATATAAAATAGAATTCACAATAATTCACAACTTAGATATTGGGTGTCACTATGTAAAGCGCTTTGAGTCACTAGAGAAAAGCGCTATATAAAATAGAATTCACAATAATTCACAACTCAGATATTGGGTGTCACTATGTAAAGCGCTTTGAGTCACTAGAGAAAAGCGCTATATAAAATAGAATTCACAACTTAGATATTGGGTGTCACTATGTAAAGCGCTTTGAGTCACTAAAGAAAAGCGCTATATAAAATATAATTCACAATAATTCACAACTTAGATATTGGGTGTCACTATGTAAAGCGCTTTGAGTCACTAGAGAAAAGCGCTATATAAAATAGAATTCACAATAATTCACAACTCAGATATTGGGTGTCACTATGTAAAGCGCTTTGAGTCACTTGAGAAAAGAGCTATATAAAATAGAATTCACAACTTAGATATTGGGTGTCACTATGTAAAGCGCTTTGAGTCACTAAAGAAAAGCGCTATATAAAATATAATTCACAATAATTCACAACTTAGATATTGGGTGTCACTATGTAAAGCGCTTTGAGTCACTAGAGAAAAGCGCTATATAAAATAGAATTCACAATAATTCACAACTCAGATATTGGGTGTCACTATGTAAAGCGCTTTGAGTCACTAGAGAAAAGAGCTATATAAAATAGAATTCACAACTTAGATATTGGGTGTCACTATGTAAAGCGCTTTGAGTCACTTGAGAAAAGAGCTATATAAAATAGAATTCACAACTTAGATATTGGGTGTCACTATGTAAAGCGCTTTGAGTCACTAGAGAAAAGCGCTATATAAAATAGAATTCACAATAATTCACAACTTAGATATTGGGTGTCACTATGTAAAGCGCTTTGAGTCACTTGAGAAATGCGCTATATAAAATATAATCCACAATAATTCACAACTTAGATATTGGGTGTCACTATGTAAAGCGCTTTGAGTCACTTGAGAAATGCGCTATATAAAATATAATTCACAATAATTCACAACTTAGATATTGGGTGTCACTATGTAAAGCGCTTTGAGTCACTTGAGAAAAGCGCTATATAAATATAATTCACTTCACTTCACTATTTAAAAGCGCTGTGAGTCACTAAAGAAAAGCGCTATATAAATACAATTCACTTCACTGCACTTCATGCATTTTAATCCATCCATCCGGTTTCTACCGCACCTGTTCAAGAAGATGTATCAATGGTAAGAAGTATTTTCTTTGTTATAGGTTAGCTTCAGAATAACAATGCTATTAAAAAGAATAAGAGACTCTTTATACTCTAAAAATGTTGGTCTTACTTAAAAATGCACACATTTTGTTGTATTCAGTGTTAAAAAAATATATGGCTCTCACTGAAGTACATTTTAAAATATTTGGCTTTAATGGCTCTCTCAGCCAAAAAGGTTCCCGACCCCTGCCCTAACCCAAACTAAAGTGTTACCAAAAACATATAACTTTGTCTTGAATTTGAAAAAAATGTATTTTTTATTTTTCACTAAAGAAGGGTTCGGTGAATTCGCATATAAAACTGGTGGGGTTCCGTACCTCCAACAAGGTTAAGAATCACTAGTCTAAATCAATCATTCTCAGCTCCATGGCGACAAATAAAGTAAGTTTCTTAAAAGTATCCTTCCTGCAGGATGAGGAATAGCTAAACATGCTTCACTACATACCGTAGGAGGGTACAATAGCTAACCCCTAACAGCAAGCAAGCTCTCCTGAATGCAAACAAATGCCATGAGTGGGTCCACACAGACATCGACTGTAAACATACCAAGTACAAGAGCCGTATGTAGTAGATACTACAAGGATTATCAATCAATCAATCAATCAATCAATGTTTACTTATATAGCCCTAAATCACTAGTGTCTCAAAGGGCTGCACAAACCACTACGACATCCTCGGTAGGCCCACATAAGGGCAAGGAAAACTCACACCCAGTGGGACATCGGTGACAATGATGACTATGAGAACCTTGGAGAGGAGGAAAGCAATGGATGTCGAGCGGGTCTAACATGATACTGTGAAAGTTCAATCCACAATGGATCCAACACAGTCGCGAGAGTCCAGTCCAAAGCGGATCCAACACAGCAGCGAGAGTCCCGTTCACAGCGGAGCCAGCAGGAAACCATCCCAAGCGGAGGCGGATCAGCAGCGCAGAGATGTCCCCAGCCGATACACAGGCAAGCAGTACATGGCCACCGGATCGGACCGGACCCCCTCCACAAAGGAGAGTGGGACATAGAAGAAAAAGAAAAGAAACGGCAGATCAACTGGTCTAAAAAGGGAGTCTATTTAAAGGCTAGAGTATACAAATGAGTTTTAAGGTGAGACTTAAATGCTTCTACTGAGGTGGCATCTCGAACTGTTACCGGGAGGGCATTCCAGAGTACTGGAGCCCGAAATGAAAAAGCTCTATAGCCCGCAGACTTTTTTTGGGCTTTGGGAATCACTAATAAGCCGGAGTCCTTTGAACGCAGATTTCTTGCCGGGACATATGGTACAATACAATCGGCAAGATAGGATGGAGCTAGACCGTGTAGTATTTTATACGTAAGTAGTAAAACCTTAAAGTCACAACTTAAGTGCACAGGAAGCCAGTGCAGGTGAGCCAGTACAGGTGTAATGTGATCAAACTTTCTTGTTCTTGTCAAAAGTCTAGCAGCCGCATTTTGTACCAACTGTAATCTTTTAATGCTAGACATGGGGAGACCCGAAAATAATACGTTACAGTAATCGAGGCGAGACGTAACAAACGCATGGATAATGATCTCAGCGTCTTTAGTGGACAGAATGGAGCGAATTTTAGCGATATTACGGAGATGAAAGAAGGCCGTTTTAGTAACGCTTTTAATGTGTGCCTCAAAGGAGAGAGTTGGGTCGAAGATAATACCCAGATTCTTTACCGTGTCGCCTTGTTTAATTGTTTGGTTGTCAAATGTTAGAGTTGTATTATTAAATAGAGTTCGGTGTCTACATCTACAGTATATTACATCTACAGTATATTTTTTATTCTCATAAAATCTTTTGTAATGTTTTTTATTGTTGTTAAACTCAGGAAATAAGTCCCTGGACACAAAATAACTTCAAATATGACCAATGTATGACAGTGTAACGACTTGGTATTGGATAGATACGTACTTTACATAGGTTTTTGGTGATACCACACACTTTGTAGTATCACCAAAAACCTATGTAAAGTACGCCAAACAACATAAGATTTTACATTTTAACAGAAAATGTATATTGAACATGTTGAAACAGAAAGCAAGCATATATTAACAGTAAATGAAGAAGTAGATTAATAATCCATTTTCTACTGCTTGTCCCTCATAATTTTGACAAAATAATAGAATAGCAAATGACACAATATGTCACTGCATACGTCAGCAGCCAAATTAGGAGCCTTTGATTCCTTATTTATTAATAAAAGAGAAGTTGTCTAGTATGTTCACCGTATTATTTAATGCCAAAATTATTATTTGATTGCAAATACAAATGTGTGTTTAATGTATCATAAGATTTTCTGTGACGTTCCACGTCCCAAGAGCTAGCTTCTGTAGCCGAGGATCGGACCGCCAAGTGCCCTGCCTTCGGCTGCCGCCCAGCTCACAATGCACCCGACCTCTATGGCCCCTCCTATGAGTGGTGAGCCCATTTGAGGGATGACCCACGTTGCCTCTTCGGGCTGTGCCCGGCCGGGCCCCATGGGAACAGGCCCGACCACCAGGCGCTCGCCATCGTGCCCCAACTCCGGGCCTGGCTCCAGAGCGGGGCCCCGGTGACCCACGTCCGGGCGAGGGAAATCTGGGTTCATTTCGTTGTAATTCCATAGAAGTCTTTGAGCTGCTCTTTGTCTGATCACTCACCTAGGACCTGTTTGTCTTGGGAGACCCTACCAGGGGGCATGAAAACCCCCAGACAACATAGCTCCTAGGATCATTGGGACACGCAAACTCCTCTACCACGGTAAGGTAGCAGCTCAGAGAGGAGCACCAAACAGCAGTTCAGAATACCCACCCTTTTTGGGTACACTCGAGGGAGTACTGGAAAGTGCTCCTCCGGGTGATTCCCTTGTCCTACTGGGAGACTTCAACGCTCATGTTGGCAACGACAGTGAAACCTGGAGAGGCGTGATTGGGAAGAATGGTCGCCCGGATCTAAACCCGAGTGGTGTTTTGTTATTGGACTTTTGTGCTCGTCACAGTTTGTCGATAACAAACACCATGTTCAAACATAAGGGTGTCCATATGTGCACTTGGCACCAGGACACCCTAGGCCGCAGTTCCATGATCGACTTTGTAGTTGTGTCATCGGATTTGCGGCCTTATGTTTTGGACACTCGGGTGAAGAGAGGGGCGGAGCTTTCTACCGATCACCACCTGGTGGTGAGTTGGCTGCGATGGTGGGGGAGGATGCCGGACCGACCTGGCAGGCCCAAACGCATTGTGAGGGTCTGCTGGGAACGTCTGGTAGAGTCTCCTGTCAGAGAGAGTTTCAATTCACACCTCCGGGAGAACTTTGAACATGTCACGAGGGAGGTGCGGGACATTGAGTCCGAGTGGACCATGTTCCGAACCTCTATTGTCGAGGCGGCTGATTGGAGCTGTGGCCGCAAGGTTGTTGGTGCCTGTCGTGGCGGTAATCCCAGAACCCGTTGGTGGACACCAGCAGTGAGGGATGCCGTCAAGCTGAAGAAGGAGTCCTATCGGGTTCTTTTGGCTCATAGGACTCCGGAGGCAGTGGACGGGTACCGACGGGCCAAGCGGTGTGCAGCTTTAGCGGTCGCGGAGGCAAAAACTCGGACATGGGAAGAGTTCGGGGAAGCCATGGAAAACGACTTCCGGACGGCTTCGAAGCGATTCTGGACCACCATACGGCGCCTCAGGAAGGGGAAGCAGTGCACTATCAACACCGTGTATGGTGCGGATGGTGTTCTGCTGACTTCGACTGCGGATGTTGTGGATCGGTGGAGGGAATACTTCGAAGACCTCCTCAATCCCACCAACACGTCTTTCTTTGAGGAAGCGGTGCCTGGGGAATCTGTAGTGGACTCTCCTATTTCTGGGGCTGAGGTCGCTGAGGTAGTTAAAAAGCTCCTTGGCGGCAAGGCCCCGGGGGTGGATGAGATCCGCCCGGAGTTCCTTAAGGCTCTGGATGCTGTGGGGCTGTCTTGGTTGACAAGACTCTGCAGCATCGCGTGGACATCGGGGGCGGTACCTCTGGATTGGCAGACCGGGGTGGTGGTCCCTCTCTTTAAGAAGGGGGACCGGAGGGTGTGTTCCAACTATCGTGGGATCACACTCCTCAGCCTTCCCGGTAAGGTTTATTCAGGTGTACTGGAGAGGAGGCTTCGCCGGATAGTCGAACCTCGGATTCAGGAGGAACAGTGTGGTTTTCGTCCTGGTCGTGGAACTGTGGACCAGCTCTATACTCTCGGCAGGGTTCTTGAGGGTGCATGGGAGTTTGCCCAACCAGTCTACATGTGCTTTGTGGACTTGGAGAAGGCATTCGACCGTGTCCCTCGGGAAGTCCTGTGGGGAGTGCTCAGAGAGTATGGGGTATCGGAATGTCTTATTGTGGCAGTCCGCTCTCTGTATGATCAGTGCCAGAGCTTGGTCCGCATTGCCGGCAGTAAGTCGGACACGTTTCCAGTGAAGGTTGGACTCCGCCAAGGCTGTCCTTTGTCACCGATTCTGTTCATAACTTTTATGGACAGAATTTCTAGGCGCAGCCAAGGCGTTGAGGGGTTCCGGTTTGGTGGCCACGGGATTAGGTCTCTGCTTTTTGCAGATGATGTAGTCCTGATGGCTTCATCTGGCCGGGATCTTCAGCTCTCACTGGATCGGTTCGCAGCCGAGTGTGAAGCGACCGGAATGAGAATCAGCACCTCCAAGTCCGAGTCCATGGTTCTCGCCCGGAAAAGGGTGGAGTGCCATCTCCGGGTTGGGGAGGAGACCCTGCCCCAAGTGGAGGAGTTCAAGTACCTAGGAGTCTTGTTCACGAGTGGGGGAAGAGTGGATCGTGAGATCGACAGGCGGATCGGTGCGGCGTCTTCAGTAATGCGGACGTTGTATCGATCCGTTGTGGTGAAGAAGGAGCTGAGCCGGAAGGCAAAGCTCTCAATTTACCGGTCGATCTACGTTCCCATCCTCACCTATGGTCATGAGCTTTGGGTCCTGACCGAAAGGATAAGATCACGGGTACAAGCGGCCGAAATGAGTTTCCTCCGCCGGGTGGCGGGGCTCTCCCTTAGAGATAGGGTGAGAAGCTCTGCCATCCGGGAGGAACTCAACGTAAAGCCGCTGCTCCTCCACATCGAGAGGAGCCAGATGAGGTGGTTCGGGCATCTGGTCAGGATGCCACCCGAACGCCTCCCTAGGGATGTGTTTAGGGCACGTCCAGCTGGTAGGAGGCCACGGGGAAGACCCAGGACACGTTGGGAAGACTATGTCTCCCGGCTGGCCTGGGAACGCCTCGGGATCCCCCGGGAAGAGCTAGACGAAGTGGCTGGAGATAGGGAAGTCTGGGCTTCCCTGCTTAGGCTGCTGCCCCCGCGACCCGACCTCGGATAAGCGGAAGATGATGGATGGATGGATGGAAGATTTTCTGTTTGAATAAAGCCAGTAATGAAATTTCTGTGTACCCTTTATTTCGAAAAGTATCGGAAATTATCGAAATTTATTTTGCTACCAGTACCCAGGGGCATCACTAGACCTAATACTGTACTGGGGCACAAATAAGCGTGCAAAGTGCGCAAGCAAAAACATTTTTAGCACTTTTTTTAATCATGAAATATACATAAATAGTGCTTTAAACTATTAAATCATATCAGATTATGTTGTATGGATCTTTGATTAACCACCTGAAATTCGGTCCGATCCGGTGGCCATGTACTGTTCGCCTGTGTATCGGCTGGGGACATCTCTGCGCTGCTGATCCGCCTCCGCTTGGGATGGTTTCCTGCTGGCTCCGCTGTGAACGGAACTCTCGCTGCTGTGTTGGATCCGCTTTGGACTGGACTCTCGCGACTGTGTTGGATCCATTATGGATTGAACTTTCACAGTATCATGTTAGACCCGCTCGACATCCATTGCTTTCCTCCTCTCCAAGGTTCTCATAGTCATCATTGTCACCGACGTCCCACTGGGTGTGAGTTTTCCTTGCCCTTATGTGGGCCTACCGAGGATGTCGTAGTGGTTTGTGCAGCCCTTTGAGACACTAATGATTTAGGGCTATATAAGTAAACATTGATTGATTGATTGATTGAAATTAACTAATGCATTTGACCTACTTGTGCACTTTTTTACTCCAGACTTCTAAACTGCTACTGGTAAAAGCAAAAAGGAAGAGCAATGAATCTTTTGGAAATATATATCGCAGTAATCATCTGCAAATTTAACATCTACAAAAGTAAAACAAAAAATAAAGCACCCCTACATCTCTGGTTTTTTTTATATTATTTAATTTCCATTTATGGCAATGTGGCTAATCCTATTTCAGATACACAAAACTATAACATATACACAAAACAATAAAGCCACAGTAGTAGAATAAATGAACAACTGTTGTGTGTCTGTTCAGGGAATCATTTTCTGAGAAGTAAACTGTAACGTCTCCTTTTCATTTTTGCAAAGTGGTCAACCACTCTGGACAGACATGGAAATATCACAGTAACTGTTATACAGTTGACCAGTGGTTCCCAACTGCTGGGACGTGACATAAAAGCGGATTGTGTGTCATTTTTAGTGAGTCGCAGTCACATGTGTGCATGAAAAAAAAAAAAAAGTTTAGGGAGAAAAAAATCAAATTGTGGCAACAAAACCAGATATTTTTAGCCATTTTTCTAGTGACTATTAGTGAGTATTTTAGCAAAAGGCAAACCGACTAACAAGTTGGAGGACTCAGGACAGACATGGAAATATATATGTTTTTAAAATCTAAATGGGGCAACAAAACCCAATATTTTCAGCCATCTTTCTGAAAACAAATACAGAAATGTTACAATTTTTTCTGGAAACAAAACCAGATGCTTTAGCTGTAGCCATTTTTCTGGTGACAAAACAAGATTATTTTAGTCAAAGTCACACCGATTAACAAGACAAGTCTACTGTGCTATTTTTCTGTGAAATAAACTTGAATGATTTAAAAATGTGGCTCACGACTTGATGATATGGAAAAATGGTTGTATTCCGGACGATAAACCATTTGAGAAGCACTCAACTCACACATGCTTACTCCAAATCATCATTGATGCAGAAGCAGCAGACAATAACCAACATTATGTTTCATGTTCATTGGAAATTCCCCCGACAGCTCGTACAGCAAATGAATATGTTTGTCTTGATACAAAGAATAACGTTAGCTAACTTAGCATCAACTTAAGACAATAATGTTGCCTAGCTAGCTAGGACTTCACCTACATCTCTCATTCCTGCTGCTTCTTCTCTGCTGCGGGCGAATAACTTTCTGATATCCATCTAGGAGTTACAGTTTGAGTCAAATCAAAATCAAAATAATAATAAATAATAATAAATAATAAAAAACGTTACCTACCTCAGCAGTGATTCGCATTCTCTCTCTCTCTCTCTCTTTCTCTTTCTCTCTCTCGCTCTTTCTCAACTGAAGTCTCGATCCACACGTGAATAAATTACCATATTAATTAGCCATGTGCTCATTGTTACTCGAGTGAATACAGTAGCAATCAATTAGCATACTAAGTAGTATGTGCGCTGTTGTCTATGTTATGTAGACTTAAAACTCTGAAGCGTTTTTTTTCTATTGGTGAAATTTGTACTGGGGCACTGCAGATCAACACTGGGGCATGTGCCCAAGTGAAATCTGTCTGGCGACACCCCTGCCAGTACCAAAACAATCGGTATGGGGACAACCCTACTATATATATACCGTATGGTCCAAGACTTCCCAGCGCTTGCACACACACCAAGAATGAAGTCGAAATAATTGTCTGTAGAAATAACAAACTGTGGAAAAAGGGAAGGGCTTTGAATACTTTCCGGATCTTTCCCGCAAACAGGTTTTATCCGGCCCGCGGGATGAGTTTGCTAAGTATGAAAATGAGCCAGAATTTTTGAATGAAAAAAACTGCTGTTTTAAATGTGTCCACTAGATGTCGGAATAGCAATTATTTGTATCTTTGTCGATTATGCGACATATGTAAAAAAAAAACAGATGTTAGTCCAGCAGTTGAGGAAAATGAGCAAACTACATAAATAACATCCTGTAAATTGATTTTGACATAATTTTTTATCGTGATAAATTGAAAATTAACACCAATAAGTTGACATAATTTATTCAGAAAGTATTACTAATGATAAATATTGTTAGACTACTATTAACCGCAATATTTAAGTGTAAAAAAAAAACAACAACAAAAAACATTATGATTTGTACATTTTTAGAATGTGCTTGTTCTATTTTTAAACAAAGAAAACAATCTGAAGTTGTCTTTATTTTTAGGTTATCGTGCTGGGATTTTACCAGTCTGGCCCACTTGGGAGTGGACTTTTCTCCATGTGGCCCCCGATCTAACATAGTGTCATCCAGGAATTCTTTAGTCCACTCTATGTGTACAGTCTTATAGGTGAAATAACCTTTTGAAGTGTGACATATATAAATGTAAATGTGCAGCTTTTCAACTCATATCTCCAACCAAAGATGGCTATGTTGTATTATATCTCATTAGCTGGGGTCAAGTTCCCATGTGTGGGCTTCACAGTGGCAGAGGGGTTAGTGCGTCTGCCTCACAATACGAAGGTCCTGAGTAGTCTGGGGTTCAATCCCGGGCTGGGGATCTTTCTGTGTGGACTTTGCATGTTCTCCCCGTGAATGCGTGGGTTACCTCTACTTGGGTTTCCTCGCAATTCCAAAAACATGCACCTGGGGATAGGTTGATTGGCAACACTAAAATTGGCCCCAGTGTGTGAATGTGAGTGTGAATGTTGTCTGTCTATCTGCAATGAGGTGGCGACTTGTCCAGGGTGTACGCCGCCTTCCGCCCGATTGTAGCTGAGATAGGCACCAGCGCCCCCTGCGGTTGAAAATGGATGGATGGATGGAAGTTCCCATGTACATGTCTGTCCAGCAGTTCAGATTACCCATTGATTCGCAACAAAGGCAAACTTGACACTCAAGTCAGCCACTGTTCATCCTCACAAAAGTCAAACCACCATTTATTCTCACAGGAGGGTGGAAAAATGGAATGGCCACAGGTGGAGGTGGAGGCTGTACAATGAAGGCATCGTGTTGCAAAAGCTTGTCATCCCTCATGTTGTCTTTCTTCCTTCAGATGTCCGAGGGACGTCAGTGCCAGGTACACCTGCTGGACGGTAGAAAGCTGCAGCTGCAGGTTCAGGTAGAAAGTGACATTTGATCTCACATTCCTGTGTGGGGGTTTCACAATACATCCATTCTACTAACTTTTAGCTTGTGCCTCAATTTGTGTAGAGTAAATGTCCAAAGATAATAACACATTGAACTGTTTTTTTTTTTTTTTCAGCCCAAGCTTTTATCCCGAGACCTGCTAGACTTGGTGTCATCACATTTTAACTTGAAGGAGAAGGACTATTTTGGACTTTGCTTCATTGACGACACGTAAGTAGATCCGTTAACACAACAACAATTTCAATGTATTTATGTATAAACCCGGTTTCCTTCGATTCCACAAAGTCAGTTACATGTTTTCAATTACTATACATGAAGGACTGATAAGATGTTCTCCTCATCCTTGGTAGTGGTCAGCATAACTGGCTTCAGCTTGATCGAAAAGTCCTTGATCATGACTTCTCAAAGACGTCAACAACACTGGAACTTAAATTTTATGTGAGGTTAGTATGTTTTTTTGTAACTTTTACAACCATTAAAGCTTACTTTATTTTTTGATTACATGATCATTTATGTGAAAGTGTAACCGTCTTTTGTATCTATTGTAAACGTTTAGTTTTATTTAGTCTTTTAATGTGTATTTATCATTGTTGCGGTATGCACAGACCAAAGACACTGCAATTGTATTGTGTGCCTGTTATGCAAGGACAGTGATAGGTTCTATTCTGCTGTACTATGTTCAATTGTGGTGCAGTTACATGTGTAGACCAGCAGATGGCACTCATGTACATGCGTGATCACCATATTGTCAATAAAGCCAATGGACAACATTCCTAGAAAATGTACCTGATGTAACAAAGAGACCCTCTTTACAGATTTTACATTGAGAAGATCACCTTTTTAAAAGACAACACAACAGTGGAGCTTTTCTTCTTGAATGCCAAATCAATGGTCTTTAATGTAAGTATTACCATTTGTTTGTGGATTATGCAGCCCTTGGAGGCACTTGTGATTAAGGGCTATATAAATCAACCTTGATTTATTGATTGATTTGTGTATGTGTGTGTGTGTGTGAAACGATACATGTGTCTCAATAAATTAGTTTAGGTATTTGCTTGAAGTTAATTTGTTAATTAGTTTTGGTAATTATTTTTTAGTCTACTTTATACTTGCAATTGCATTAACCTTCTCATCCTTATACTTTCCATCTTTTGTAACTGACCTCCTGTGTGGAGCAAATTCCCGTGTGGATCAATAAAGTGTGTCTAAGACAGGGGTAGGGAACCTATGGCTCGGGAGCCAGATGTGGTTCTTTTGATGACTGCATCTGGCCCTCGGAAAAATCTGAGCTGATGTTGCTTAAAACGATAAGTAATGAATATTTTCACTTGTAATCACAGTGTTAAAAATAATGTTCAAAATATAAAACATTCTCATGCATGTTTAATCCATCCATCCATTCAAGATGTTGCGTTAATGGTAAGAAGTTATTTAGTTATTATTGGTTAGTTTGGGGCTTGCCTTCCTGGGGGTTCTTTAGACCCGCAAGCAACGACATGAGAGCCTTTTTCAGGGTTGCAATATTGTTTTATTTTTCAATAAGTCTCTCAGTTGTTTTCCAGCAATTGTATTTCCAACCCCAACCCCATCTCTCCTCCTGGCTGCTGCTTATAACAGAGCGACAGGTGATTAGATAACAAGGCCCAGGTGGGCCATCTAAGCACCTGTCGCTGCAGGCCACGCCCCCTCCACAGTTAGCTTCAGAATAACAATGTTATTACAAAGAGTAAGAGACCTTTTATACTCTAGAAATGTTGGTCTTACTTTAAAATGCATGCGTTTAGTTGTGTTCAGTGTTAAAAACAATATTATATGGCTCTTACGGAAATATATTTTAAAATATTTGGCTTTTCGGCTCTTTCAGCCAAAAAGGTTCCCGACCCCTGGTCTAAGTGTTAGTCTAAATAGAGTGTGAACCTTTTTTTTTTCTTTTACAATATTAAAGTTTTGTATTAATTTTGTTTCTTTTTGAAAACTTTTAAGACATACAATCTTGAAATATTACATTCTATGTGTAGAAAATTCATGGAATATACAAGTGTCCCTTTTCAAATAGAACTACTAAAATAAATACACCTTTCAAAGATATTCAAATGCACCACTATGCACGTACATATCATCCTGTACAAGATGTACATACTCACTCATTATACAAAGACGTGTGTACAAATGTGCTTGATTAAGAAAATAATCATGTAAACAAGCCAATGTTTCCGTAGAACAGTGGTTCTCAAATGGGGGTACGCGTACCCCTGGGGGTTCTTGAAGGTATGCACAGAGGTACGTGAGATTTTTTTTAAATATTCTAAAAATAACAACAATTCAAAAATCCTTTATAAATATATTTATTGAATAATACTTCAACAAAATATGAATTTAAGTTCTTAAACTGTGATAAGAAATGCAACAATTTTTTTGTGGACATGTTCCATAAATATTGATGTTAAAGATTGCTTTTTTTTTGTGAAGAAATGTTATGAGTTAATAAGTTCATGAATCCAGATGGATCTCTATTACAATCCCCAAAGAGGGCATTTTAAATTGATTACTTCTATGTGTAGAAATCTTTATTTATAAGTGAGTCTGTCAGAGTTAGTGTGTGACGAACCCCAAGATGCAGAGATGGAGGCAGGCATTGGAGAAGAAAACATGATTTAATAAAGATACTAAAACAAGAACAAACCAAAGGGGTACAACAAAAAGCGCGCACGAGGCGGATAACCAACTAAGAGAGCTAGCATGGGAGCTAGAAAACAAATAATAAATAAATAAATGGTTGGTACTTGTACAGCGCTTTTCTACCTTTAAGGTACTCAAAGCGCTTTGACACTACTTCCACATTTACCCATTCACACACACATTCACACACTGATGGAGGGAGCTGCCATGCAAGGCGCTAACCAGCACCCATCAGGAGCAAGGGTGAAGTGTCTTGCTCAGGACACAACGGACGTGACGAGGTTGGTACTAGGTGGGGATTGAACCAGGGACCCTCGGGTCATGCACGGCCACTCTTTCACTGCGCCACGCCGTCCCCTTATATGAGTGTACTATTTTCAAAACAGTACAGTATCTTATAAAGCTGTGGTTGTGCAGTACATGATGATAATACACAGTATTGATTGACACTGTCAGATAGCTAATAATTTATAATATGTTTATTATCGTGGTTGTACTTTGCAGCGATGCACAACTGGATGGGACAGGACAAGTAGTACAATTATATCTGATGTGAAAAAAATTAATTGTGTGTTTGTAACTGTGAAAAATAAACAAAAGGAACTTAGCATGGAAGCTAGCAAAAACAAAAAGGGCCTAGCGTGGAAATTAGCGGGTAGCGAGCAGGAAAACAGACGTCGTACTTGTAATATGAAAACAATCTGGAAGCAGGGAACAAAAAACAGTAAGCTACAAACATCTAACGAATATAGCTTACCGCTACGCTGCAAAGACACGACACGGCACGACAAGACAGGGGCGACAATACATGACAATAATCCAGCCCTTGGCTGGAGGACCAAACAGGTTCAAATAGGAGCGAGCTGATTGACACCAGGTGTGGCCAGGTGCCAATGAGCCGCAGGTGATGGGAAACAGCGCTCAGGGAGAAAGATAGGAAATGACCAAAATAAAAGCGCTGACAGGAAACAAAGACATAAACAGAGGAAAAACTAAAAAAAAAAAAAAAAACCGTCAGGGGGCGAACCTGACAGAATCCATCCCATCCATCCATTTTTTACCGCTTATTGCCTTTTGGGGTTACGGGGGGCGCTGGCGCCTATCTCAGCTACAATCGGGCGGAAGGCGGGGTACAGCCTAGACAAGTCGCCACCTCATCACAGCCTGACAGAATCACTTGTTTATTTTTCAACAAGTTTTTATATCTTTTTTCCAAATAGAAAGAACACTATAAATGAGCAATATTTTGATCTGTTATACAACTTAATGAATCAGAAAGTGATTACATAGTGGTGCATTTTACTTCTTTATCTCTTTTTTTTTTCAACCAAAAATGCTTTGCTCTGATTAGGGGGTTCTTGAATTAATAAATGTTCACAGGGGGTACATCGCTGAAAAAAAGTTGAGAACCACTGCCATAAAAGACTGACAATACAAACTACCATGTGTGTATGTTTCCACCACGCGGTGATATTTAACTTGGGGTAATATCGAGAAAAACGAGCGGTACTTGAACGCAACAAACGGTCAAATTTTTGTAATCCCCGTTTTTTTCGCGGGGCTAGCAGCCTGGTTGCCATGGATACAGACCGCTGAACCTGCTCGGACCGTACCATTGTGACAAACACACTCCATATCCTTGTAGGAACTCAAGTTAGACTTTCAGGCACTAGAATTAGTTAACTTTCTAATTAAATATCACGACACTGGGTTTATATAAAAACTATTTTGATTTAATGTGCTTAAAAACATATTGTTTGGAACAGCGCGGTCCCCATGGTAGTGGTTTAGTCCGTAACGAGAGGACCGAGGTACGGTCAAGTGTTTGGCGGAACTACACTTTGTAGTCGTGTTTAAATTGTGTCGCTTTTAGACCTAACTTTTTTTTTCCTTTTAAATGAAAACAGGAGACAATCGAAGTGGAAAGTGGACATGTATTCAAGTTAGCTGCATTCGCGTTGCAGGTAAGAACGCCGCTTTCTACTAAAATCAATGTCATTTACACTGATAGCCACATTTCAAACAGCTCCTGTTTGTTCGGCACAACACTTGGTCGTCTTTTTTGCCCTTTTGAAATTCACAAAAACTTATTCAGGCAAAGTATCTAACATAAAATTGACACATAATAAAATGTGAATTATGTACATTCGTGTTTTTTGTATGTAAATAATAGTGTATCTACTATTATTTACAACAAATTGTATATTGCAGCTATTCAGCAATTGCACATTTAAACCCTTATTATTGTTTGTACTATAGCCTACTGTCTTAAAGATGTCTGGTGTAGCAAAGTAACTTTCTGCCAAATCTCAATAAAATATATTTTGAAATGTCCACTGTATATAGAAGTTTCACAAATACAATACTGCATGGTAAGTCATTAAGTGAGTCTTGTTACAATGTTGTTATTCACTTCAATATTCACCTTTTTTTTTTCAGGAAGCCAACGGGGATTACACATGGTAAGAGCATTTTGTGTAGTTAAGACAAATGTTAATCCTTAAAGGCGTACATTTCAGAATAATATGATAACCGGCATAGCTCGGTTGGTAGAGTGGCCGTGCCAGCAACTTGAGAGTTGCAGGTTCGATTCCCGCTTGTGCCATCCTAGTTACTGCTGTTGTGTCCTTGGGCAAGACACTTTACCCACCTGCTCCCAGTGCCACCCACACTGGTTTAAATGTAACTTAGATATTGGGTGTCACTATGTAAAGCGCTTTGAGTCACTTGAGAAAAGCGCTATATAAATATAATTCACATAATTCACATAATTGTCGGGCTTCACGGTGGCAGAGGGGTTAGTGTGTCTGCCTCACAATACGAAGGTCCTGCAGTCCTGGGTTCAAATGTGTGGAGTTTGCATGTCCTCCCCGTGACTGCGTGGGTTCCCTCCGGGTACTCCGGCTTCCTCCCACCTCCAAAGACATGCACCTGGGGATAGGTTGATTGGCAACACTAAATTGGCCCCAATGTGTGAATGTAAGT
This sequence comes from Nerophis ophidion, assembly GCF_033978795.1. Taxonomy (NCBI): domain Eukaryota; kingdom Metazoa; phylum Chordata; class Actinopteri; order Syngnathiformes; family Syngnathidae; genus Nerophis; species Nerophis ophidion. The sequence continues at coordinate 27,479,521 of NC_084626.1, forward strand.
GTGAATGTTGTCTGTCTATCTGTGTTGGCCCTGCGAAGAGGGGGCGACTTGTCCAGGGTGTACCCCGCCTTCCGCCCGATTGTAGCTGAGATAGGCGCCAGCGCCCCCCGCGACCCCAAAAGGGAATAAGCGGTAAAAAATGGATGGATGGATGATAATTGTCATTTCACACTGTGTATTGCAACCACAAATCTACAAACCCCGTTTCCATATGAGTTGGGAAATTGTGTTAGATGTAAATATAAACAGAATACAATGATTTGCAAATCCTTTTCAACCCATATTCAATTGAATGCACTACAAAGACAATATATTTGATGTTCAAACTCATAAACTTTATAGTTGTTTTGCAAATAATAATTAACTTAGAATTTCATGGCTGCAACACGTGCCTAAGTAGTTGGGAAAGGGCATGTTCACCAGTGTGTTTCATCACTTTTTCTTTTAACAACACTCAATAAACCTTTGGGAATTAAAGAGACACATTTTTGAAGGTTTTCGGGTGGAATTCTTTCCCATTCTTGGTATTTTAGGCTTCATAATGTGCCACACATTTTCAATGGGAGACAGGTCTGGACTTCACTCTTTTACTATGAAGCCACGCTGTTGTAATACGTGGCTTGGCATTGTCTTGCTGAAATAAGCAGTGGCGTCCATGTTAACGTTGCTTGGATGACAACATATGTAGCTCCAAAACCTGTATGTACCTTTCAGCATTAATGGTGCCTTCACAGATGTGTAAGTTGCCTTATGCCTTGGGCACTAATGCACTCCCATACCATCACAGATGCTGGCTTTTCAACTTTGCACCTAGAACAGTCCTGATGGTTCTGATGGTTCTATTCCTCTTTGGTCCGAAGGACACAACGTTCACTGTTTCCAAAAAACAATTTGAAATGTGTACTCGTCAGACCACAGAACACTTCTCCACTTTGCATCAGTCCTTCTTAGCTGAGCTCAGGCCCAGCAAAGCCGGCGGCGTTTCTGGGTGCCGTTGAAGAATGGCTTTGGCTTTGCATAGTAGTTTTAACTTGCACTTACAGATGTAGCGACAAACTGTAGTTACTGACAGTGGTTTTCCGAAGTGTTCCTGAGCCCATGTGGTGATATCCTTTACACACTGATGTCACTTTTTGATGCAGTGCCGCCTGAGGGAACTAAGGTCCTTCATATCACCGCTTACGTGCAGTGATTTCTCCAGATTCTCTGAACCTTTTGATGCTATTACGGACCATACATGGTGAAATTCTTAAATTTCTTGCAATAGCCGGGGGAGAAATGTTGTTAACAATTTGCTCACGCATTTGTTCACAAAGTGGTGACCGTTTCCCAATCCTTGTTTGTGAACGACTGAGCATTTCACGGAAGCTGCTTTTATACCCAATCATGGCACCCACCTGTTCCCAATTAGCCTGCACACCTGTGGGATGTTCCAAATAAGTGTTTGATGAGCATTCCTCAATTTTATCAGTATTTATTGCCACCTTTCCCAACTTCTTTGTCACGTGTTGCTGGCATCAAATTCTAAAGTTAATGATTATTTGCAAAAAAAAGTGTTTATTAGTTTGAACATCAAATATGTTGTCTTTGTAGCATATTCAACTGAATATGGGTTGAAAATTATTTGTAAATCATTGTATTTCCGTTTATATTTACATCTAACACAATTTCCCAACTCATATGGAAACGGAGTTTGTATAATAATAAACTAGGGATGTTTTGAGCAAGGTGTTATGCTGCCGATACGGATCATCGGCCGATACTATACTGACACCGATCACATGTATTGCCTGCAAATTTATCCACATTTTATCAAGAGTGCAGTTAATAGTTTACAAATATCAACACTAAATTTTAACTACTTCCCTATTTATTCTCTCTCATTACATGAAATTGTTTGACCAAAACAAAGTCAAGAGTACACACTAAGTACTTGTTTGAATCCATTTGACTGTTGCTCTGAAAGTCCTCATGTGTCCAGAGACTTACCATGAATTTGTAAAACGTTAACAAAAACAAACACAAGAAAGTTTTTTATATGAATGAATGATCTTTATTGTCATTGTGCATGTACAGGTATTGGTCCAACGAAATTTAGTTTGCTTTCCTGGGGTGCTTTGTGTTTAAAAAAAGAAGAAGCCACACAATATAAGGAAACAACACAATATGCAATATACAATATGGCCTAAGACCACTCTAAGAGGCAATGTAAAAGAACGAGACGATAAAAAGTATAAAGTGACTGGTAAAAACTGACTAGAGAGGAAAATGCTGATTCCCAGTGTGCTGAGGGGGTGGGAGTCAGTATTTCCTACCTCCTATGCTGTGCAGGCTTTTTATTGTGGATTAAATATGTAAATAAATGTGGTAAATATTGTCCAGTTGTCCAGTTTTTTTGTGTTTTTTTTTACATTCCAGCTGTGTTTAGTGCAGTTATGGCCCGGGGGTAGAAACTGTTCTTGAGTTTTTTTGTGCGGGTTGGTCTCTGTGCGATATAGAAGATGACTATATCGTGATATTCGAGTATACCCTGTACGTTCTCATGCAGTTGCTTTTAGCTGCTGGCATTACACCGCATGCTTTTCCCACTCTTTCTTGTCTCTCCTTCTCACAGACAGCAAGCGCACCTTCTTATGTATGTAACATACGTATACGACTTCGCGGACCAGAGAGGTATGGGCAACCATGAGTAACGTTAGCTGTGGTGCGAGAAGTGATACGAGAGAAAGAAGGCGCGAATATGGTAATAAATAAAGGAAGAATTAATTCCCAAGAAAAACAGCAGGGGGTCCATCATCGGGCGGTGGTTTGGCTTCAAGCGGGAATATGTCGAACAGACAACCGTCATTTGTCAAGTGTGGGGTAAAAAGCTTTGCTACAAACAGTAGCATTACTGCTAATATGTAGCATCATTTAAAAAGTCACCTGCTAGAGAATGAAGAGTGTTACTCCGCATGTCAACATCTCCATTCGGTGCCACACGCCCACACCATCAAAATGCCAAGGCAAACATTTCCAGATCAACACTGTATGAAAAAAAATAGTCAACAACAAAAGGAACCTACCACATAGCAAAGGACATACACTATTTGATTTCCTATTTTGCAGCTAATTTTTATTTGACAGTTATTGAAATATTTTGTGTGACATCATGCACAAAAGTGCACTTTAATTGTTTTAAACTATTGTAGTGGTGTTCTGTACAAAAAAGCCAGTTCTTTGCTTGCTCTTGGTGTCTAACTTGTTTAGCCTCGTACTCCAATAATACCTGATAATGAAACTTCCATCCATCCATTTTTCTACCGCTTATTCCCTTCAGGGTCACGGGGGCATTAAACTAGAAAATGCAGTTTATTTGCCATCAAGGGTGATGGGTCAAACTCAGAGAATAATTTCGCCACACCTAGTGTATGTGTGACAATCTTTGGTACTTTAACTTTAACAATGGGGGCGATTATTATTAATTTAGTTGGGCGGCTCCACACTGTGTATGGAGATACATAATTAGATGCTGGCCGTTTGTCAGCCGGGGACCAAAAATAAACAGTGTCAGTTAGATGGGATAGGTGTTTGTAATTGGCATTAAAAAACAACAGTAATGGCCAACTACTTACTTCTTCACAAAAACGGTCCGATACCTAATGCTGCTGATTGATCGGTGTATCTATTGCATAATTTGCATCATTTTACTCTCAAAACACCCAATATTGGTTACACCTGCAACTATCTAATGTGATCCAGTAACATTTGTATCCACATAAATATTGACAATAATAATTAGGTCTGGTATTGTTGTGACATACTTTAGTAAAGTGGCATGGAATTATATACCAAAGTATTTTGACAATGTCATTTAAAAATATATCATTGCTTGTTCAAATACATTACAAAATATATAGTTTTTTTTATGTTTTTGCAGATTTATCCACAGATGTATCCTGTTTGTTTTTACATTGACTGCATTTTATAAATGTGTATACATACTCTCTATTCATATGCATGCCAGGGTTTCCCCTAATGATTGTGGCGGTGTGCCACGGCAACATATTAACCGCCACACTTAAAAAAAATGAGTGGTTTTACATGAATACATAATATAGTAATACAAAATATTGTAGCGTCCAGAAAAACACACACAAAGTCTGACGCTATTTTTAGCTTTTATTGCCAATTTTATGCTAACAATGAGCTTGATTCCAACAAGTATTTGCTGCGTGCACACATGTCCCCCTCCGTGTTTCACTCCTCGACACACAACACTTACTCATTCCCCACCAACATGGAGTGTTCACAACCCATGAGAAAAATGAACATCATGACACACAAACATACACATTAACACCGGCAGGTAATTACAGTATAAATGGATATATGTATAGTTTATCATTCACTTATAGTGATGCACTGAAAATTTGGCCACCGAAAAAAGTATATAACAACCGTATATATATATTTTTTTCCTTTTTAAAGAAAATATACATATGCGTCATAGTAAATAATGTGATGGCATTTTGACCACGCCCCTCGCCATGTCTCTACCGCCACAGGCATCATCAATCAAGGAGAAACCCTGCATGCATTATAGCTGAAATTATGTTTAAGTGGTGCAAACACTGTGACCATGATGATTGGAGTTGGAAGTTTGGGGGTGTTAGGCATGTCAACAATGTGCCATACAATACATGTAGTATTTACTGTAAGTGTACTCATTCTGCTCAAAGTGATGTCGTCCTCCAAGAGCAGGAAATGTTACTTTGTAAATATGTTCTGTATGTAGATAATGTTTGACCAGCCTCGATCAGATTTCTACTTATTTCTTACCGACTTCCTTCAGTTAATGTTTCTCGAAATCACCAGCCACATGAATCTGAAACTTGCGTTAAAAGGCAGAAATGCTACATTTTCAAAAATCTCAGCAATCACCTTCTTTTGTAATTGAATCCTAATCATGACTTTGTTTGGACATACATATTTTTACTCAGATAATGCTTTTTGTGTGTGACTCATTTTGGAGACCTAGCCTTCGTAATCTGCCCAGCAGTGGAGATAAGCTTAGTGGGCCTCACAGAGGTTTGTCCGCCTGATAAGGTGTGTTGTTTTATTCTACCAGGAAATGAAACGAAGAGCATTCGTTGGCTGTGGTCTGCAGTATACACTGCTCAGCATGAGCGTGTGGCTCAGCTGCAGAACAAGTGTCTTGCCCTAATGTTGGCCCCTGTCCTCACTGGACACACAACTGTTCCCCTTAAGAAATTAGGCATGTTTGAATGCACCCTCCAATGTGCAATGCTGAAAATGCACTTTGACCGCCTGTCCAACCCTTGTCTTTGTCCTTATCAAACTTGGCACCATCTGTTCATGCACGATGACTGCCTCATTATTCAAAAGCATCAATGAGCTCATACAGTACACATTGATTGGTATTTCTTACAGCTCTATTTTCAGTCATACGATTAGGAAAATGTGTGTGTGAACATTCAGCTTGTAGGCACGGGGATAGGCTGTACTATAAACCTTCCCACACGAATAAAAGCTTGCACAAATTAGGCTTTTTCACTGGTGCATCCCCCGTGTTTTGTGGCAGTATTTCTCTTTCCTGTCAGCAATCCCCTTTGTTTCTGCTGAAGAGGCTCAATAAATCCCCTCATAAAGCGTGAAGTATAAATGAGCCTCCTTTACACAGTATCAGCAAAGGGCTCTGTAGCAGAGAGATTAGCTGGAGTCCTCCTCTTCTGGCAGTCAGCTGCTTTAAGAAGGATGATCCTGGTCAACTGTCCAATAGTAGGCAACTTGAATCAAGTTGTAGCACCGTGGGGCAACCCCCTATTGAGTGTGGAATTAATACGCTCAGATTTATTGTATTTAGACTTCTTTTTTGGAAACATTTCATGCTGTTATGCCTCATGCATTGTTGCAATTGATTTTTAAGGCAACAATGTACTATTCCAACTATCATTCAGCTTTTGGCTATGTAAGTACAGTACTCATTTATATGTGCCTCCATTTCTTGTCCCGCGTATGCAAATTGCTAAGCATCCCAGACACTTTTTTTAGACAGTGTCTGGAAACTAGCATCGGTGTGCATTGGTTAAATTACTAAGTTAGATATTATGTGTGTATAACTCAAATATAGCAAACCAAAATGGCAGCTGATCTGTTGGATAGATAGATAGATAGATAGTACTTTATTTATTCCGTCAGGAGAGTTCCTTCAGGAAAATTAAAATTTTCAGCACAATCCCATTCAAGATCAGACAAACATTACAGGGAGACAGAACAGGATCGCTGACGGGTCTGCCGGCTTCCAGCGCCCCTTACAAAAAAGATGACATACAGGTAAACAAGGGGGGTGGGGGGGGAGAAAAAATAGAAGATTAAAATAAAATTTAAAAATCGGTCTTAGCCTAGGCCCTTGAGTGGGGGTGCAGACTGAGGCCAAGGGAAAAAAAAAACAACTCATAGCCATAGTACACATCCCTCTTCCATGTGTGTAAGAGGGAAACATCAAACATCAAAGAACACAGAGGATATTAAAGCAGCAGATACAAGCAGACACTTCTACATACAGCTATGAATAAAAAGTAAAATAAACATATCCAATGTGGTGGCCTCTGCGGTGTTCCACGCCATCGTCTGCTGGGGTGGAGGGAGCATGGCCAGAGACAGAAGCAGACCCAACAAGGCAACCAAGACAGCCGACTCCACTCTCGGCCAGTGTCCAGTCCGCATGGATGAGCGAGGATACGTCCAAGGTGACTGAGGTGTCCGACACCTGCTCACCCAGTCAAGACACAGCGAAGCCTCTCCGTCCCAGCACTCAGTGCTAGCTCCACAGTCCTGTCCCTTCATCCGCATCTCCTCCAGTACATCCAAACAGACTCTGGTGTAGCAGAGACCCTGCAACTGGCCTCCATGGCCAAAAGGCTCCCGGGAGGCAGATCCAGAAGTCCACGATATGTTGGCTATGTTTATATTCTGCTATTTCTACTCGCTCAGATTTCGAAAAAGCTTCTAAAATAAATTTTTCAAGAGATCTGTTGCCACGTACCAGTGTAGGGCTGCAGCTATCAGTTATTTTGGCAATCGACTAATCTATTGATCCGTTTGTTCAATTAAACAGATGAAGCACTTTTAATAGCCTCAATGCAAATTTTAGGGAAACTAGGTAAAATAAACATTTTTTCTACTGACCAAAACCATCCCCTTTCATTTATTTCTAATAAATGCACATCATCAACATTGAAATTATCCGTTTTAGACATGCTCTATCAATAAATTAAAGTACACGTAATATGTGATGTATCATATTGATTTTGATGGCGTCAAGAATTTTTAAAATGGGGTCACATCAAGTTATCAAAATGGGGTTCCACAGTAAATTTTTGGGGTCCCACCTTTTTGTAACCGTTGTGAAAACAAATTATAAATGTATGCATTATCCTGTTCAATCTCACATTCTATATTGTGTTTTTGAAAAAGGTTCTCATAAACGTTACTTAGTTCATTAATAACGTAATACAAAAGAAAACAAGTTTTTATGCATAAGTAAATGTATTTATTAACCTGCAAAGTATGTTTTTGGGGTGAAGGAGTCTGGTCGGGTGTTGGTTATCTTGAAGCTAACAGCTAGCCTGTCTCCATCCTTGAACATTGTCGATCCAGCGGGAGATAAAAGTGACGTTTCCATGGACTCACAAAGACTAAAACAACTCATTTACTGGAACCATGGCACAGGATGAAATTAAAAAGGTTGACTTTACACTTTTCTTAGTGTTTACCATGAAGTTTTTCTTTTGACAGCACCTCGCGGTAGAGTTGTCCGAGTGCAAACAGAGGCAGTATTTGTGATTTATAAACCTTTTGGCGAATCATAATGTAAGAAATTGTACTGGGAAGTTCATTACTTTGACGGAAACCTGAAAATGCACTTCCTTTCTGATTTCAATGCGTAAAAAGACACAAAAAGTGTGTTAACGCCAGCAGTGTACATGTTTGAAATAAAGCTCAATTTAAACTCAAATTGCACTTTTATCATGTGCACGGTAACAAAATATAAATAAAAAGTAGGGCTGTGAATCTTTGGGTGTCCCACGATTTGATTCAATATCGATTCTTAGCTTCACGGTTCGATTCAAAATCTATTTTTTTTTTTCAATTCAACACGATTCTCGATTCAAAAAAGATTTTTTCCCGATTCAAAAAGATTCTGTATTCATTCAATACATAAGATTTCAGCAGGATCTACCTCAGTCTGCTGACGTGCAAGCAGAGTAGTAGATTTTTGTAAAAAGCTTTTATAATGGTAAAGGACAATGTTTTATCAACTGATTGCAATAATGTAATTTTGTTTTAACTAGTAAACGAACCAAAAGTATGACTTATTTTATCTTGGTAAAAATATTAGACACAGTGTGTTGTCAAGCTTATGAGATGCGATGCAAGTGTAAGCCACTGTGACACTATTGTTCCTTTTTTTTTCATTTTTATAAATGTCTAATGATAATGTCAATGAGGGATTTTTAATCACTGCTATGTTGAAATTATAACTAATATTGATACTGTTGTTGATAATATTCATTTTTGTTTCACTAGTTTTGGTTTGTTCTGTGTCGTGTTTGTGTCTTCTCTCAAGTGCTCTGTTTATTGCAGTTCTGAATGTTGCTGGGTCAGGTTTGGTTTTGGGAATTGGATTGCATTGTTATGGTATTGCTGTGTATTGTTTTGTTGGATTGGTTATTTTTTTTTAAATCCACAAAAAAACTAGATTTAAAAAAAAATGAGAATCGATTCTGAATCGCACAACGTGAGAATCGCAATTCAAATTCAAATCGTTTTTTTCCTACACCCCTAATAAAAAGTATCCGTTGTACACCGCCACACAGATCACAACATACGCACCACTGCTCTCATGTAGACTCTATTGTGGAAACTCTGTTCACGTGTTTAAAGTTTTGGCCACTCCTTGTGGTTTGTATCTTATCAATTTTTTAGTCATTACACTTATTAAAAGATTAATTAAAGAAATCTTTACTGCAGTATACAAGCATGCGTGTCTGTGGAGCATTCTGCCACACACAGAATGACGTGAGAGTAGCGTTGAGACAGCCCAGTTGAGATCGATTGCATACCGTGAGAATACAATGACCCGGATGAATGAGAACACTCTTTGATAAAGGTGGTTCTAGATTTTAGTAATCGAGTAATCTATTGATTATTTTGTTCAATTATCGATTATTGATTTACGTGGACTCCGACTTAAACAAGTTGAAAAACTTATTCGGGTGTTACCATTTAGTAGTCAATTGTACGGAATATGTACTGTACTGTGCAATCTACTAATAAAAGTTTCAATCAATCAATCAATGGAAAATAGTAGAAATAAACAACCATTTTTATGTTTGCCGTTAACACCATTTTTTTCTCAAAACAAATCTACATCATCAACACTGAAATTGCACTTTTAAAATGAATGAATTGATAAAAGTAGAACATAGAAATTGTTAGCCGCCACAATCATTGCAGTCCAGATTTGATTAGATGTATTTATAAAACAATTAACCAAAGTATTAAAGGAAAATAAAAACTTTTTTGGGATCAAATTAATCATTTTAAACATGCTGCTGGGATAGGCTCCAGCACCCCCCGCAACACCAAAATGGGACAAGCGGTAGCAAACGGATGGATGGATGGATAATCAATTCATTGTTGTAGCCCTAAACTAAGCACAAGTGGAAAGAGGAAATTAAAAAAATGTACGTTATCTGGTGTTAGAAGATTAAAATGATAGGAGAACATTGACTTTGTATTTGTTTTTATTAAGTCCACGCAAACAGAAGAAAATGTTTTTTCTCCCTTTTGCATAAATCGAAAACAGAGTCAAAACTTCCTAATAATCAGTTTGGCAGCTCACTGTTGAAAGTTATTTGCTTTAGTTGCGTCAATAAATACCAATCACTTGCACACTATTGACCTAATTTGTCAATTGACATTGACTTAACACTTTGTTCTTGTTGCCATCATCCTCAAGTGTACTCCTGAGTGTTGTCTGGTATTGGTTCATTCACGGAAACATTTTCTCTCATCGTGCCCCCCTCCACAATCACCACATGTGAGTTGTTTAGAATAGCTGACACAGGAGTATTATCTCCAGAACGCTGGGTAGGCTGCGCTGGGCCGGGCTGTACCGTGTGTAGGAATTGGCCCCACGCTCCAGGCTGTGGGGAGATAACAGACGTAGTAATGAATTCCAGATTGCTGACAGGGTAATGTGTAGATCACACCGACAACGCCTGGCCCCAACTCCTCATAAAAAGTATGCCATCAAACACAGAGCATAGTGCCGTGGCAGCAAAATGCAGTCAACCTGGGAGAGGTAGCAACAAGGAGCTGTGAGCCCCTCTAACCTCGCTAAAGCTCAACCTTGTTTTTGATTGGTAAGTTAGTTCACGTAACTGGATCAATTATATATATTGCTGTCAAATTCCATTAAGGCCTGATTTGTCAATTACAGAAGACAATTTAAGGTCAAATGGCGATTGGTCTGAAACCCTAATCCTTTTATTTTTTATGTTATTGGATTAGTTGGTTTTATTTTAAATAGTGTGCCGAGTGAACTGCTTTTGGACAGTCCTCGGACTTCAACATAACCTTCCAACAAAGGGAACAGAGTCTGCCAAAAGTTTTGAATAGCTTTTGTTTAGGTCCCTAGTGGACTGGCTTGCCAGGCCAGCTCTCTTTTTGTTCAGACCAAACTGTGTGCGTTACCTTCGACTCGATGTTTGTGAGTCAGACCTCTTCAGCGTAGACTTTGGCAGGGACACACCAGCATTTGACTACACAGAAAACATGGCCAGTCTGTGTATTTACTTGTCAATGTTGGACTTGAAGCCAGAGATTGCGGGTAAATCTCTCATGGGTCAATCTTTAACTACTCAATGAAGGTAAATCAATGCGCTTTTGTGTACATTTGTTTTTTCAAGCACTTTCTAAGTTTTGAAGTAGCTTTGGTAGTTGGATTTATTATGTCTTCTCAAGGTCTCCTACAGTTCTTTATGACTTAAAGGCCGTCAGTGTTCTTTGAAATATTAAACTTGGCAAGACATCAGTGAAGCTAATGTTTATTCTTGGCACACAGTGCTTAAAGTATTTGCATTGAATATTAAAATGAAAAAGACACTTTTCTGAAAGTGCAGCTTTTCAAAATCACCTTAAAAATATTGAAAATGGATCGTTGGATGGATACTGCTTTTGTTATGAAGCCCTAAACATTTTAAATAATCAACTTAGAACCACAAGAGTTTCAGAACAATGTGACTGTGACTGGGAAAGGGAATAACTCAATGCCTGATATTTTAGAGTCTCATGTAGGGCATAAATAGCACTAGTAATTACACTCTAATGATATGTTTCTCATCATCTTCAGTGCAAACTTTGGGTCTTTTTGTGTCTCGGCCTTGACATGAAGAATACATGAAAAACTTGATTCCCCTTTTCAGAGAAACATTTGGAAATGACTTGTTTTATGCATGTATAAATATTTTTTCTTGTTTTATTTCTTTATGTCTACAGCACTGAAACTGCCAGATCAGATCTGAAACAGCTCCCAGTTCTGCCCACCCAAGTTCTCAGAAAGCACCCGTCTCTTAGTTATTGGTAAGTTTGCAATATCTCATAGCGCTTAGTTATTGGTAAGTTTGCAGTCTCTCAAAGTTATATAGTGTACACAGTAGGGCCGCACAATTAATCAAATTTTAATCACGATCCTGATTTTGACTGCCACAATTAAATAAAGGTGATTGCCGGCATGTCAAACCAAACACTTTCACAGCTCACAGCGGCAGGAAAGTAAAAGTGGCTTGTCTTGAAGCCCCTATGAATCAGCCCCCCCCCCCCCCCCCCCCCCCCCAAAAGCCAGAGGCCATTGTGTATGGTCGCAGAGCTCCATGAGTCATGACCACTCCGACCGGCATTACCAAACTCTTTTTACTGCCCTGTCTTCCGTGGAGTCAAGCTTGGGTTACAGCGCCGTTATTATAAGGTGTCCAATTGATGATGCGCAGACCACCCGCAGAAGGTGGCTGTTTTTTTTGTAGCCCTGAATGACTGCAAACAATTATAAATAGGTGTCCTCCCATGACAAAACCCTGAAAAGTGAATACTAATATTGAACACAGGGTTTCCCCCAGCTTGCCAATATACTTGTGGTGGTGGAGGTGTGGTCAAATGTCATCGTATGATTTGCTTAACAGTCAATGATGCATATATTTTCTTTCAAAAAGACAAAAAAATATATACATACATTTAAAAACGAATCTGTGTTATTAGTAATTGTTTAATTAGGGTCCGCAGGCCCATTGCAAATGACTCCTTTGGAGTCCTTTGCAATGGGCCAAGGACCCTATTGAAACTGCTGTGTTTTATTATTATTATTCTTTCTTTTTTATTCCGCACCTATGCGCTGTAATTTGACCCCCTTAACATGCTTCAAAACTCACCAAATTTGACACACACATCGGTACGGTGGGCCTTCCCAACATATTAAGCAACCAAAACCCAAAATTGAAAATTGCGCGCTAGCGCCCCCTAGGAAGAAAAAAAAAAAACAGACCGCTTGTAACTTCCGTTAGCAATGTCGTAGAGATATGAAACAAAAACCTCTATGTAGGGCTGACTTAGACCTAAATTTCATAATTTTACTTTCTAGGGCAAAAATCAACAAAAATTTTGCAAAACCCCATTCAAAGCAAAAGTTGCGGAAAAAATGATATTTTTGCCTCTTTGAGCTGTAATTTGACCCCCTTAAAATGCTTCAAAACTCACCAAACTTGGCACACACATCAGGACTGGCAAAAATTGCGATCTAATGAAAAAACCAAATCCCAATACTCAAAATTGCGCTCTAGCGCATTTCTTGAATAAAACACAGCAAAAACTGCTCCTAGGAAGAAAACACAAACAAAATTGCTTGTAACTTCCAGTAGGAATGCCGGAAAGACATGAAACAAAAACTTCTATGTAGGTCTCACTTAGACCTACATTTAGATAATTGACTTCCTTCGGCAATAATCAACAGGAAGTTATTACTATCCATCCATCTTCTAACGCTTATCCGAGTTTGGGTCGCGGGGGCAGCAGTCAAAGGCGGACCCGACCAACGCTGCTTTCAGCTTTAATGTCATTTTGCTCTTTCTTTATAATGGTTATTATTGTACAATGTAATTGGCAACATTAAATTGACCCTAGTGTGTGAATGTGAGTCTATCTGTGTTGGCCCTACAATGAGGTGGCGACTTGTCCATGGTGTACTGCGCCTTCCGCCCAATTGTAACTGAGATAGGCTCCAGCGCCCCCCGTGACCCCAAAGGGAATAAGCGGTAGAAAATGGATGGATGGATGGATGAATGGAAGGATGGTAACACAGGCAAAAGTAAACAGAAACAACGGAATGAAAACCGAAAAATGCCTTGGCAGTCTTATATTTTAGGATCGCTGATTCGCTAACTTTGCTGCCAATATAAAAGGGATTAATAAGCCTCAGACCGATCATTCAATCATCATTCGGAAGCTAGGTGTCCAGGCCAGTCGAGGCCACGCCCACTTCTCATTCATTTTCAGAGACGCTCGGCCCAATGATTGTCTAGCTGTGCTGCAGTGCAACTACTCACTCTATGCTCCAAATGAATGAAGAGAGAGTCGCGTCAGCTCTCACGAAAGAAGCTGATTCTGAAAAAAAGTTGAATGCATCCTCGCGCCTATTTAGTCAATGAAATGTGAACACAAAAGTACATAACTGATCACCTTTTTGGGGGGACATTTTATAGGAAGCTGGCTTGCAGTCCTAGAGCAATTGCCATTGCTGAACCCCTATATCCCTGACAATCCAGACAATTGCGTACGTCTTGCTGATCAAAATCAATGTATTTTTGTTCCTTTTTAAGGTGTGGTGACTTTCATATTGTTGTGGCGCTGCGCCAGAACTCATTACATGTAGGGGAAACCCTGTGAACAAAACACAAATAATTTTTTAAAAACGTGCTTATTTTGCCTTTGTATCAGAACATTTTATTACAATTACATGATGACATCAAGTTCACACAACCCCTCCACCTCCAGGGTCCCATTACCACAAGTAGATTGCAGACTTTTGGGAAACACTATTTTTTAACAAAAACATTTTGTGATTTCAATGTTGATAAAAATAACCTTGCAGTCCTAGTTCAAGGTCCCCCCCAAATAGTCATATGTCTACAGAAGTAGCCCTAAATTATTCATATTTTTACAAATTCAGTCTCAAAGTACACTGGTAATATGTAAGTGTAATTGTTCACATGTAGTACTCAAGTGTTAAAACATGAGGCTGCAGTGTGTAATTCTTCAATAAACATATTTCTGAAACTAACACAGCCTGTAAGAATGTGGTGTAACAAAGTTTAAAGAATCAGGGGTCCTAAACTATGGTCCGGCCCGCCAGCATCCACAACCTGGCCTGTGGGACGTCCCGAGTAAAAAAAAAAAGAAAAGTATGTACATACAGTACAGGCTAAAAGTTTGGACACACCTTCTTATTTCAATGCGTTTTCTTTATTTTCCTGACTATTTACTTTGTAGATTGTCACTGAAGGCATCAAAACTATGACACCTATGAAGTGAAAACCATTTCAGGCGACTACCGCTTGAAGCTCATTGAGAGAATGCCAAGAATGTGCAAAACAGTAATCAGAGCAAAGGGTTGCTATTTTGAATAAATTTGTATAAAAAACATGTTTTCAGTTATTTCACATTTTTTGTTAAGTACACAACTCCACATGTGTTCATTTATAGTTTGGATGCCTTCAGTGACAATCCACAACAGGGGTCGGGAACCTTTTTGTCTGAGAGAGCCAAGAAGCCAAATATTTTAAAATGTATTTCCCTAAGAGCCATATAATATTTTTTTAACACTGAACACAACTAAACGTGTGCATTTTTAAGTAAGACCAACATTTCCAGAGTATAATAAGTCTCTTATTCTTTATAATAACATTGTTATTCTGAAGCTAACTGTGGAGGGGGCGTGGCCTGTGGGCCTGCAGCAAAGCAGGATGTTGCCAGGACCGGCCTCGAAATCAGCGACAGGTGCGTAGATGTCCCACCTGGGCCTTGTTATCTAATCACCTGTCGCTCTGTTATAAGCAGCAGCCAGGAGGAGAGACAGGGTTGGGGCTGGAGCCAGAGCGGGAGTGAGGACGAAAGAGAAAAAGACAATTGCTGGAAAGCAACTGAGAGAAAAATAAAATAAAACAATATTGTAACCCTAAAACAGGCTCTTGGTGGTCTGAAGAACCTCCAGGAGGGCAACAAGCCCCACACTAACCAATAATAAATAAATTACTTCTTACCATTAATGCAACTTCTTGAACAAGCATGAGAATGTTTTATATTTTGAACATTATTTTTAACACTGTGATTACAAGTTGAATTATTCATTACTTATCGTGTTAAGCAATGTCAGCTCAGATTTATCCGAGAGCCAGATGCAGTCATCAAAAGAGCCACATCTGGCTCTTGAGCCATAGGTTCCCTACCCCTGATCTACAATGTAAATACTCATGAAAATAAAGACAACACATTGAATGAGGAGGTGTGTCCAAACCTTTGGTCTGTATATATACATATATACATATATATATATATATATATATATATATATATATATATTTTACTTTGGGGACCCCTGACAGAAATTTAATTGAGGAAAATATTACACATGTGAAGTAAATTATATTTATATAGGGCTTTTCTTTAGTGACTCAATGCACCTTACATAGTGAAACCCATTATCTAACTAACATTTAAACCAACTTAACGGCTGACACTATGATGGCGGATGCGGGAATTGAACCTGGAACCCTCAAGTAGCTAGCACGGCCGCTGTACTAAACGAGCCACACCCTCCCAAAAAATTACCTGTTCCTATGCGTCGTTTTGATTAATTCAACTGTGTAAATTACTTATGGTCGTAAGTATGTATATTTTAAATACAGAGACTAAACAGTTTAGATTGGAATATAAAGTGTACTGTAATATCATATAAAAATGGTGTGTGTGCATGTGTGTCTACTGTATGAGGTGTTCAAAATTCTGCTTTAAAAGTTTTTATTAAATTACAGTGAAGACGAAGTGATTGACCATTACAAGAAACTGAAGGGACTGACCAGAGGACAAGCCATTGTGAAGTAAGTAGTCTATGGTTTCCAATGCACTTTTTTAAAACTTGTTTCCGCATTGTGATGTCTGTTGTTGCAGTAGAGAAGTAGTTGTCACCATGCCAGAATGTGTCATTAATTAGTGGATGTCATTAGTTAATGCATTTTTGACCGCTTATCCTGTTCACAGTCTGGGGCCTATCCCAGCTGACTGTGGGGGAGAGGAGTATTACACAGTCGGGACTGGTTGCCAGTCAATCCCAAGACACATACTGTAGAGATGAATAACCATTCACAATCACTTTCACACGTATGGGCAATTTTAAATGTCCAATTATGCTGACAATGTTCTCTGTGGAATGCAAATTCCACAGAGAAGTCAGAGTAGCGATTAATTGTGTTGATTGTAAACCTTTTATTACAGGCTTGTAGGTTAGTACAACTCTTGATCATTGATGGCATTGATGTTGTGTGTCCCTGAATTGATCAGTAGCCTTTCCCTCCCTCTGCCAGGCTGTAAAACGAATCGATTGATCGCCACTGTAAATGAGTGTGTGTTCTAAATGACTGCATTTTATCTCCTGAATCGTTGGCTGTATAACGACCACAGGTTGACAGTGATTAAGGATAAAGTGGCTATATCCTTTATAACGGGTTTCTGTTTTTCTGTAGGTATCTGGCCCTGGTGGAGTCCCTGCCAACATATGGCGTCCATTATTACCCCGTAAAGGTAACATCAGTGACCTTTATTAAGCTATACAGTTGTACCATTCATTACAGCACAGTTGTTTTGAAATAGTAATACTATAAGTAAACATTTCTTTATTAAATTGTATTAATTTCTCTGTGCACTAACATTTTATCCATGTATCACCATCAAATAACATACTTTGGCCATTTGCATTCAAGCATGGCTTTGCAGGGCGATCTGTAACATGCTTAAATAGCATGTTGGAACTGGTTTAGACACACCCTTAAACATTATATTTTATTTTCCTGCAGCGGTGAGCCTAATTGAAACTATTGGGACATTCATTGGAGACTCCAAATGTTCAGAGTCAGCAGGGTTAGGCTCCATTTACCTTTGACCCTAATAAAGATGTATAGCATAACATGGATGGATGGATGAAGATCTACTCCTACTCCTACTAATTGTTTTCTTTGCTCTCCTTCAGGATAAGCAGGGAATACCCTGGTGGCTAGGTGTCAGCTACAAGGGCATTGGCCAGTACGACCAGCAGGACAAGCTGAAACCGAGAAAGGTTAGTCTCTGCTGAACAAATGGTGACCTCGCCTCTATTTGTGTCCTTTTCAGTTTGTGAATGTTTACATCGCGACAAATATTCCTTTGTGTGCGAACCATGTCTCGGCGTACAAACACTTAATTCATTCATTCATCCATCCATTTCTACTTCTTGTCGCGGGGGTGCTGGAGCCAATCCTAGCTGCACTCAGGCGGAAGGCGTGGTACACCCTGGATAAGTTCATTAATTCATTATTTGTGTGTGCCGCTGGAATTTTGAAAAGGCGGGGCCCCCTACGTCCCATCCTGTTTACAGTTTTTGCACACCATTTCGAAGAGCTTCTAGGCTCGCTGCACTTCTGACGTGTTTGTTTCCACAATTGCCATACCTTGCGCCGGTCAGGGTTGTGTAAGCCTGTTTTAGAGATAACTTTGTGTGGTCAGAAACACTTTAAATGTGTCCAAACTCTCACAGTCTTGATGTATAGCATCGGGTAGCTAGATAACCACTGAGCTAGCATTTTTGCCACGTAGTTAGCCTTTGGCTTGCAACAGCTTAATTTGTAGGATTTTGTCAGCGAAGAAGACTTTGTTCCGCAGCAAATGTTTAATTGCCATAAGACTGAAAAATATGCCAGAGCAGACATTGATTACAGTGAAGGAGAAGGCACTACCTGGACACAAGCTGGTTAAGGATCGCCTCACACTGCTAGTTTGTGCTAACACTATCAGTGACTTCATGAAGCCACTGCTCGTTTATCACTCCGAAACCCCAAGAGTGTTCAACAATGCCACATAAAATCTCAGACACAAGGTAAAATGATTTTTGTGTTTTTGTTTTGGAGCGCACCAACACCAATTGTGTGTGTGCGTGCGTGTTCAATTCACATTTAAGCTTGCTGTAATGTTGTGTTGTTTGGATAAAATAGAGATTGTTGAGCTATTATCCCTTTATTATATTGGTTAAATATATATGTATATTTATACTGTGTATAATATATATATATATATATATATATATATATATATATATATATATATATATATATACATACACAGACACACACACACACACCGTATTTTTCCGACTATAAGTCGCAGTTTTTTTCATAGTTTGGCCGGGGGTGCGACTTATACTCAGGAGCGACTTATGTGTGAAACTATTTACACATTACCGTTAAATATCAAATAATATTATTTAGCTCATTCACGTAAGAGACTAGACGTATAAGATTTCATCGAATTTAGCAATTAGGAGTGACAGATTGTTTGGTAAACGTATAGCATGTTCTATATGTAATAGTTATTTGAATGACTCTTACCATAATATGTTACGTTAACATACCAGGCACGTTCTCATATAACGTACACTTATTCTACCTGTTGTTCACTATTCTTTATTTATTTTAAATTGCCTTTTAAATGTCTATTCTTGGTGTTGGCTTTTATGAAATACATTTCCCCCCAAAAAATGCACCTTATACTCCGGAGCGACTTATACTCGTAAAATACGGTCTCCGAAAAATACGGTGTGTGTATATATATATATATATATATATATATATATATATATATATATATAAAAGTATATAAGTATGTATGTATGTATATATATATATATATATATACATGATAGTGTCTTCAAAATGCAATTTTCTTTTACTAAAGTAAGGACTTTTAGGCTACAGCCAATTAGTCATGCTTATATTGATTCTAATGGGGAACTCTGCTTCACTATACAAACTTTTTGGTTGGTGAACCATGTTGAAGAATCAAGAACCAGTCCGTAGATAGAAGTTCTACTGTAGTTGGACAAATGGCAGGGTTGCAGCAGGGCAGAATTTAGTGCAGGGGTAGGGAACCTATGGCTCTAGAGCCAAATGTGGCTCTTTTGATGAGTGCATCCGGCTTTCAGGTAAATCTGAGCTGACATTGCTTGACACGATAAGTTATAAATCATTCCACTTGTAATCACAGTGTTAAAAATAATGTTCAAAATACAAAACATTCTCGTGCATTTTTAATCCATCCATCTGTTTTCTACCACATCTGTTCAAGAAGTTGTGTTAATGGCAAGAAGTTATTTATTTGTTATTGGTTAGTGTGTGGCTTTCCCTCATGGGGGTTCTTTAGACCACCAAACACCGACATAAGAGCCTGTTTCAGGGTTACAATATTGTTTTATTTTTCAATAAGTCTCTCAGTTGCTTTCCAGCAATTGTCTTTTTCTCTTTCGTTCTCGCTCGCACTCTGGCTCCAGCCTCAACCCCATCTCTCCTCCTGGCTGCTGCTTATAAAATAGCGACAGGTGATTAGA
The DNA here is from genome assembly GCF_033978795.1 of Nerophis ophidion. NCBI lineage: Eukaryota > Metazoa > Chordata > Actinopteri > Syngnathiformes > Syngnathidae > Nerophis > Nerophis ophidion. The sequence continues at coordinate 27,499,265 of NC_084626.1, forward strand.
TAACAAGGCCCAGGTGGGCCATCTACGCACCTGTCGCTGATTTCAAGGCCGGTCCTGGCACACCCTGTTTCGCTGCAGGTCCACAGGCCACGCCCCCTCCACAGTTAGCTTCGGAATAACAATTTTATTACAAAGAATAAGAGACTTATTATACTCTAGAAATGTTGGTCTTACTTAAAAATGCAAGCGTTTAGCCATATAATATATTTTAAAAAAATATATTATATGGCTCTTACAGAAATACATTTTTAAATATTTGGCTTCTTGGTTCTCTCTGCCAAAAAGGTTCCCGACCCCTGATTTAGTGTGTTGCTTGCTGTGGTGACCATGAAAGGAGCAACCGACAAACAAGTAAACATTTTTTAATTTTACGATCTATCAACCTTATGTACTATTAAAGAGCAAGATCGTGGATAGCATATTTTTCGGACCATAGGGCGCACTGCTGATGAGTGGGTCTATTCAGGCCTATTTTCGTACAAAATGCGCACCGGATTATAAGACACATTAAAGGTGTCATATTAGAATTTTTTTTCAAAATTTAAAACAATTCCTATTGGTCTACATAATATTTAATGGTAGTTATTTGGTCAGAATGTTGCATAGATTCTGTTTTACAGACTATCTTCAAGTCGCTTTATGACCGTCACTTCAGGATGCGCCGCTTTGTGGGCGGTATTATTTAAGTGGCTCCACTTTGACAGCATCTTGTCCCCCGTTATCTTTGTTTTACCGGTGTAGCGTGCAAGTACGGGAGTCGAAGAAGTGTCAAAAAATTAAGCTAACTGTTTTAATGACATTCAGACGTTACTTAAATCAATAAAAAAAGCAGCATTTCCTAATCCGTGTCTCACTAGTGCAATAACAACGCTTGAAATGTGTCCCGTGAAAAGCCGTTGGAACTCTGGTAGTTTTTAGCGCTTCCATAGCAAGTGTACTGACAGATATAAGTTACAACTTTTCGTTACTTTATATTAGAAATGGCAACAACGGAGGATGAATGCCCAAGGAGATACAGATAGAGAAAAAAAAGAAGCTTATCGACTACAGTGTCGCCACAGACTACAATGGCGGACGCGCGCACATTTTAAGGACTTACGCAGAACCCAAATACACATCAGCAGGTACCAAAAGGTAAGAAAAGTTGGTTTTGCATAATTTCGTGAAAAAAAACCCGCCAGATAATATGTCTGCTTAAAGGTGCCATTTTGCGGTCCTTATACTCACACCATATTAATACCTGTATGTTAAAGCACAGTACGTCTGACTACGGTAGCCGTAATGCTTCGACAATCCTCAAGTTGTGTGGCTTCATTGTTTACCAAAGTTGACTAAAACATTTTGACAGTTTCTTGAGTGCCGTAGCTAATGTTTATATTCTCAATTGAACATTTAATGTTTTACTGTTGTTTATTAGCGTCATCTTGCAGTCTACCCGTATCTCTTATTTGTGACTGCCATCTACTAGTCACATTTATCATTTCACCATTTACCGAATAAAATAGCTTTGAGATTGGTAAGCACAACCAGAATTATTTCGTATATCAGGCTCACCGAGTCATTCGGCGCACTGCTGATTTTTGAGAAAATGGAAGGGATTTTTAAGTGCGTCTTATAGTCCGAAAAATACGGTACATGCCGACGGAATGGTTTCCTGAAGAGGACCTTCGTCATCCAAGAGGATCTCAGAGTAGAGCCACTGATACTTCACATCGAGTAGCCAGTTGAGGTGGCCTGGGCATATAGTTCGGATGCCTCCTGGACGCCTCTCTGATGGGGTGTTCTGGACATGCCCAGCATGGAGGTGGTCCCAGGGTATATATTTAGGAAATGCTGGAGTGATTAAGCGTTGCAACTGGCCTGCCAATGCTTCAGTGTCCTCCAGTGGAAGTGGAAGAGATGACCAGAGACTGAGAAGTATGGGTATCTCCATTGAAACTGCAAGTCCCGCAATCCGAATAAAAAGAAGATAAAGGTTGGATAAACCTTACAAACCTTTGCTATGTGTATTGCTAGATTTAGACATGGTTAATGATCAATCCATCGTGTAAATAAGCATCATGAAGATCCTGGTTCCCATGCCAGTCAAGAGAGAGCAAAGAGTAGGTGGGAAATATATTATCAGCTTTGGTGCTAGGTATTCAAGGCTATAGGTAAATAAGGAAAACGTATTCAAAAATCAAATGGCATGAAGTTGAGTACGAGTTGCCTTGGTCCAATTTCAAAAGTGTGAAGACTTTTTATAGCCACTATATGGCAGGGACCTGTGGCTCTTTTGTTACACTGGTTTTCAAAAGCTATCACTTTTGTGGCAATTATGTTCTATAGGAGGCAACAAGCCCCTGAGGCTTACACTGGTTCTTAGCCATTTAGGTGGGTGGGGTTTAAGAATTTGGGTATACACTAGTGTCCTGTTGTTGGGGGATAACATGCAACCTTTTTTATACAGTATTTTTTCATCTTTCAAATGATCATTACAAGTCTTAGGACTTCTTTCATTTTGGGATGAAGGCTCCCCCTTATAAGCTATTCCAGCTTCCGAGGAGTTTCCCCTTTTTACAAAAGCACTTACAAATCATATAAAAGTGTTATGTTTATGGACTTTTATGTTTTGTAAATACAGAGAGATGATGATGAAAGTACATTTGACTATTGAACTGCTTAGTGGAGTTAGACGGAGCAATGCATTGGAAAATAATTGTGTTTCTCAAAAAAAACAGTTGCCAAAATATAATCCATCTGTTTACTTCCTCAATTTTAGGACTTGTAAGTTAACAGGTAATTAGATAATGTTTCAGACTTAATGTTGGTGTATATACAGTATCTAGGGTGAAAGCAGAGCCTTTAAATCTATTCCTTATTTTAAGTGGCAATGTTCATTTTGTCTGTAAAATTAACATAGAATATAATACATCGAATCAATGTACATAGAAAACAAGCTAAATAATGAATTCCTTTGGCAGCCATCATATCTCATGTCATGTTACTAAATTGCATCAAATGTTGAGACTTGCCAGCAATCATGTGTGACGTGATTCTGAAGGGGGTGGACGATTTTCATACAGGCCAGGCTCAGACTTGTTATCAGATATTGACTATGTTGTTTTGTTTTGACTACCTAAAAGCTGTGTAAAATTCCTGTAAAGATCACATTTTGTCAGTGTGGGTTTATCGTCTAAAGAAAACCACTTTTAGTCTTGTGGTTGTTGCCTCTGCAAAGTTAAGGTGTGTCACATCACTGACATATTTTGGCCTCAGCAGTAGTCCCTGCAGTATGTTCTGCAGACAGAATGTGCTTGCACGCAGGTGTGAAGTTTCTCTAACTCGATGAAAATGTTATCTGTTGACACAATGTTAATGATGCTAAGTGATAGTGACTAGTGGGTGCTAATTTGCGATGGGGGTGCCATTGTTTATTTATAAAGCAACCTTTTGTTTCATTGTTGTTTATTTGATAAGACATTTTGGTTTACTAAGTGAAAAGAAGACTGACAGTTGATGCCTTATCCTAATTAGGTAATGGAGATTTTACATGTAAAGGACAGTCAAATGGATGGTATGAACTGTTTTTTTTTTTCATACTAAAATGATACGTTTTCATGCTCTACAAAATATTGTATCAATCTACAGTTTCGTAGACCAAATACCTGACAGACTGCTCAAGTTTCACATAAAAGGAGCGATAGTCTATTAATGATTAGACCAAAGTACACCAGATTCGTTGCATGTTTTCCCTAGAGAGTTCAACTTAACCAACACCGTAAGTTGTAGATGAAGCAGAATGAAATAAGAGTAATCTAGATGCTTATTTTTTGAGTTATGAAGTGAAGCAGAATGTACTTTTTAAAACTGTGTATACAACCTGTTAATCTGGTCTAACTAAAACAGAAGAGCCATGTGTGCCAGAGGGGAGAGAGGGAGTAGCTCCGAGCGGTACAAAGCGTGAGGCGTCGGTGATGTCAGAGGACGGGGGTGTTTAAAGGGGTGTGGCTCTCAGCTCCATTCAGCTGAAACTCTTGCAACACCTATCTGTCTCTCAGAGAACAGACAAGAGCCAGCATTGTTCAAGGAAGCTCAAGCCCTGTGGGAAGCTCAAAGTCAGGATTTATTACACCAGGAATTCAGTATGGATAACTAAGACATAACCTTCACGGTAAGCCTTTGTCACATCCGCCTATTATTTATCATTAATTTAATTGTGCACTGCTAAAGTTTGTGTTCAATATGTTATTTTTTTATCGAATTGCAGACAAGCTTGTGTTTTTTTCATGTATGAATAGAAAATTGTTAGAATTTGTTCCTTGCATCCATCTCTACTGTAATCTTTTATTAAAGTGGAGTTAGTTGCTCACAGGCCAGTGACCTAAGTGGACTGTTAGGTGAGTCCAGTTTCCCATGAGCAGACGTGTCATTCTGACAGAGAACTTCTGCTATATTTGTAGCACTCTTCCTCAGAAGAGAGAAGTGAAAGGCTCTCCCACACCTATTTTGCACTGTGCACTTGCACGGTCTCTAAATAGAAGTGTATCAATTATAACTCCTCTAGACTTTCTGGCCTGCCAGATCTCTACCAGCCTCTGCTATTAGATGATGTAATTTAAAATTGAGCCCATTAGCAAAGAGAGAGTAAGTAAAACTTGTGCTGTCAAACAGTTGCTATTTTTCATCAAATTAATCGCAGGGTTGCTGTAGATCAATTTTAGCTGATCAAAATTGAATACATATTTTTTTATTATATATTACATGCACATAGCGTGTTAATTAAACACCTTAATATCACATTGATGTAAACAAAAAAACAAAAATGTTGTGCGGTATACCGGTACTAGTATACTATCGCGGTAATAATGAATCGAAAACGGTACTCTACTCTGTTTGAAAATTACCAGTACGCCATATTTTTTATTTTACAGGCATGACGGCGCGTTGTCGACATATCTTGACATTACTGGTTTTACGAGCAGACTAGCATGTTCAGCAGCGCAAAATCACGGAGTACTTACAAGCAGACACAGTGTTTAGACAAAAAAATGGAGAACGGACCCATTTTGGCTTAAAAACTAAGGGTAAAGGTGAAGCTATGACACAGAAACGCCCTCAGGAAGAGGTGCTTTAAAACAGTGGTCCCCAACCACCGGGCCGCAGAAGAATTTTTTATAAAAAAAACTAAACAACATTTTCTATTTATTTATTTATTTATTTTTAATTAAATCAACATAAAAAACACAATATACACTTACAATTAGTGCACCAACCACAAAAACCTCCCTTTTTCATGACAAAAACGTCCCTTTCTCATGACAAAGAAGAAGAAAAAATAAAAATAAAAAAAGGACCCCCCCCCCGGGCCGCGGATCAAATTATTAAGCGTTGACCGGTCCGCGGATAAAAAAGGCTGGGGACCACTGCTTTAAAACATCGCTAACTAGTTAGCGGCTAATGTCCATCCGCGATCGACAGTGTTTTAGCTTCTTTTGATTTACTAATTCTTGCCTCCATGGCGACAAACAAAGTTACTTTTTTACACGTTTCATCCCTACAGGATGAGGAAGAGCTAAACATGCTTTACTACACAACATACAAAGATACAATAGCTCACCGACGTCACAATGTAAACAAATGCCATGGGTGGATTTACACCTCACATCCACTGTAATGATACCAAGTACAAGAGTGTATCTAGTTGATAGTACTATGATTACATCAATATTTTTTATCGTCTCCAAAATCTTTTTTAATTCAGATTATATTCATAAACTCAGGATATAAGTTCCTGGACACATGAGGACTTTGAATATGACCAACGTGTGACCCGGTAGCTACTTCGTATCAGATCGATACCTACATTTGTGGTATCATCCAAAACTAATGTAAAGTATCCAAACAACAGAAGAATAAGTGTTTATTACAGAAGTGTAGATAGAACACGTAAAAAGGGAAAATAAGCAGATATTAACAGTAAATGAACAAGTAGATTAATAATACATTTTTACAGCTTGTCCTTTATAATTTTGACAAAATAATAGAATGGGGAATGACACAATATGTTACTGCATACATCAGCGGACAAATTAGGAGCCTTTGTTTGCCTTCTTACTTACCACTAAAATATAAGTTGTTTAGTATGTTCACTATTTTATTTAAGGACAAAATTGTTCTTTGATTGCAATAAGAAACATCTTTAATGTACCCTAAGTATTTATGTTAAAATAACGCCAATGATGCAATTTTTTTGTGGTCCCCTTTATTTAGAAAAGCATCGAAATGTATCAAAATACATTTTGCTACTGGTAATAACAAATATTGGTATTAAGACAACCCTAATCCACATTAATGTGGACCTGTTGCTCATTTTGTGTTATTAGGGTGGTATTTTAAGATAGTAGTTCTTTGGTGAAAAAAACAACAACTAATTCCTGGAAAATGACCAAAATACCTCTATTTTTTTTTTATTCAAACTTCTCACAGAAAGGACCAACATGCTGTTTATTTTCTTACATATTGACTTGTTTGCTTCTACAGCCTGTCACTACCGGATCAACTGCTCCTTTGCACTTTTTATGCAATAGTAACACTAGAACAGTGCTTCTTAACTTTGTTGGAGGTACGAAACCCCGCCAGTTTCATATGCACATTCACCAAACCCTTCTTTGGTAAAAAAAAAATACAACTTTTTTTTTTTTTTTTTTTAATTTAAGACAAAGTTGCACAAAATGAATTGTGCATAAACCACAACAGATTACACACCTGCAAATCAGATGGCAAAAATGAGAGGGAACATCGTTTTGGGGGGAATAATGGGGAAAAGTTTTTATTTACACATAGAGTAAATAAAATCACTCTAGACAGCGATTTTAAACTAGACAAACAAGTCAATGGCGTTTTAAAATCGTGTTTTTATCACCTTCGTCTTTTAGTAAAGGTTAAACCGTTTTTATCTTTTAACCTTTTTGAACAAGTCGTGCATGCTTTTATTTCAAGTGGCCTGGACTACTGCAATGCACTTTATGCTGGCATTAGCCAAAAAGCTCTCTCCCGGTTGCAGTTAGTCCAGAACGCGGCAGCACGACTTTTAACAGGGGCCAGGAAACGCCAGCATATAACCCCATTTCTTCAGAGTTTGCACTGGCTCCCTGTTCATTTTAGAATTGATTTTAAAACATTGCTGTTTGTTTTTAAATCTTTACATGGACTGGCACTTCAATATATCTCGGACCTCATCCAAATTTACATTCCTGCGCGCGCTCTGAGGTCCGAGAGCCAGTTCCAGCTCGTGGTGCCCAAGACCAGACTTAAGACCAGGGGAGACAGGTCCTTCTCTGTGGTCGGTCCTAAGCTCTGGAACACTCTGTCCCTCCATGTTCAAACTGCTTCCACAGTGGAGTGTTTTAAGTCTCGTCTTAAGACCCACTTTTATTCTTTGGCTTTTAACACTACGTGAGTTGTGTGGTCCTCTGTTGTCCTCTGTGTTTTTTATACACTTTGATTTCTATTTTACTTTTTTTATTGATTTTACCCTTTAAAATAGTTTTTAACCATATTTGTTTTTATATTGTTTTTATTGGTTTTATATTTATTTATTTTTTGTTTTTATTCAGTCATTGGTGGAGCATAATATGTATATATATATATATATATATATATATATTTTTTTTTTACAATCGTTTTTAACATGGCTGTGCAGCACTTTGGAAACGTTATTGTTGTTTAAATGTGCTATATAAATAAAGTGGATTGGATTGGATTAGAGTTGGGTGTGTCTCGACCTCCGCCGAACCCCTGAGGCCAACTCACTGAACCCCTAGGGTTCGATCGAACCCAGGTTAAGAGCCACTGCCCTAGAACAAACTGCCTGGAATGTGTTGCCAGAGGGATTTTTTTTTAGTCCTTCTGTGCTGCAGACGCGTGAATCATTTGAGTTTTGATGATCATTCAGATAGCCATATTTAAAATGACAAATATCTGCCTTCCTACTACTGTCTTTTGACTTGATTGAGCCTGTCATGTGAGAAATATAATGTCAGCGACATGTCTGGTAATGTACTCTAGTTCTATATCCACTTACAACGTGCGTCCTTTGCAGAGGACATTTTGTATCTGGACTATTTCTTTTGTCAGTTAGGGTGAAAAAAATAGTCTTGCCATGCTAAACACAAACGTCCACTGCAGAGGACGCAGGCTCACAGGGATTAATGTATAAAATACTCATGTTTATATTTCTTTCCCCCTTTTTCACTGTTTTTGACTGCAGTTGTTCCAGTGGAAGCAGTTGGAGAATTTGTATTTCCGAGAGAAGAAATTTGCAGTGGAAGTGAACGACCCGCACAGGTCAGTGAGGGCTAACATGTTGATATATTTCTGTGGCTCTTTTGTTGTGTTCTGATTATAGCTGTAACTCTGCACATTGAAAAGGGTGTCTGCAGTGGGTTGTTATTAAGGGACCCAAGTCTTAATGGCGGAAATCTGTTAAACAAGAGTTGTCCTGCTGCTGTATTTAAAAGGGTTATGAGGACTACTGTTCTTCTCCTCGCCTTTGGATGTGCTACTTTACAGACACCAAAAGTTTTGTTGATTACATCTGATTCCTTAAAAAATGTATTTCGAAAATATCAGATACAAACTTGCAGGTTTGACGGTACAGCTATGACTGTGTGTATATCTAGTGTTTTATGATTGAAAACCCCAAATTTTTTGACTGGGCAATTTCTCTGGCAATCGTACTTCCTTCTTTGACATAGAACAAATAGAATGTTTTGACCTTCTCCAGTCGAACAGTGAGCAAGCGGACCTTTGGGCAGGCTGGCCTTGTCATTCACTCCTGGTATGCCAGCCATTCTTTGATTAAAACTATCTGGGTGATGGCCATCAGTCAGCACCAGTTCTACCTGGACAGGAAGCAAAGCAGAGTGAGTATTCGTGTCTTATTCTCGGTCTATCCCATATTTTATTTGTGATATTTCTCACATTCTCAAGTTTTAAGTTGTCCAAATAGTTGTATGCTATTGGCTTGGTAATAGAAAGAGGGCCACTGGGTAGTGGTAGATATGATGATACACATGAAGAGTTGTTTAATAGGGCCGTGAATCTTTGGGCAACACACGATTTGATTTGATTCGATTCTTGGGGGTAACGATTTGTTTCAGAATCTATTCTTGATTCAAAATGATTCTCGATTCAGAATAAAAAAAATTTTTTAAATAATACTGCGTGCCAGTTCTATATTTAACTACATTCCTTCATAAAATACATAAGCAGCTTTGATAAATGTTGGTATTACGTAAAAGAAAACTGTTTTTGTTCAATACATCTCTACCCAAAAAGTAACCAACGCTTTGCTTTTCTAAAGTAAATCTGTACAACAGATATGGGAATCTTCAACAACAATAGTTGAGTTTATACCAAAATGGATACATGGATTATACAGCAGAGGATTGGGAGAATGTCATATGGTCGGATGAAACCAAAATATAACTTTTTGGTATAAACTCAACCTGTCGTGTTTGGAGGAAGAAGAATACTGAGTTGCATCCCAAGAACACCAAACCTACTGTGAAGCATGGGGGTGGAAACATCATGCTTTGGGGCTGTTTTTCTGCTAAGGAAACAGGATGATTGATCCGTGTTAAGGAAAGAATTAATGGGGCCATGTATCGTGAAATTTTGAGCCAAAACGTCCTTCCATCAGTGAGAGCTATGAATGGTTGACCAAATACTTATTTTCCACCATAATTTACAAAGAAATTCTTTAAAATTCCTACAATGTGAATTCCTGGATTTTTTTTCACATTCTGTCTCTCACAGTTGAAGTGTACCTATGATGAAAATTACAGACCTCTGTCATCATTCTAAGTGGGAGAACTTGCACAATTGGTGGCTGACTAAATACTTTTTTGCCCCTCTGTAATGTGTTTTTAGTTTTTTTAATAGATTATCGATTTTTAGAACAGTTATTGATTGATTGATTGAAACTTTCATTAGTAGATTGCACAGTTCAGTACATATTCCGTACAATTGACCAATAATTGGTAAAACCCGAATAAGTTTTTCAACTTGTTCGGGGTCCACGTTAATCAATAAGTATCGTCACAAATAAGAATCGCGATTCATTTGAAAATCGATTCTGTTTATTTTTTGACACCCATATTGTTTACTGTGCTCAGCATTTAATTATTAAACTATGAAGTGGAAACAACGCCTCTTTTAAAAAGAGTACAAAAAACATAATTACAAGTTATATTTGCTCAAAATGAGCAAAAAAAATCTGCCAATGGAACAAATCTAAATTGTCTTGGTAGGATTTCTTAAAATAAGACATTTTATTTAAGCTTTAAAAACTTAAAAGTGTCCTTGAATTTAGCAATTAAAACATTATTATCTATACTTACTAGTACAGTAGTGTTACCTTTTGTGTCCAATAACAAACATGTAATGCTCAACATTAGTCTTTTTATTTCTTATTTTTTTTATGTCTCCCTAAAAAAATACTATTCAGGAGATTGTAACTTGTTAGATATTCACCTATAAATCAGAATTATATACTTGGTGAGATTGTGAGTTGTTTCCAGTGTATGGGAGTGGAGGTTTTATGGTGGATGCGGGGGAATTACCTTTTAATTAGCACTGTGGTAAAATGTGCTCATTCAAAAGGAAAGTATACATTATATGTGCAGGGTTGGGCTGGGAATTGACAAACTTACTATTAAACCACCCAGGCAAAGATAATGAGAACAAGGCGCAGAGGCTTTATAGCCTCCTTGTACTTCCACTCTTTTAGATGTTGTTCGAACCCCCCGTCGTCACAAAATAGATAAATTCTCGTGTGTTTATATTTTTTATGAGGCACGTTTCTGTGTGATATTGCCTCTTGCTGTGGAACTTGATTAAAGAATTGGTTTATAGTCAAATTAGGTTTTTCCAAGCACTGTGTCTCAAAAGGAGTTTCAGTATTTATCCAGGAACAGGGAGCCTAACCTGATTGATGAGACAGCCGTTGATATACCCAGCATGCAAATGAGACAACCGCTATGTGCATTTATCAAAATGAAATATTTTCATTGCCGCCTTCACCTTTCTTTTCTTCCCCCTCTTCACTATGCTGTAACTCTGTTCCTTTCCCTGTAACGTTTTTTAGTCTAATATGACGACAACAAGGAGTTCAGGGGACATTGCCATGGATCTCACAGAAATTGCTTCCCAACGGATCACTAAACTTACCAGCCTCGAATGCAATGATCAGCTCATCAGGGCAAGCAGTGGAAGCCTCATCTCGGCTGGTAAGTCGCAGTTTCATCCTTTACCGTCTACTTTATTTGGAGGGTGATCATACGTGTTCTTACAGGTTCTGCTGACTCTGACGTGGCCGAGGAGCAGAAGAGAGAGAAAATTGCCGAGATGAAAAAGAAAGAGAAGAGCCTTCAAGACACACTCTCGCAAAAACTTGAAGAACTTAAGAAGATCTGCCTGAGAGAAGCGGTTAGCCACTAAACGTCTTCTTCCATAATTACTGTAAATGATCGGAACTGTGCACTAAATGTTTGTTCTTTTTATTTCCAGGAACTTACAGGCACATTACCTAAAGAATATCCCTTTGCCACGGGAGAGAAAGTCCCTCAAGTACGACGACGTGTTGGGACAGAATTCAAGCTCGAAGACCTTTTTCCTTATAATGAGGTGAGGAGAATATAGCCTTATCTTAACTATTTGTGTTTGTGGAAACTCCCCACTGAAATCAGGAAAACAAATCCTTTACATGCATTATATTTTTTTTCATATGAATATGCAACGTGTAGGAGAAATGTAACGGACCCTCTTGCACTATACTCTGCAGGATCCACGTTTAAGGGACCTGGAAAGCAGATTAGCCTTGCAGCGGAAGATTGTACAAGCAGCCCATAAGTTAACCAAAGAGGGCGATATGTCCAAGACGATGAAGAAAAAAAGGCAAAACAACTGCAAGGATGCAAAAACAAAAATGGAGGCGATTGAGAGGGAGCTCAACGACTATAGGGTGAAGAACGGAAAACAACCCATCGAAAGGGCCTCTGTGACCTTAGGTAGCATAAACAAGCACCATGACTATCTGTTCAAAATGCTGGTAAAACATGTCATAATTATAAGGCCCATTGTCTGTGTTTTGTCACCAGATGATTTAAATCCATCAGACCTTAGCTCTCTATCTGACAGCTTCACACTGGACGAAGGTAAGACCTACAGTTTTTTCATCAGTGGTCACGTGCTGTTTAATTTCCAGTTTCTAAAGGATGCATCAGGTTCAACTGGGCTCTTTTTTCCATTCCAGATGGTGACATCAGTTCCCAGAGACAGCGTTCCACGTCAGTCCATTACTCCCCAAGATCCCACCATGAAGAAACTTTCAGGATTCACCACAGCAAAGAGAGACGAGCTTCCGCTAATGACCAACACACGGACAGCTGGTATATAATTTGTATTGTCACCTGTGCTCCTTTGTAGAATACATCAATGTACGTATTTTTAAGTGTGTGTGCATTGACTGCTGTGTGTGTATGTGGAGCTAGTACGGGTCTGTAAAAGAGTTTCAGAGCTGCATTCCTACCAGCTGCCTCCTCCAAATTAGATCCCTCTTATCAGCCCAAATGCACCCGTTTTAAAAATAGAAGGAACTAAACACATATCAGTGCTGGTAAAGGAGCAACATTCTCTATCTGTGAGGTTTTAATAGCTGCTCCTTGCTGTGCTGCCTTCAGATGTGAACTCATTTTAAGCAGTCAAGATGCATGCTGACCCAAATGCTGAATTCAGGACTAGGCCATGTTCTTTCGCTTTGGTTCGTCAGTTTGGAAAGAGGGTGGGAGTGTATATCTTGACCGATGGTAGTGTGCTGAAATATGATTCTTATCTGTGTTCCAGGTTGATCTACAGTCAAATCCAGGAACCAGTCCACCACAGTCACCATGATGCCTTATTAAGCCACAGCAGTCCATACAAGTTAGCTTCCAGACAACCGGGTGACGCACGCAGTATGCCTCCGACTCCAGTCCTCACACGCAATGCTTACAGCAGCACCCAGCTCAAGTATGTCATATTTGTATTTCCTAATATTACCACGTTTTAATCGTCTGTACCCTCCTAAGAACTGGTGTCCTCTGCAGGGGGCATATGTTTTTGTTTCATTTCTTTTGTGAGATCAATACCTTTCAGGAAAAAAAAACGGCCTGTACGTCCAGTGCTAAAGACGCTGAAGGAGATCCACGTTCCTGTATTTAAAAAAAACTTGTGTCCATATTCCGTAGTCCCTATGCCAACATTTCAACCTAATCTTGTTACCAAGTAACTTTGTTACCTGTAGATATATATCAAAACTATGAATGAACACATGTGGAGTTATGTACTTAACAAAAAAAGGTTAAATAACTGAAAACATGTTTTATATTCGAGTTTCTTCAAAATAGCCACCCTTTGCAATGATTACTATTTTGCACACTCTTGGCATTCTCTCGATGAGCTTTAAGTACACCCGGGAAGTGAAAACCCTTTCAGGTGACTACTCTTGAAGCTCATCGAGAGAATGCCAAGAGTGTGCAAAGAAGTAATCAGAGCAAAGGGTGGCTATTTCAAAGAAACTAAAATATAAAACATGTTTTCAGTTATTTCACATTTTTTTGTTAAGTACATAACTCCACATGTGTTCATTCGTAGTTCTGATGCCTTCAGTGACAATCTACTATGTAAATAGTCATGAAAATAAGGAAAACAAATTGAACGTGAAGGTGTGTCCAAACTTTTGGCCTCTACAGAACATAGATGATTAATGCATATGATTAAACATTTTGTAAATTAATCTCATGAGTTAATGCATTAAATTTGACAGCTTTACTAAAGAGTTATCTATCCACTTCTCATGGAGTATCTTCCTTTTCTCCACTTGTCTAATGATAATAAAAAAAAAAAAATATATATATATATATATATATCTTTTAAGTTGTCTTTTAACACTTTTAATTTTGTTGTTGCTTACTTTTGAATGGAATATTTTAAAAGACTAATACAATATTCCACACCTTTTTGTCTCTTCTAGATCAGAGCACGCGCCGCAGCATTTTCGCCAACGGAGCGAGAGTCTGGAGTCCCAGTCTCAGCTTCTACCAGAGACCGAACGGCCCTTGCCCACATTCAAGATTTCCCCAACCCGACGGAGCAACAGCACCGAGGTACTCGACGATGGCTCCTCTTACACGAGCCAGTCCAGTGTGGAGAACGCCATTCCCGGCAACCACAACCACAGACGAAGAACGCGCGGCCGCCACAAGAAAGATATTTACGCCAACACTGGCAGCATGCCTAACTTGGCTCAACCGGAGACCCACTGTTACGCTTACCATTCCCGGAACAGACCCAACACAACTGCCTACTACCTGGCAGGGTTTCCCGGCCAAATGGAGCCAGAGCCTTACTCCAGTCGGGTACACATATACGGCAATGACACGGAAGGACACTACAGCGTTAATCCGTCCCACCATCCCAACCACGCAGTTTATCGTGTCCATGACACGCATGGCCGCTACGGCACTGACGAGATAGATGGCATGCCACAGAACCTGTACGCTACACTGAGGCCACCTAGAAACTGCCCGGGCCCCCGGGGTGAAGAGCAGACGTCGAGAAATTTCCAGAAGGAAGTTGTAACCAAGCACTTGGTAGGCTGGTACCAACGCAACACGGCTAACAAACAGGCTGCGTACAGCTACGACTATGACCGAGGATCCACGCAGAGTGTGAGCTACCAGACCATGCCTCCACCAATCAGCCACAACAACAGAAACCTCTCCTACTCCTCAGGTTAGATAAGTCTCCGCAGAAATCAGTTAATCCCGGGGCGACATGCGTGTAGAGCCCAGTGCTAACATGTGACGTTCTCCAATGTCCTCAGCTTCAATTGGAAACTGGCACGGCCACATAAGCGGCCGTAGTATACTGGACTGTGCCGTGCCTAAGCAGACGCCACAGACCTTCAAGTACACTACAGCTCCTTTCAACCACTCCACTCTCAGCAGGTAAGAAGTAAAACTTGGCTTCATCTCCTTCTTTTTTGCTAACAGCCAAATGCAATATTTAAATGATCTGCAATCAATTAGTGTTGAACGTAGAAGATGAGGTTTGGGGCTATTATCACCTACACATAAGTATCGCGTGCAGGAGTGTATATAAGATGGATGGATGGATGGATGGATGATTATGCAGTCTTCCACCTTGTTGCATGACAGCATGGCTCAGCAGGGATTATCGGATCTGTGCACTCCAACAGTGATTCCTCAGACCTTAAGTCTTAGGGATGTGCCAATCGATCGGCCACAAGTTAGTATCGGAAGATTTTATTGTAAAAGTACTTGATTGTTGTTGCCGATCAATAGCTTTCAATGCCGATTACAATGCCGAAGTTCATAATAATCACCTTGACTGCAGAAAACAAACAATTCCTGATGTAACCTTATCAACATGCTACACACCAAGAGCAAGGAGGAGCAGGCATGCTAATAGCTAGGCTAGCCGCTAAGATAGCTGGAAACAACAGAAGATATAAGTGCTTCGTAAAGTTCAAGTGTAGATGGAACGGTGTTACAACCGAAAGTAAGCAGCTATTAACAGAAACTTCATGAGTAGATTGATAAGAGTTAAGAGTGTGTCAAAAAATTAGTGGTGTCAATAACAAGAGTAACATCAGTACATGAGCGACACTAGTGTGACTAGATGGATATTTTTATTTCCTCAAAATCTACCTTTTTTTTTTTTTTTCAAAACTTGTTTGTGTTATTGTTTACAAATTCAGTCCCTGGAAACAGGAGAACTTTGAAAGCAAACATGAAATCAACGATTAATAAATAGTTTTTGATTTTGTTTAGTTAATGTGTATCATATTAACTTTGTGTCGCTCAAACAATTGTATGCAATAATATAGGTTAAGGTACTCGGGATGGCGTGGCTCAGATGGTAGGGCGGTCGTGCCGTCATCCGAGTCACGGCTGTTGTGTCCTTGGGAGAGGCACTTCACCCACCTTGCTCCCAGTGCCACTCACACTGGTGTATGACTGGGAAGGAATGTTTGGTAGTGGTCGGTGGAGCCGGAGGCGCAACTTGGCAACCACGGTCCGTCGGTCACTACAATGTATCGTATTTTTAGGACTATAAGGCGCACTTAAAATCCTTTCAGTTTCTCAATGACAAAAATAATAATTCTGATTGTGCTTACCGACGTCGAAGCAATTTAATTTGGTAGATGGTGTAATAAGTGTGATTAGTAGATGGTAGTCACACATAAGAGATACGTGTAGACTGCAACTTGACCTATGCCAGTAAACAACACTAAAATGTTAAATGTTTTATTGAGAATATAGAACATTTCACACGGCGCTCAAAAATCTGTCATAATGTTTTAGTATGACTGAAGCTGCACCGCTTGATGGATTGTCAGAGATACAAGTATTACTATGGTGTGTGTATAAGGACTAGGGCTGCGAATCTTTGGGTGTCCAACGATTCGATTCAATATCGATTCTTGGGGTCATGATTAGATTCAAAATCGATTTTTTTTTTTTTCAAGTCAACACGATTCCCGATTTATAAAGGATTCTCTATTCATTCAATACATAGGATTTCAGCAGGATCTTCCCCAGTCTGCTGACATGCAAGCAGAGTAGTAGATTTTTGTAAAAAGCTTTTATAATTGTAAAGGACAATTTTTTATCAACTGATTGCAATAATGTAAATTTGTTTTAACGATTAAACGAACCAAAAATATGACTTATTTTTTCTTTGTGAACATATTGGACACATTGTACCAAGCAGACGTCTGTGAAAAACAATGTGAGCGTTGGACCTCAAAGCGAACGCTCTTGACGGATAAATACCAAAACTTGCTGGTTCAGGGATGGCTACTAAGTTTGGTACTTTTACAGGAGCCAACAAAACCAGCCTCTTTGATTGAAAAGCGCTCGAAAGCAATCTTCTGCTTTTCCATAATGCGCTAGCTCGATGCTAATGTGCATTAGATACGCCATATACATGCTACTGATTAGCATTAGCAATTTTACATGGCGACGTCAACACTTCCGTGTTTAGGTGTGTAAAAAGTACAATATTTACAGTATAAACACTTTGTAGGACCTAACAAAGGACGAGACTGAGACATTTAACGTCATGGCAAAGACTACTTCTCAAAGCGAATGCTCTTGACGGATAGATACCAACACGTGCTAGTTTAGGGATGGCTACTAAGTTCGGTACTTTTGCAGGAGCCAACAAAACCAACCTCTGAGTGAAAAGCGCTCCAAAGCAAGCCTCCACTTTTCCATAATGCACTAGCTCAATGCTAATGTGCATTAGATACGCCTTATGCATGTTTCTAATTAGCATTAGCAATTTTACATGGCGACGTCAACACCTCCGTATTTGGTAAGTGACAGTGTGTAAAAAGTACAATGCTTACAGTACAAACACTTAGGACACGACTAGAACATTTAACATCATGGCAAAGACTACTTCCTGGCTGCAGCAACACACTGAAAGGAGTGTGTCCTTGCAAGTGAGACTCAGAAGTGTAAGAAAATATTCCGAGTGTAAATAAAAAGAAAATATTTGACAAGTCAGCATGTGTTACAGCAATGAAAAACACAGCCGGGGCTAAAATGTGAAAGTAGCCATCCTTAGTACAGTTTCACAATTGTACTTTCATATTTCTCTCTTCTCATTATCACCCACTATTAGACTCTTTGTTTGTATTTACTGATATTGCTTTGTTTTATTAAAGGTGTTGAAATGATGACACTTTTTTCTCTCCTACAAGACCAAACATACATTTGAAAGATTCCTCCAATACAGTACTTACAGTGTAGTAACCCAAATGATGAACTCATCTTTATATCATCCCAAAAGAAGATGATACATTTCTACTCAAACTTTTATGTCTAAGTAATTCTTTCTTTACAATCGGAGTATTGATTTATTTGTGTTGATACATTTAAAACAGAAGTGCTTTAAATACAAACGTGTGTTTTAGTACTTGGCTGACAGAAGGTGATCAGCATTTATTAGTAGAAAGAGCCTTTTGGTATGAATATTAAAATACGATGTACATATTGCTTGTGTCATCATTCCCTAATTGTTGACAGCATTTTACTTCAAGCTAGCAATTCTCTTCAAGTCTAAAGTCATTGACAATTTTCTCAAGTGCAAAAAATATGACAACATTTTCATTTGCACTTCAACTTTACTGACAGTTTATTCAAGAATCATAAATGTTATTTATTATTAATTTAGTTGGAATGTATTCATAATTGTATGTACCTTTATTTTTCTTCAGTGTGCCTTCTTCTGCAGTACATTTGATTAGTGCCGTATTTTTTGGAGTATGGGTCGCTCCGGAGTATGGGTCGCACCTGCCGAAAAATGCATAATAAAGAAGGCGTGGCGCAGTGGAAGAGTGACCGTGCGCAACCTGAGGGTCCCTGGTTCAATCCCCACATAATCCCAACCTCATCACGTCCGTTGTGTCCTTGAGCAAGACACTTCACCCTTGCTCCTGATGGGTGCTGGTTGGCGCCTTGCATGGCAGCTCCCTCCATCAGTGTGTGAATGTGGAAGTAGTGTCAAAGCGCTTTGAGTACCTTGAAGGTAGAAAAGTGCTATACAAGTACAACCTATTTATTGTGTTGTCAATCTTATGAGATGCTATTCTATTGTTCTTTTTTTTTTTTTTATAAATGTCTAATGATAATGTCAATAAGGGATTTTTAATCACTGCTATGCTGAAATTATAACTAATATTGATACTGGTTTGTACATTTTTGTTAACACTACTTTTGGTTTGTTCTGTGTCGTGTTTGTGTCTCCTCTCAATTGCTCTGTTAATTGCAGTTCTGAGCGTTGCTGGGTCAGGTTTGGTTTTGGAATTGGATTGCATTGTTATGGTATTGCTGTGTATATTTTTGTTGGATTGATAAAAAAAATAAAAAAAAAATAAATAAATAACAAGATTTTTTAAAAATGAGAATCGATTCTGGATCGCACAACGTGAGAATCGTGATTCAAATTCGAATCGATTTTTTCCCACACCCCTAATAAGGACCGCAAAATGGCACCCATTAGCAGACATATTATCTGATATAACCAACTTTTCTTACCTTCTGGTATCTGCTGATGTGTATTAGAGATCTGTTTAAGTCCTGAAAATTGTAGTCCGTGCTGATGCCGTAGTCGATAGGCTTCTTCTTGTTCTCTATCTTCTTGTTATGGGACATTCATCCTCCGCTGTTGCCATTTCTAATACAAAGTACTGTAAAGTCCCAACTTATATCTCACTATGGAAGCGCTAAAATTTACCAGTGTGGTGAGTTTACACAATTCACCCACGGATCCATTATGGATTGAACTTTCACAGTATCATGTTAGACCCGCTCGACATCCATTGCTTTCCTCCTCTCCAAGGTTCTCATAGTCATCATTGTCACCGACGTCCCACTGGGTGTGAGGTTTCCTTGCCCTTATGTGGGCCTACCGAGGATGTCGTAGTGGTTTGTGCAGCCCTTTGAGACACTAGTGATTTAGGGCTATATAAGTAAACATTGATTGATTGATTGAACTTTAGTCATTAGAGAGTTTCGGTGGGACGTTTTTTTACGGAACACAATTCCGGCCTTATTGTTTTTTACGGATGAAGAGATGCTGCTCCGTTATTGATTGAAGTAAAGTCTGAATGTCATTAAAACAGTTAGCTCCATCTTTTGACACTTCTTCCACTCCCGTCCTTGCACGCTACACCGCTACAAAAAATAATGGGGAGAAAGTGAGCCACGTAAATAAGACCGCCCACAAAACGGCGCAACCTGAAGCGACTGTCAGAAAGCGACTTGAAGATGATCTGTAAAACATAATCCATGCAACATTTTGACCAAAGAACCCCCATTACATGTTATGTAGACCACAAGGAAGTGTTTGACATTTAGAAAAAAGTCATAATTGACCCTTATAATCTGGTGCGCCTTTGGTATGAACAATTTACCTGAATAGACCCGCTCATCGGCAGTGCGCCCTATGTTCCAGAAAATATGGTAGCTTGCCACCATCAAGGTGTGAATGTGGAGTGAATGACTGATGGGTATTCAGTTCTCTAAGAAGCACTTTGAGTGTCTACAAAAGTACTATGTAAATCTAAATCATTATTATTGTTAGTTAACTGTCAAAACACTCCCCATTGACAAACAAAAACATTTACAGGTAAAACATGTGATCATATTGCATAAACCCTTGATCAGAACATCCCTGTTAAGTATGCTTCTTCCCCTTAAATGTCCACTGGGCTGACTTTCTCATAGATACGGCACCTCGCAGATTTTTAATGGTTCGTGGCGCAGCCCTGATGGCCGGGGAGGCTGCATCTTTTTTCCCTCAAGTTCTTCCTCTCCAGTTTTCTCCACCCCTCCTCCCTTCTCTCCTCTTCTTACTCCCCTGGCTGCCGAACAAGGTCGGTGGCCTCCAGAGGGCTCAGGCCCACTCAGGTGCCCCTTGTAGCTCATAGTAAGTAAACAGCCGTGGCCGCAGTCTGTGCTTTTGCTGCTTTCCAGTGATGTTGAAGTTGAACTTTTGCCCCTGAGATATTTCCCTGGCTGCTCAGTGTCGTGTATGACAAGGTGGCTGCATGGCTTCTCCAACACAACATGTCTGCCCTACTTCTTCCTGTGGTTGGCATATTGTCATCCAGTGGTCACATTCCTCTGCAGTGTGCTTGTTTTTTTTCTAATGTCTTCATGGACTCTACAGAGGCCCCCGTGCCAATCAAAGCCACGAAAGAGGGTGTGGCCTATTGGGGTCTTTGTATACCAAGCAGATAACCAAACCCAAAATTCAAAGATGTTGTTACCAAAATAATCATATGTATTACTTAATTGATTGTTTATTGGCAAATTACCCAAAATACTTTCTTTTAATTGTTGCAGATCTTTGTAAGCACTTTTAAGTGGAAGAGGGAAAATGTGACCCCTGAGCTTTGTTGCAATTGATCGTTTTGTGTATTTGTGTGCTACTTGCTTTTGTATTGGACACCAATGTTGGGACATTGTTGTGTAGATTATACACAGCCGCTCTGTCATTGTCCAGCATTCATACCACAGTGTGAAAATATACTGTAATATTTACATAATAGATTGTCACTGAAGGCATCAAAACTATGAATGAACACATGTAGAGTTATGTACTTCACAAAAAAAGGTGAAATAACTGAAAACATGTTTTGTATTCAAGTTTCTTCAAAATAGCCACCCTTTGCTCTGATTACTGCTTTGCACACTCTTGGCATTCTCACCATGAGTTTGAAGAAGTAGTCACCTGAAATGGTTTCCACTTCACAGGTGTCATAGTTTTGATGCCTTCAGTGACAATCTAAAAGGTAAATACCGTATTTTTCGGACTATAAGTCGCAGTTTATTTCATAGTTTGGCCTGGGGGGCGACTTATATTCAGGAGCGACTTATGTGTGAAATTATTAACACGTTACAGTGAAATATCAAATAATATTATTTAACTCATTCACGTAAGAGACTAGACGTATAAGATTTCATGGGATTTAGCTGTTAGGAGTGACAGATTGTTTGGTAAACTTATAGCATGTTTTATATGTTATAGTTATTTGAATGACTCTTACCATAATATGTTAGGTTAACATAGCAGCCACCTTCTCAGTTGTTATTTATGCCTCATTTAACGTACACTTATTCAGCCTGTTGTTCACTATTCTTTATTTATTTTATATTGCCTTTCAAATGTCTATTCTTGGTGTTGGGTTTTATCAAATAAATTTCCTCCAAAAATGCAACTTATACTCCAGTGCGACTTATATATGTTTTTTTCCTTCTTTATAATGCATTTTCGGCAGGTGCGACTTATACTCCAGAGCGACTTATACTCCGAAAAATACGGTAGTCATGAAAATAAAGAAAACGCATTGAAATGAGAAGGTGTGTCAGCTTCAAGAGGTAGTCACCTGAAATGGTTTTCACTTGTCCTGTGTGCTTTGAAGCTCATGGAGAGAATGCCAAGAGTGTGCAGAGCAGTAATCAGTGCAAAGGGTGGCTGTTTTGAAGAAACTAGAATATAAAACACCTTTTTTTATTAAGTACATAACTCCACATGTGTCCATTCATAGTTTTGATGCCTTCTACAATCTACAATGTAAATAGTCATGAAAATCAAGAAAACGCATTGAACTGATAAGGTGTGTCCAAACTCTTGGGCTGTACTGCAGTACCTTGCTTTTTGTTAGAACTCCGTTCCAAAGGATCAGACATAAATCATTTTTCTTGTAAGAAATACAATCCATTCGTCTGTACAAGAAACACTGAAATATTAACACAAAACACATTGTATAGTGCATAATGCCTTGTAGAAAACAATGCAAAATACATATTAATCAACACTTACTTGCATTGACGTCTTCTGTGGGCGAGACATCAAGAGGAGGGCCACCTTTGTACTTTGCCGCCAGTACTTTCTTCTGCTTCTCACCTTCTTCGTCAAAGTGCTGGCAGCTCCACATGACAGGGTTTTGCGTTTTGTGTCGTTTTCGCTAAGTTTCAATCCTGTGTTCTTGTTTTATCGCATCTGTTTCTTGTTATGCGTTCTACGTGTTCCCCTGACTCCTGTCTGAGGAGGCTGTGGTCTTCAGCTGTTTGTAATCACTATAATCAGGCGTGGTGTTGTGCAATGTAGACGATATAAATGATTTTAATTTGGCTGACGATAGAGCTCTTAAAAAACTGTTGTTATATCGTGATAATGCATGTTCGACACATTCTAGCTTTGTCTCGCACATTTGACAGCAACAAGCAAAGGAGCTTCTGTTTGCGGCTAACGTCCTTCCACAATGCAAAGCCACTTCTAAGTCGGTTTCCTCGGCTTTTATAAAACGCACTCAATTCTAGAAGGAAAAAATTGTTTTCCATATATTAGCCGCAGCGGATTATAACATTCAGATATAAATTGTGAAATGAAATATTTACACAGAAAGAATCTGTAAATGTTTTATTTACTGTCTTTGATTGTTTACAAACTGTGTCTGTAACACGGCAGTAAAACGGCTGATCAAACAAAACACAAGTCATTGTCATGGACCCACGAGCTGCAGAAGATAGCTCTCAAATCAGCTAAACAAACTCCATAACTCCACGGTGACGTTTTGGTGAATTTACTGAAGAATTTGTGAAACTGAAACATCACAAAAACAACGTCATTGTACGTTAATAATTCTACCACAGACACTTGTAAATGGGTCAGCATATTAGCTAACGCTAAGTTGATTTCATTACCATAGCACGTACAAATATGCATGAACCCACACCTACAGACATCACACATGGGACGGGTTAGTGAGTATAAACAGTTTAAGTCAGTGTTTCTTAACCTTGTTGGAGGTATTGAAGCCCACCAGTTTCATATGCGCATTCATCGAACCATTCTTTAGTGAAAAATAAAATGTTAATTTTTTTTTTCAAATTTAAGACAAAGTTAAAATGAACCGTGCATGAACATCACCTTGTTCAAAGAACCAAACCAACACAGTGCATTAACTCATAAAACATTACACACCTGCAAATCTGTGTGACTTCTGCTGTTTCCGTATTCATAATACGCCAAACGGGAGAAGTTTTTTATTTACACGATGAGTCGGGTGTGTCTTGACCTCCGCGGCAGAGGCTCCGCCGAACCCCTGAGGCTGACTCACCGAACCCCTAGGGTTCGATCGAACCCAGGTTAAGGACCACTGGTTTAAGTTATATTGTAAATCTTACAAACGTTCTTTGGAGTTATGAATAAAGAATCCATACGAGTAGAAACGCTATGGAAGGTTAGAAGACTGAACAGTACTCTACTTACGGTTCAAAGGCACTAAATGGAAGGACACTGCAGTACCTGCAGTGAGCGAACTTGTCCAAAAGATGGCGCCATAGCACAGACAATAATGCTTGGTTATTTTTATTTATTTCTTTTTTTTTAATAACCTTTATTTATAAATTTCAACATTTGCAGACAAGAAATATTTTTATTTTGGTTGTCAGCAAAGAAAAATCCATATTTTTTATACGCCGCAGCGTTCAAAGTGTAGGGAAAACGTATCGGAAATTACGGAAAGTTTTCTTACTAGCATCATCCCTGGAGGACGAGGAATAGGTAAACATGCACCGTAAGAAGATCTGCTAACCGCAAACTAGAGCTATTGAATGTAACAAAAAGTCGGGCGGATCGATACTAACATCAACAGTAACGATATCAAGTATGGCAGCATACTACAGTGGTTGGATTGATTTTTTTTTTTATTATCTTTTGTCTTTTTTGTTATTGGTCATACATTTTGGAAATAAGCCCCCAGACACAGGAGGGCTTTAAGGGCAAAACCCCCAAAATTAGATTGCAGCCAATTGTAGGGAATAATTTCAATATTTATGGTTAATATCACACCGCCATCCTGTGTTTTTGTCCGAACAAAAAAATATAATCATTCAATAACATAGAAAAATAAAGTATCAGTATTAGCACTGATCAATATTGTCCCTGTAAGTACTTGGTATTGGATAGATACCCAAATTTGTAGTATCGCCCTAAACTAATGTAAAGTATCCAAACAACTGAGGAATACGTAATTATTATATTTGAACAAAAATGTAGATAGAATCATGTTACAGCAGATATTAGCAAGTAAATGATGAATACTTATCACAAAATTATACAACTTTGTAACCATTTTTTTTTAAATGGTTCTATTATCACGTTCACACACTGCTGGTCAATTCCGATTGTTTTGGCAAAATGTGACTTGTAATTGAATTCTTTATGTCAGGTATTGTTGAATGTGCTCAAAAAGTAGTGATGTACAAAGCCCAATATTTTCCATGTTTTCTGTTTTTCATGTCTGGGTGTGTGTGTTTTGTCTGTCCATGGGTGTGTGTTTTGTCCGTATGCCTGGAAGTCGCTTTGTTCGCGTCACATAACAGAGTTAACATCCTAGGTATTTTTGCTTTGAAAAGGGGGAAGGGATTTGCTAGCAACGACTGGGTTTTGATAGACTGACCATACCTGCTCTTTTCACGGGATATGTCCTCTTTGCGGAGCTGTCCAGGTGGAGTTTCTTTAATGCCTCGAATGTCCGGCATTTTGAGTTAGGGTTGCGTGTATTTTCAATGTACGTTCAGGGTTAAGAAGGGGTTTGAAAAAAAAAAAATTGGGTGCGAGGCAACATTCGTGAGGGAGTGAGAGAGTTATGATAAACGCGCATGCATCGCCAGGCTCTGCTTTTTACCCATAGATGTATCAGATTATAGATATATCAGGGGTGTCAAAAGTGTGCCCCGGAGGCCATTTGCGGCCCACAGATAATGTTTTAAAGGCCCACGGCACATTCTAAAATTACCATTAAAATAAACAAAAGTTCGCAGCCGAGTGTGAAGCGACCGGAATGAGAATCAGCACCTCCAAGTCCAAGTCCATGGTTCTCGCCCGGAAAAGGGTGGAATGCCATCTCCGGGTTGGGGAGGAGACCCTGCCCCAAGTGGAGGAGTTTAAGTACCTAGGAGTCTTGTTCACGAGTGAGGGAAGAGTGGATCGTGAGATAGACAGGCGGATCGGTGCGGCGTCTTCAGTAATGCGGACGTTGTACCGATCCGTTGTGGTGAAGAAGGAGCTGAGCCGGAAGGCAAAGCTCTCAATTTACCGGTCGATCTACGTTCCCATCCTCACCTATGGTCATGAGCTTTGGGTCATGACCGAAAGGATAAGATCACGGGTACAAGCGGCCCAAATGAGTTCCCTCTCCCTTAGAGATAGGGTGAGAAGCTCTGCCATCCGGGAGGAACTCAAAGTAAAGCCGCTGCTCCTCCACATGGAGAGGAGCCAGATGAGGTGGTTCGGGCATCTGGTCAGGATGCCACCCGAACGCCTCCCTAGGGAGGTGTTTAGGGCACGTCCAACCGGTAGGAGGCCACGGGGAAGACCCAGGACACGTTGGGAAGACTATGTCTCCCGGCTGGCCTGGGAACGCCTCGGGATCCCCCGGGAAGAGCTAGACGAAGTGGCAGGGGAGAGGGAAGTCTGGGTTTCCCTGCTTAGGCTGTTGCCCCCGCGACCCGACCCGGCGGAAGATGATGGATAAACAAAAGTGAAATAAAAAAGTTTAAAGGCTAAATGTAATTTAGAAAAAGTTGCAACGTTGACTAATAAAACAAAGCTGTTTTTTTTTCTTTCAAACTCATTGCTCAAAACATAATATTGAATCAAAATCAATGTTATTAAGAATTATTGACCTATCCAAGTTTCCGATTACTTCACATCAAATATTCCACTAAGGAAAATATTTTTGGTGGAAGATTTAGCAAATTTGTTAAATAAATAATCAAAAAATGTATATTTTGTTGTTTTCTTACTGTACCGAAAATGAACCGAACCGAAATTTGTGTACAGTTACACCCCTAATAAATATATATTTTTAAATGATTTTTGAATTGTTGCTATTTTGGAATATTTTTTAAAAATCTCACGTACCCCTTGGCATGCCTTTAAGTACCCCCAGAGGTACGCGTACCCCCATTTGAGAACCACTGGTGTAGACCAGGGTTGTCCTTTCACACACGCAACACACTCAGAAAAATGTCTGTGTGTGAAATAATTGCTGCGATCTTTCAGCGTTTTCATTTGTGCTCCTTTCAGATCCTACGCAGATGTCAAGCAAGTCACCAGCAACCAAACGCACGCAGACACGGACCCACAGGACCGGATTTGCTGGCACGAAGACTCCGAGCCAGGAACAATAGTTTAGCTGCCTATGTTGGAATAATACCCAGCAGGTGTTCCCCCGTGCCTTACACTGCACTTCTCAACAAGGACACCCGGAGAATGAAGGAATCGGAACGAAAAATGAGTTTCGGTGCACTGCGGACTTTGCCAAGAGGAACAACAGCGAGTTGCAACGAACAAATTTGAACGTCTCCCGCCACAAATGTGATCGCTACGCCCATGAAGGATCAGACCAGGATCGACAGGATCTTATTAAGAATGAAGGAGCTCAGCAGAGAGCGAGTCGGACAAAGACGGCCGCCGACTGGAACCAGGATAATCTACCTTTAATTGGGAGTACTTCCTTTAGTGTTCAGTCTGTGTCACATATCTGTGTTTGTGTCTACCAGCAGTATTACTCCCAGAACACAAACAAGCGCACTGCCACTGGAGGAGAGACACGGACAACAAAACAAACACGGTGGTTGTTTTTATCCGTGCTGGAACTGACGGCCTTGGTGCTCCTCATTTCTCCGACGAGGGAAACAAATCGTACATGGTAATATTGTTAATACACTGGTCGTTTGTTTTTTTTTTAAAAGCTTCGTATGTATTTGAAAAGCATGTAATATATAGTAAATAATGCCAAGCTGGTTCTTAGGAATTTGTATCATTTCACGTGTTTGAATAAAAAGAAGCCAGCATTTGGGTCCGGAGGTCACATCCAAACAAACTAATCCATTTGAACGGGGGGGATTTACTCGAAATCCATTAAA
This sequence comes from Nerophis ophidion, assembly GCF_033978795.1. Lineage (NCBI taxonomy): Eukaryota > Metazoa > Chordata > Actinopteri > Syngnathiformes > Syngnathidae > Nerophis > Nerophis ophidion. The sequence continues at coordinate 27,526,828 of NC_084626.1, forward strand.
TTAGGTAATTGAATGTCTGTTCTGCCAGTTGAGTTAATTAAAGGGACTTGGGAATAGTGGCATTAGTGGTGCTTCACGCACCGGGAGATTGCTTTAACCCCGTCTGGATTTATTTTCACATGGCGTACCTGGGAAACTGTACGGTTTTGCTGATGAGAAAGTTGTCTTTCAGCCATTCTAGATCAGGGATGTTCAGCTAAATTGTTTTGGGGTCGCCACATTTGCGGAAAAATAATCCAATCCCATCCACTTTATTTATATAGCACATTTAAACAGATGATGTAGTCCTGATGGCTTCATCTGGCCGGGATCTTCAGCTCTCACTGGATCGGTTCGCAGCCGAGTGTGAAGCGACCGGAATGAGAATCAGCACCTCCAAGTCCGAGTCCATGGTTCTCGCCCGGAAAAGGGGTGAGTGCCATCTCCGGGTTGGGGAGGAGACCCTGCCCCAAGTGGAGGAGTTCAAGTACCTAGGAGTCTTGTTCACGAGTGAGGGAAGAGTGGATCGTGAGATCGACAGGCGGATCGGTGCGGCGTCTTCAGTAATGCGGACGTTGTACCGGTCCGTTGTGGTGAAGAAGGAGCTGAGCCGGAAGGCAAAGCTCTCAATTTACCGGTCGATCTACGTTCCCATCCTCACCTATGGTCATGAGCTTTGGGTCATGACCGAAAGGATAAGATCACGGGTACAAGCGGCCGAAATGAGTTTCCTCCGCCGGGTGGCGGGGCTCTCCCTTAGAGATAGGGTGAGAAGCTCTGCCATCCGGGAGGAACTCAAAGTAAAGCCGCTGCTCCTCCACATCGAAAGGAGCCAGATGAGGTGGTTCGGGCATCTGGTCAGGATGCCACCCGAACGCCTCCCTAGGGATGTGTTTAGGGCACGTCCAGCTGGTAGGAGGCCACGGGGAAGACCCAGGACACGTTGGGAAGACTATGTCTCCCGGGTGGCCTGGGAACGCCTCGGGATCCCCCGGGAAGAGCTAGACGAAATGGCTGGAGATAGGGAAATCTGGGCTTCCCTGCTTAGGCTGCTGCCCCCGCGACCCGACCTCGGATAAGCGGAAGATGATGGATGGATGGATTTAAACAACAAAATGTTTCCAAAGTGCTGCACAACAATATTAAAAACAGCATTCAAATACTATCCTGAGCTCTACAAATGACTGAGTAAAAACAAAAATAAATACATATAAAATAAATATGATTAAAAACGATTTTTAGGGTCAAACCAATTAAAACAGTAAATAGAAATCTAAATTTTTAAACACAGGAGGACCACACAACTCACGTAGTGTTAAAAGCCAAAGAATAAAAGTGGGTCTTAAGACGAGACTTAAAACACTCCACTGTGGGAGAAGTTCTAACATGGAGGGGCAAAATGTTCCAGAGCTTAGGGCCGACCACAGAGAAGGCTCTATCTCCCCTGGTTTTAAGTCTGGTCTTGGGCACCACAAGCTGGAGCTGGCTCTCGGACCTCAGAGCGCGCCATGATTGTATATTTGGACCTACCACCAAACTAACACCCCCCACCCCCACCCCTCCGTGCGTTGGTTGGGTTGGTGGTAGCGGGGGTGTATAATGGAGCCCGAAAGAGTCAGGATACATGGGATTCTGGGTATTTGTTCTGTCGTGTTTATGTTGTGATATAGTGCGGGTGTTCTCCTGAAATGTATTTGTCATTCATGTGTGGTGTGGGTTCACAGTTATAGTAGTAAGAGTGTGGATTCACAGTTATATTAGTAAGAGTGTTATAGTTGTTTATATCACAACCCTCAGTATGACCTGTATGGTTGTTGACCAAGTATGCCTTGCAGTTGCGTATGCATTCAGTTAGAGGTGGCATCCAAAATGTGACCAGATAGCCAGCACGCAGATAGCATGGTGGAAATCCTGGCGCGATGACACGTAGAAAGGGTGTTAGAGGCATTGTCATCGCGGCACGTCCTCAAAGTTGACGTCCGGGTGGAAATCGAAAAATGTTTACCTGGGAGATTTCTGATTGAGACATTAAAATTGGAAATCTACCGGACTTCTCCGAGCGGTCGGCAAGAATGCGGCTGACCCACAGAGTGGAAAACGGGTCTGTATGTATACTTTTGACCCAGCAGATTTGGTCACATTTTCAGTAGACCCATAATACGTTCATAAAAGAACCAAACTTCATGAAAGTTTTGGGTCAGCAACAAGTATGTGCTCCAATCACTCGATCACAAAAAATAAGACGAGTAGAAATGATTGGAAACTCAAGACAGCCGTGACATTATGTTCTTTACAAGTGTATGTAAACTTTTGACCACATTACGAAAAAAAAAGGAGAGGAATTTAAAAGGTGCTTTGAAGAACGCCTCAGTTATGTAAATCACAAGTTTGGACCTCTCGGTGTTCTATGTTTGCGAACAAGATTAAAAAGTCTCAATGCAAGGATCCCGAGTGTTTACACTGGTCCAAGTACCTCCCTTCAACAGGAGCAATCATGTTTTTAGGATTTTTTTTTTGTCTCCCAAGTTCTGGATTGAGCCCGGGTGCTGGATTTGGCCTCGCCAGTCTTGATCCGTGTGCTACAAGTTATGTTTTGCTCGTGTATGTTGTGACTGCAGTATTCTGTCCTGGAACTTCTGCTGTGTCGCCGGGCTGGTTTTATTGTGATCTTAAACAGTCAAGCCACCAAACCGGTCTTTAAAAAACTCCGTCACACCCACTTTGGGCAGGAACCACTTCTTCTGTCCTCCCGTTGAAAGACAAGCTAGTAAAATGTATTGAACCCAACCCTCCCTTCAGGCCCAAATGTGCCGTACACGTGTAGATCCTCCCCCGCCGACCCTTCACCTCATTTCACTCCCTGACCCGCATTTTCTGCCACCGCAAGCGTGAGTTGGCCAGCGCGGGAGGTCTCGCACAATCCGGGCGGTTCCCCGGATTTTACATGTTTGGCATCCAGCTGTCTCCTCTGCGCCTGGCTTGATTCACACCAGCTGCAGACATGAGTGGACTCTTGCTACAGAAACAAAGACCTCCTATCTAGGACTCTGCCAACAGCTCTCATCTCGCAGGCATGTGACCGAGTTTTTGCTTTCAAGCAAAACGAGGATAAGCCGAAAGGTTGGAAAAGATGTGTTGAAAAGTAACAATGCCGTTAAATGCAGGCGTAAAATTCGACTGTAAAATAGGTATACAAACATACATATATATATATATATATATATATATATACACACACACAAAACCAGTGAAGTTGGCACGTTATGTAAATGGTAAATAAAAACAGAATACAATGATTTGCAAATCCTTTTCAACCTATATCCAATTGAATAGACTTCAAAGACAATATATTTAATGTTCAAACTGGAAAACTTTATTTTTTGCAAATATTAGCTCATTCGGAATTTGATGCCTGCAACATGTTTCATGAAAGCTGCCACAAGTGGCACAAAGGACTGAGAAAGTTGAGGAATGCTCATCAAACACTTATTTGGAACATCCCACAGGTGTGCAGGCTAATTGGGAACAGGTGGGTGTCATGATTGGGTATAAAAGAAGCCTCCATGAAATGCTCAGTCATTCACAAACAAGGACGGGGCGAAGGGTCGCCACTTTGCGAACGAATGCGTGAGCAAATTGTCAAACAGTTTAAGAACAACATTTCTCAACCACTTATTGCAAGGAATTTAGGGATTTCGCCATCTACGGTCCGTAATATCATCAAAAGGTTCCGAGAATCTGGATAAAAACACTGCACTTAAGCGGCAAATCCCGTGACCTTGGATCCCTCAGATGGTACCGCATCGAAACAGCGACATCAGCGTGTAAAGGATATCACCACATGGGCTCCGGAACACTTCAGAAAACCACTGTCAGCAGCTACAGTCGGTCGCTGCATCCGTAAGTGCACGTTTAAACTCTACTATGCAAAGCCAAAGCCATTTATCAACAACACCCAGAAACGCCGCCGGCTCATCGAAGATGGACTGGTGCAAAGTGGAAAAGTGTACTGTGTCCGACAAGTCCACGTCTCAATTTTTTTTAAATATATATATATATATATATATATATATATATACAATTTCTGCTCTTGATGCCCATATCTGGAAAGATTAACAAATTAGTTCCAACATTTTTTTTTTTTTATCAGAGCTGTTTATCTATTTTATAGAAGAATATAGTTAATAATAGAACTGGGACGCGATTTTATTTAAATATATATATATATATTGATTTTAAATCAAGAATACATTCTGAATCGAATCGTGTGGTGCCCAAAAATTCAGCCTTAAAGTCTACATGCAAGTGTGTATGGGGCGGTGACGAAGGGCGCCCTCTAGTGGTGAACACCGGGCATCGCCCTTATTGCTCAAATAAGGCGGACACACCAAACGTTTTGAGTCAAACAGGGAATAAAAATAACTTTGTTTCTTTTAAAAGCGAATTAGTTTGCTTCTAGCAGCTTAGCAAACAAAGGCCACATAGAGGCCGACCACTGCCTTCAAGAAAAGAAAAAACACGTAGAACCAGTTTCGAGTCTTCAATGCAATCTGGCGCCGGTGTGCAAAAAACACCCGTCCTGACTGCGCATGCGCGGAGAGGCCGGTGCTGTGCACCCTTAGACAAGATTGTACAAGAATCTTGTTGCCCTCAGCGCTTCGTCCCTTCGGGTTGCGCAATCTGCACCGGGGCGGGTGGGGGGAGGTGCACGTTGGCGTGGATCTCGTGACTCACCTGTGGAGCTGCACAAGTCATTGCAAGTATAATCTGCACACGATGTTCCACGCCAGACTTAGATGCATCGGCGTGTAGTACACTTTTCCACCACTGGTAGCAGTAATGACAATATCAAGCTTAAAGGCCTACTGAAATGAGATCTTATTTAAACAGGGATAGCAGATCCATTCTATGTGTCATACTTGATCATTTCCGATATTGGCATATTTTTGCTTTAGTAGAGAACATTGACGGTAAAGTTTGCAACTTTTGTTCGCTAATAAAAAAGCCTTGCCTATACCGGAGGTAGCAGACGATGTGCGCGTGACGTCACGGGTTGTGGAGCTCCTCACATCTGAACGTTGTTTATAATCATGGCCACCAGCAGTGAGAGCGATTCGGACCGAGAAAGCGAAGATTTCCCCATTAATTTGAGCGAGGATGAAAGATTCGTGAATGAGGAAAGTTAGAGTGAAGCACAAAAAAGAAAGAAAAAGCGGCGGCGGTGTGAGCCTTTCAGATGTAATTAGACACATTTACTAGGATAATTCTGGAAGATCCCTTATCTGCTTAATGTTTTAATAGTGTTTTAATGAGATTGTAAAGTCATACCTCAAAGTAGGGATGGCTGCGGTGAACGCCAGTGTCTCTCAGAGAAGCCAAGCTCACAGCTTCCTTTTTGACAGCTGCTGCAGGGGGACGCATAATCCACTGATGTCTCCGGTAAGAGTCGACTTCATTTCACAATTTTCCCATCCAAAAACTTGCTGGTTGACGTAGAGAAACATGTTCTCTTGAACGCTCTGTGTTAAAGCTTCACAACAAATAAAGAAACACCGGCTGTGTTTTGGTTGCTAAAGGCAGCTGCAATACACCGCTTTCCACCAACAGCATTCTTCTTTGACGTCTCCATTATTAATTGAAGAAATTGTAAAAGATTCAGCAACACAGTTGTCCAAAATACTGTGTAATTATGCGATGAAAAGAGACGACTTTTAGCCGCAAGTGGTGCTGGGCTAATATGTCCGTCGAACCCGAGACGTCACAAACACACGTCATCATAAGGCCTACTGAAAGCCACTACTACCGACCACAGTCTGATAGTTTATATATCAATGATGAAATATTAACATTGCAACACATGCCAATACGGCCTTTTTAGTTTACTAAATTGCAATTTTAAATTTCCCGCGAAGTATCCTGTTGAAAACGTCTCAATATGATGATGCGTGCGCGTGATGTCTTGGATTGTAACAGACATTTTTTTTCCAGCCCGATCCCAGCTATAAGCAGTCTGGTTTAACCGCATAATTACACAGTATTCTGGACATCTGTGTTGCTTAATCTTTTGCAATTTGTTCAATTAATAATGGAGACGTCAAAGAAGAAATCTGTAGGTGGGAAGTGGTGTATTGCGGCCGCCTATAGCAACACAAACACAGCCGGTGTTTCCTTGTTTACATTTCCGAAGGTGAAGCTTTACTATGGAACAGAGTGGTCAAGTGAACATGGTTCTCTACCACATGTCAACTAACAGGTTACGGTGAGAAAATTGTGGTAATAAGTCGGCTCTTACCGTAGACATGAGCGTAGCTTGCGTCGTTCCTCGTGTAAAAAAGAGGCAGCTGCGACTCTCTTGCCTCCTCCGTGGCTTCCCTCAGAGACACTGGCAGTCGCCACACCCCTCTGACTTCCAGGTACGACTATATAATCTCACTAAAACACTAGTAACACAATAAGCAGATAAGGGATTTTCCAGAATGATCCTAGTAAATGTGTCTAATTACATCTGAATCGCTCCCACTGCTGTTTTTTTTCTTTTTTTTTTTAGTCCTTCACTTTCACTTTCCTCATCCACGAATCTTTCATTCTCGCTCAAATTAATGGGGGAATCGTTGCTTTCTCGGTCCGAATCGCTCTCGCTGCTGGTGGCCCTGATTGTAAACAATGTGCGGATCTGTGGAACTCCACAACCCGTGACGTCACGCGCACATCGTCTGCTACTTCCGGTACAGGCAAGGCTTTTTTATTAGCGACCAAAAGTTGCAAACTTTATTGTCGACGTTCTCTACTAAATCCTTTCAGCAAAAATATGGCAATATGGCGAAATGATCAAGTATGACACATAGAATGGACCTGCTATCCCTGTTTAAATAAGAAAATATCATTTCAGTAGGCCTTTAAGTCATAGAGAAGTTTCTTTGTTGACAGTTTAGTGAAGAAAGTTAGACTGCGTCATTATTTTTTATCTATTTATTAATTGGTTTTTATTTTTGTAATGATAATATTTGTGAAAAACACATGTTTCCACAGCACTTGACAAGGTTGATCCTGTTCAAGTGTAAGTAGGTCAGATAGAATTACTGAATATGACTAAAATCAAGAATAAGATTGGATATTATTCATTTTTGTTTTGACAACTTTTGGATTGTTTTGTGTCATGTTTGTGTGTCTTCTCAATTTCTCTGTTGGTTGCTATTCAGAATGTTGCTGGGCCGGGAAATTGGAATTGTATTATTATGGTATTATCCATCCATCCGTTTTTCTACCGCGTATTCCCTTTGGGGTATTATTATGTATTATTTTCTTGGACTGATTAAATTTTTTTTTTAAAAGAATAGGATTAGTATTTCAGTGGTTGAGTCCCAAGGTCTTACAACACAGGTATCAAACTCCCCCACCCCCGCTACATTATTTTATGAGGCCCAAAAAAGCCTGGAAAAAATTTGCGTTACAAAAATGCTTCATCTTTTCTCACTAAATATATTTATTCTTTCCCTTTTTGACATTAAAAATCATGTCCTGCATGCAAGTACATGTCTTCTAAAATTCGATATTATCAAAATGAAAATATTGTATTATCGTGCATTCCAATTTTATTTTATTTTTTAAATAAAGATAAACGCTGCACTTAAATATCTGCCGGACTTATGGTTTCAAAATAAATGATCAATCAAATTGTAGACTGTAAAATTGACAATAAATTTTACGGTTAAATTCCGCTGACTTGAGGTTTTTTTTTTACCGTAAAATCAACTTTGGGACATATTTTTTCCATATACAATAAGACACTAAAACATAAAAAAAAGAAAAAAAAATCAAAACAAGGTTTTACTGTAAAGAAAAACAAAAAAAAAAAGACAGCTCTGTTGCTTGAATTTTACCGCTAAAAACAGTGGTATTGTTTCTCCATTCCATCCATACATTTTCTACGGCTTATTCCCTTTGGGGTTGCAGGGGGCGCTGGTGCCTATCTCAGCTACAATCGGGCGGAAGGTGGGGTACACCCTGGACAAGTCGCCACCTCATCGCAGGTTTCTCCATTCCATTAAATTTTTTTACATGCTGTAAAAAAAACACTGCTTTACTGTAAAATTCTGTTGACTGAGATGCCAGTTAGTAAAGTAAAATTTAAATATTTTTTGCAGCTTATGTAAAAAAATATATTGTTAATGTATTGTGTATATATATATATATATATATATATATATATATATATATATATATATATATATATACACATGTATATTCATATATTACTCATTGTGCGATGTGGCCCTCAATGAAAAGGAGTTAAGAGGTCTTAAAAGGTTAAGAACCCCTGCTCTGGTACACCGTACATGTCGGAACGATACACAAGCCTGCAGCTAGGTAGCAGCAGGTTCTACCCGGTAGAAGTAGGAAGCACATAAGAACAGACGTAGACAGAATTAATGGAGGCGGAGAGATGGAGAAATTTGCAACAGGAATGGAAAAGAGAAAAAAAAAGTGGGCCGGAAGTACACAAGCCATATATAGTCTTTGCATTTAATGTAACCATGGTGAGAAATGAGGAAATGCCAGTGTGTTTTCTTTCATTCTACTAACATCTTATCTCTGTGAGATGTTTTTTCTACTTTTGCCACAATAAAAAAAACAAATAACATATCCCAGCTAAAATGGCTCTAATACTGACAACACTTATTTCATAGTTCTGGACCTAAACAGGATATCTACAAATAAAACCCCCAGTCGCTTATTTTCAGCACATTTTGTTAACGCACATTTTTAGTTCCTGCATCAGCCTGCTGACGTCACCTACAGAAAACTCAAGGCAATTTCAATTTTGTGTAGTTTGTTCTGCATAATACCTTCTTTCATTGTAATTTATCCACTCAACGGGTAAAATAACAAAACAGTAAGATGCATGGACTTAAGGCTTACCACTTGTTCCGTACAGTGCTTGCAATAGGTTGATGCACACCCTGAACTCCATCGTAGAAATGTTACTTTCTACTTTTGCTGTTTGTTGAATTAAATGTTTTACTAAAATCTCCATTCACATGGGTTTATTTTGTAGTTATGTTAGCTTTTAATTCGGATATTATATCATTTTGATAATTGTTTTGTTTATATTATAATTGTTATACTTCAATAATGATTTTTTTTTAACCCAAGTCAAAAAATTTGGGGACCTCTGATCTACGCATTACTCCAAAAAAAAAATGATAATGGGAAATGGCTGCAAGATTCATTCTTAGACGCAAACAACACATAAAGAGAACTTGTCAGGGAAATTTCAGACATCTGGAAACTATGGGTAACTTTAAAATCCAACACGAATTAAAAGTAATATCAAGTTTGAAGCTCATATTTGAAAGAATGTGCAGTGCAGAAATGGCTCGCTGCAGCCATTAAATCTGATGATCAAGTTCTCCATCGTAAATTAGCTGTGTGTGAACGACTTCACGCTGATGTCTACACCTAATAAAAGTAGCGGACACGGCCCTCCCCGGACTTCCGTGAATCCAAACTCTGAGCAGTTTTACTACAACGTAGCACAGCCCATCGATTAGCATTGGCCGAGCTAATAAGTCACCCAGAGGGCTCAGTCAGGATGAAAGACCGGAAAGGGTGCGGTTGGAATACAAATGGGGTTTGGGTGAAGACCTCACACTGCTTTGAAGTCTTTACTTTTCAACTGTGACTCACATATTCCATTCGTCATGGTTTCAAAACAAAGCAGCTATATTTTCGCTTCAATTGCAAATACTTTGGCTGTGTTGTTATCCACGTCATTACAAAAGGGTTACGAAATACAGTAAATCTCTGATATTGGCAAATTACGGTGGACACACCATAAAAAATGTCCATATCTGTTCAAATGAGAAGTGTCAAACTTGTTTTCATTGAAGGCCGCGTCAAACTGTAAACACATGAATATAATTTACATCTGTCAAAATTAACTCAAGCAATTAACCACAAAAAATATTTCCTAAATCATGTATAAACGCAGATTAATCACAAAATGTATCTTGACCTCAAATTGAACGTGGATAAGTACGTGCATACGGTCAGTGATCAAGTCAATGCATACGTCAATGAAAAGTGAGGAAAACATTTCATTTGAAAGTTAAACTTGTGATATTTTGAGGAAATAAATGACGGGGCATTCGAGTAAAACATATTCCATCCATCCATTTTCTACCGCTTATTCCCTTCCGGGGTCGCGGGGGGCGCTGGCGCCTATCTCAGCTACAATCGGGCGGAAGGCGGGGTACACCCTGGACAAGTCGCCACCTCATCGCAGCATTCGAGTAAAACATATTCCTGTATGACATTTTGATGTTATAATTGCATTTGGGTGTATTCAAATGGGTTATACACACTGATGCAAGGCCCTAACCATGATCAGGAGCAAGGGTGAAGTCTCTTGCCCAAGGACACAACAGACGTGAGTAGGGTGGAGAATCCGTCCCCATCACATGAACTATGTTTTAAAATTTAAATAAAATAATTTAACAGAACTAATGCAAATATATATCATTATACAATTCCTATGCATTTGCTTATTGTATTTTTTTTTTTTTTTACCAAACACATTGTGCTGCTAAATTTATGACTTTTTCTTCACTAACAGCCATAATGTTTTGTAAGGCAATGCAACTTTAATTATATAGTACATTTAAAACAATTTTTAAGTTGAACCAAAGTGCTTTAAAGGTTAAAAAACATACAGCAAAATAAAAAAACAAGGAACATAAACAATGAATGAGCTAAACAAGATAGTGCAAAAGCAGTACAGTAAAAGGGGTCGAATAAAAAGTAAAAAAAAAAAAAGCTAAATATTAAAAGTGCGACCAATTGACAAAATCTAAGCCTAGTGGTTGGACTCAGCTCAGGTAGTAAGTCTTAAGAAGGGTTTTGAAGACCCCCACGCTCTGGGCTGACCTAATGTGGAGGGGAAGGCTGTTCCAAAGCTTAGGAGCGGCAACGGAAATGGCTCTGTCCCCTCTGTATTTAACAAATAGTTTTCATAGAAGACCACGGAGACACTAAAAAGGTGTGTCATTGTTTGTGCTACAGTGCCATCTTTTGGATGGGTTTGCTCACTGAGGGTCGACAATGTAGTGTTTCTTTAACTGGAAGTATTCGTACTAGAGATTATATAATGAATTATATAATCTGCAACCGCGTCACCAAAGTCGTCATCCACCCGCCGTTCACCCGAACCAACATTTTATCAGAAACTCATCCGCCCGCTGAAATACATCAGAGGTCGGCCACCTTTACCACTCAAAGAGCTGTATAAACCCGTTTCACAGAGTAACGAAGACAGTCGGAGCCGCTAAAGTTCTCGTGATTATCCAATTGGGGTTCATCCTGATGACAAGAATAAGGGAGTGCTGTGAAGCCATTGCCTTTGACACCTTCAACAACATGTACACACCGATTGTTAGTCTGGCAACATGTGTGCAGCTTCCACAATCACACGTACAAGATCTAGAGGCATACTGGGTGACACAGAGTACACTGATGGTTGTGATATAAACAACTTTAACACTTACTAATATGCGCCACGCTGTGAAGCCACACCAAACAAGACTGACAAACACATTTCAGGAGAACATCCTCTCAGTAACACAACATAAACGCAACACAACAAATACCCAGAATCCTTTGTATCCATGAGAAGTTCTGAATATATTTTACACCCCCGCACCCCCTACCCCGCCCACCTTACCAACGCACGGAGTGGGGTGGGGAGAAGGGGGTAGGGAGGTGGCGGGGTTTGCTGCTAGCGGGGTGTATAAAATAGTCAGGCAGTGTCATGGATACAAAGGATTCTGGGTATTTGTTGTGTTGCATTTATGTTGTGTTACTGTGAGGATGTCCTCCCGAAATGTGTTTGTCAATCTTGTTTGGTGTGGCTTCACAGCGTGGCGCATTTACTCAGAGTGTTAAAATTGTTTATATCACAACCATTAGTGTACTCTGTGTCACCCAGTATGCCTTGCAGTCGTGTGCGTGTTGCTGCGGAAGCCACACACATGTTGCTGAACTAACAAGCAGATCGTACATGCTGTAGAGGGCGACAAAGTCAATGACTTCATAGCACCCCCTAATACTTATTATATGGGTGACTGCCGGTAGTCATTCTAGAGAATATTAGCGTCTCCTGTTGACTTCTTCGCTTTGTGACGCGGGTCTTAAATGTCTCTTTGAATGGCAAAGGATACAAGGATTCAACGGCCACCCGCCCGAATGTAATTCAAATCTATTTTTTCGTCATGTCACCCGCCCGACCCGCGGTTTATCCGCGAACTCCGCGGATGAGACCGCAAACCGCGCATCTCTAATTCGTACACACCGTAGGAGGATGCAATAGCTAACCGCTAACAGCAAGCAAGCACCCTGAATGTAAAGAAATGCCATGGGTGGATCTACACCTGACATCCACTGTAATGATACCAAGTACAATAGAGTATCTAGTCAATACTACTATGATTATATCGATATTTTTTATCGTCACAAAATCTTTTTTCCTTTTTTAAAAATGTATAGTATGTTTATAAACTCAGGAAATATGTCCCTGGACACATGAGGACTTTGAATATGACCAATGTAGGATCCTCTAACTACTTGGTATCGGATCGATACCTAAATCATCCAAAACTAATGTAAAGTATCCAAACAACAGAAGAATAAGTGATTATTACATTTGAACAGAAGTGCAGGGCTGCGAATCTTCGGGTGTCCCACGATTCAACTCAATATCGATTCTTGGGGTCACGATTCGATTCAAAATCAATTTTTTTTTTCAATTCAACACGATTCTTGATTCTAAAACGATTTTTTCCCGATTTAAAAGGGTTCTCTATTCATTCAATACATAAGATTTCAGGAGGAATTGCCACAGTCTGCTAACATGCAAGCATAGTAGATTTTTGTAAAAAGCTTTTATAATTGTAAAGGACAATGTTTTATCAACTGATTGTAATAATATAAATTTATTTTAACTATTAAACAAACCAAAAATATGACTTATTTTATCTTGGTGAAAATATTGGACACAGTGTGTTGTCAAGCTTATGAGATGTGATGCAAGTGTAAGCCACTGTGACACTATTGTTCTTTTTTTTTATTTTTTATAAATGTCTAATGATAATGTCAATGAGGGATTTTTTAATTACTGCTATACAGAAATTATAACTAATATTGATACTGTTGTTGATAATATTCATTTTTGTTTCACTAGTTTTGGTTTGTTCTGTGTCGTGTTTGTGTCTCCTTTCAATTGCTCTGTTTATTGCAGTTCTGAGTGTTGCTGGGTTAGGTTTGGTTTTGGAATTGGATTGCATTGTTATGGTATTGTTGTGTATTGTTTTGTTGGATTGTTTAAAAAAAATAATTAAAAAATAAATACAAATTTAAAACAATCGATTTTTTTTAAAATGAGAATCGATTTTAAAAAAAATGAGAATCTATTCTGAATCGCACGACGTGAGAATCGCAATTAAAATTCGAATCGATTTTTTCCCACACCCTAATAGACCGATATTAACAGTACATAAACAAGTGGATTGATATTCAATTTGTATAGTTTGTCACTCAAAAATCATATCACTCAATCAATCAATCAATGTTTACTTATATAGCCCTAAATCACTAGTGTCTCAAAGGGCTGCACAAACCACAACATAAACCACTACGACATCCTCGGTAGGCCCACATAAGGGCAAGGAAAACTCACACCCAGTGGGACGTCGGTGACAATGATGACTATGAGAACCTTGGAGAGGACGAGAGCAATGGATGTCGAGCGGGTCCAACATGATACTGTGAAAGTTCAATCCATATTGGATCCAACACAGCAGCGAGAGTCCCGTAATAGAATGGGGAATGAGACAATATGTTACTGCATATGACAGCAGACTAATTAGAAGCCTTTGTTTGCTTACTTACTACCAAAACACAAGTTGTCTTGTATGTTCACTATTTTATTTAAGGACAAATTTGTTCTTTGATTGCAATAAGAAACATATGTTTAATGTACCCTGAGATTTGTTGTTGAAAAAAGCCAATAATGCCATTTTTTGTGGTTCCCTTTATTTAGAAAAGTATTGAAATACATTTTGGTATATATTGCTGTCGGAACAACCCTAGGTGCTCGTGATTAAAGTTGTAGTTGCTAGCGATTAACAGCATAATATTGTTATTACTCAAGAACAAGGAACCTTTAGGGGCAGTTTAATATAAAATACAATCATGATTTCAAACAAGATGTGCAGTATAAGTAGAGGTCCTTGCTCTGTCTCTCTATCAGTTTGGCTGTCTTTGACCTGGAAAATGTTGAAGACCCTTGCTTTCGAGCCTTTTATTTGCATGTTTTGTGCTCTTTTATCTAGTTTTTTTGTTTCTGCCAGTGTTGTTGTGTTTCAAGAGAGTATTAAAAGACTTAGGGCGTAGTAGCCTTGTCGGAGTGCAATACCTGTGGGTTTGACATGTCTGCTGCACTCCTAAACGCAAGGGAAGACATCGCTCCAGGCACACACTCGCTGAGACGGTTCAGACACGCACGGTTGAAGATCTTCGGGAAACTTTGAGTGTTGTCTTGTCCTTTCCTTTGTCACTCCTTCATTTTGGCCTCCAGGAAAGACTGAAACTTTTGCAAGTTCTCCTCTTGCTGACCGAGAGTCTCCAGCAAAATGCCCATAGGTGACCTTTTTAGTCCGGCACATTCAATCTTGTTCTCCAGCTTGTTTTTCATGTTGCGGAGGCGAAAGGAGGAATGGGCCAATATCACTGAAAAGAGGAGAGAGTTATGAAAGTGTTGACTTTCTAGGTCTAATAGGATTGTGTGGACCTTACGGCTGAGAGGTAATGTGATTGCTGTCATAAACACCATCACGCTCCCGAGTAAGGATATTAAAACGTAGCTAGCCACCATGACGGCCAGCACAAAGGCCGCGGGGCTCCGCCTCTTGAAGTTGGAGACGACGGTTCTGTTCTTCGCGGCCCACACGGAGCCCAGAAAGACTCCTGATACTACAGCCATGGCGGTGAACATCCCCAGGGGGTTCAGGAACCTGCAGTACACCAGAACAGCAAAACATGAATGTGTTTTTTTTTTAATGCAGATTCCAATGTGGTCGCTGTCGCCGCCACGTGGTGAAAGTGAATCATTACAATGCAATGAGCAAAACATCCATCCATTTTCTACCGCTCATAATTGCAGTCATTTGATGTCTCGTAGCCACGTCCTGTGTAAAACAAAAGACAGACAGACTTGTTCACAAATTTTTAAAGATTAAAACAATTTCAATCAATCAATCAATCAATGTTTACTTATATAGCCCTAAATCACTAGTGTCGCAAAGGGCTGCACAAACCACTACGACATCCTCGGTAGGCCCACATAAGGGCAAGGAAAACTCACACCCAGTGGGACGTCGGTGACAATGATGACTATGAGAACCTTGGAGAGGAGGAAAGCAATGGATGTCGAGCGGGTCTAACATGATACTGTGAAAGTTCAATCCATAATGGATCCAACACAGTCGCAAGAGTCCAGTCCAAAGCGGATCCAACACAGCAGCGAGAGTCCCGTTCACAGCGGAGCCAGCAGGAAACCATCCCAAGCGGAGGCGGATCAGCAGCGCAGAGATGTCCCCAGCCGATACACAGGCGAGCAGTACATGGCCACCGGATTAGACCGGACCCCCTCCACAAGGGAGAGTGGGACATAGGAGAAAAAGAAAAGAAACGGCAGATCAACTGGTCTAAAAAGGGAGTTTATTTAAAGGCTAGAGTATACAAATGAGTTTTAAGGTGAGACTTAAATGCTTCTACTGATCTACAAAACCTATTAAATGGGAAAAAGAAACCTCTGGCATGTATCTTTGTCCTAAATTAAGTATAATACTTCCTCGCCAGACACTTTCTTTGTGGCTAATCCACTGTTGGCATGCCGCAGCTGTGATGTCATCAAGGGTCATGTCGGCGACCTTAAGGAGTGTTAATCTGGAATTTAACTTTCCAAGTCAATAACATGGCCAGTGGACTTGCTACGCTGGAGGATAATGTCAGCAAACCAAAGTTTGACCATCTTTGGACTCCAGTGAATTTGCACTAGTGTTATGAAGGGCTGGGAGAGTTTTAAATATTTTTTTTAATGACCGATCAAAAATAGGGACCAGGAGAAAACTGTATTAAAAGGTAAACATTTGTATTTAAATGTAACTAATTATAATCCTGGTAAATCAATTACCATGAATTGATTTACGTGGACCCCGACTTCAACAAGTTGAAAAACTTATTCGGGTGTTACCATTTAGTGGTCAATTGTACGGAATATGTACTGTACTAATAAAAGTTTCAATCAAACCTCTCAGCTATCGAGGCAAAGAGGAAAAGAAATGTTAACACAACCATAAAAAAACACTAAATGTAAACATAATTCTAAAATCCCATTCAACACTCAACAATAAGTTCTTAGGTGCACAGATAAGGCATCCATCCATCCATTTTCTACCGCTTATTCCCTTTCGGGGTCGCGGGGGGCGCTGGCGCCTATCTCAGCTACAATCGGGCGGAAGGCAGGGTACACCCTGGACAAGTCGCCACCTCATCGCAGGGCCAACACAGATAGACAGACAACATTCACACTCACATTCACACACTAGGGCCAATTTTAGTGTTGCCAATCAACCTATCCCCAGGTGCATGTCTTTGGAAGTGGGAGGAAGCCGGAGTACCCGGAGGGAACCCACGCATTCACGGGGAGAACATGCACACTCCACACAGAAAGATCCCGAGCCTGGATTTGAACCCAGGACTGCAGGAACTTCGTATTGTGAGGCAGACGCACTAACCCCTCTGCCACCGTGAAGCCCCACAGATAAGGCAATAAATGCTTATTAAAGTGCAAAGTGTAAAAATGCAACCATAAAGAAACCGGAGAAAAGCTATTTTTTTGCAGGTTTAGTGCCAGGAAGTTTCAGCTGTGCTCTAAAGGGTGAGCTAAGGTGATCTACATTGGCCTGACTAAGGTTTGTTTACAAAAATCCCCCCAAAAATGCCATTTTGACAAATAGAATTGTCGGCAACAAATTTTATTGTTGCTCGTATTGTGAAGAGAAACTACTGTGTCTCTGACTGCTTCATTACCTTCCATCAATCATAGGTGAAAGTCCAGTATTGGATATTCTGTCAGTATTTGGTTTAAACTTTGACACGGTGGATTTTTATGTTTGCTTTACTGATTTGGATGAGAGCAGATCATGGTTTCATCTATGTCAGGGGTCACCAACACGGTGCCCGCGGGCACCAGGTAGCCCGTAAGGACCAGATGAGTCGCCCGCTGTCCTGTTCTAAAAATAGCTCAAATAGCAGCACTTACCAGTGAGTTGCCTCTGTTTTTTTAAATTGTATTTATTTACTAGCAAGCTGGTCTCGCTTTACTCGACATTTTTAATTCTAAGAGAGACAAAACTCATAGAATTTGAAAATCCAAAAAATATTTTAAAGACTTGGTCTTCACTTGTTTAAATAAATTCATTTATTTTTTCAATTTGCTTCTTATAACTTTCAGTAAGACAATTTTTGAGAAAAAATACAACCTTAAAAGTGATTTTAGGAATTTTAAACACATTACCTTTTAAATTCCTTCCTCTTCTTTCCTGGCAATTTAAATCAATGTTCAAGTATTTTTTATTGTAAAGAATAATAAATACATTTTAATTAATTCTTCATTTTAGCTTCTGTTTTTTCAACGAAGAATATTTGTGAAATCTTTCTTCAAACTTATTCTGATTAAAATTTTAAAACATTATTCTGGCAAATCTAGAAAATCTTTAGAATCAAATTTAAATCTTATTTAAAGGTATTTTGAATTTCTTTTAAAAATCTTGTTCTGGAAAATCTAGAAGAAATAATAATTTGTCTTTGTTAGAAATATAGCTTGGTCCAATTTGTTATATATTCTAACAAAATGCAGATTGGATTTTAACCTATTTAAAACATGTCATCAAAAATCTAAAATTAATCTTAATCAGGAAAAGTTACTAATGATGTTCAATAAATTCAGTTAATTTTTTCAAAAAGTTTCGAATTAGCTAGTTTTTCTCTTCTTTTTTTCGGTTTAATTTTGAATTTTAAAGAGTCGAAATTGAAGAATAAGTGATTATTACATTATAATTGAAGTGTTAATACCCATCTTGACTAACTAAGCTAAAAAAAAGGTGCCACTGACTGTTTACCATACAGTTGTCATTCACTTCAACTTCATTGAACATCACTCAAAAATTAATATTTTTCTATGTATACTTTCACCCAAAAATATTTTAAGATACATATCGAGTTTAAGTAAAAATATAGAGGTATACTTTTTCGTCCATATTGCCCAGCCCGACTGTGCGTGAATGACCAAAGGTGCGCTTTGTGGATGTGATTGACTTGTGTGAAGTGATAATCAGGCATATTTGGTCAGTGCATGACTGCAAACTAATTCGTGCTAACATGCTATTTAGTTTAGCTATATCTACATATTGCATCACTATGCCTTTTTTTTAGGTATATTTGGCTCATTTAATATCCTTTACTTGTATCTTCTTTGTATATGATTTATATTTGCATGTTCCATGACACATTATCTGTTTGTAATATTGGCTGCATTTTTGTTGTTCCAGACCACAGCAAATGTTACCCACCTTGCAAAGATTGTATTAAATCCATTAGAAGGAGACAGCCCGCCGTTTCCTTCAACTTGGACACACACTTTTATACCTTTGGCCATTCTAAGACAGACATTTCCAGGAGTTATCTCACCTTCTGAGAAGTTTTACTAATGTTTTCAGATGTTATAAAAAGGTGTAGAATAAATATTAAATTTAGATATTTCTGCCCTGCGATGAGGTGGCGACTTGTCCAGGGTGTACCCGCCTTCCGCCCAATTGTAGCTGAGATAGGCACCAGCGCCCCCCACGATCCCAAAGGGAATAAGCGGTAGAAAATGGATGGATGGATGGATTTAAACCATACTTGCCAACCATCCCGGATTTTCCGGGAGACTTCCGAAATTCAGCGCCTCTCCCGAATACCTCCCGGGACAAATTTTGTCCCGAAAATCTCCAAAAATTAAGGCTGAGCTGGAGGCCACGCCCCCTCCAGCTCCATGCTGACCTGAGTGACGTGTCGACAGCCTGTTTTCACGTACGCCCTCCCACAATATAAACATTGTGTCTGCCCAATTACATTATAACTGTAGAATGATCGAGGGCAAGTTCTTGGTTTCTTATGTGGGTTTATTGTTAGGCAGTTTCATTAACGTCCTCCCAGCACGGTAACAACACACAACAACAGCAGTCACGTTTTCGTCTACCCTAAAACAGTTTATCTGCCGTAAACAGCAATGTTGTGACACTCTTAAAGAGGACAATACTGCCATCTACTGTACATGCATATGTGACAATAACATCTACGGCTTTTAGAGAGTGCAGAAGAACGAGGAGTATACAGCCATAGCAACGCCGATGATGAGTAAGATGAAGAAATACGCTTGTAAGTTCCAAGCCGCAGCTGCGATTGGACCTGGATAGCCTCCGGGAAGAAGTAGTGGACTACCAATTGCTTGGCAGTGAAGAACTTCCTCAGGAAGCAAAGATTGACCGGTTTTGGGCCATGTTAGGGAAAGATGGAAGATTCCAGACTTTAGTGCATTTGATGAAAGCACCTTTGTGCGTGCCACACAGCAATGCATCATCACAGCATCGTTAGAAAAATAGTGACAGAGAATAGAACAAGGATAGACAATTCAACCCTTAGCTCAACAATGAGTAGACGAGTGTTATGTGTGTGTGTGTAGATGTGTAAATAAATGAACACTGAAATTCAAGTATTTCTCACGGTGGAAGAGGGGTTAGTGCGTCTGCCTCACAATACGAAGGTCCTGAGTAGTCCTGGGTTCAATACCGGGCTTGGGATCTTTCTGTGTGGAGTTTGCATGTTCTCTCCGTGAATGCGTGGGTTCCCTCCGGGTACTCCGGCTTCCTCCCACTTCCAAAGACATGCACCTGGGGATAGGTTGATTGGCAACACTAAATTGGCCCTAGTGTGTGAATGTGAGTGTGAATGTTGTCTGTCTATCTGTGTTGGCCCTGCGATGAGGTGGCGTCTTGTCCAAGGTCTACACCGCCTTCTGCCCGATTGTAGCTGAGATAGGCCCCAGCGGCCCCAAAGAGAATAAGCGATAGGAAATGGATGGATGGCTAATAAAATATATATACAGTGGGGCAAAAATGTATTTAAGTCAGCCACCGATTGTGCAAGTTCTCCCACTTAAAATGATGACAGAGGTCTGTAATTTTCATCATAGGTACACTTCAACTGTGAAAAAACAGAATGTGGTGGAAAAAAAATCCAGGAATTCACATTGTAGGAATTTTTAAAGAATTTATTTGTAAATTATGGTGGAAAATAAGTATTCGGTCAACCATTTAAATCTCTCACTGATGGAAGGAGGTTTTGGCTCAAAATCTCACGATACATGGCCCCATTCATTCTTTCCTTAACACGGATCAATCGTCCTGTCCCCTTAGCAGAAAAGCAGCCCCAAAGCATTATGTTTCCACCCCCATGCTTCACAGTAGGTATGGTGTTCTTAAGATGCAACTCAGTATTGTTCTTCCTCCAAACACGACAAGTTGAGTTTATACCAACAAGTTCTATTTTGGTTTCATCTGACCACATGACATTCTCCCAATCCTCTGCCGTATCATCCATGTATCCATTTTGGTATAAACTCAACTCGTCGTGTTTGGAGGAAGAAGAATACTGAGTTGCATCCCAAGAACACCATACCTACTGTGAAGCATGGGGGTGGAAACATAATGCTTTGGGGCTGTTTTTCTGCTAAGGGGACAAGACGATTGATTTGTGTTAAGGAGAGAATGAATGAGGCCATGTATCGTAAGATTTTCAGCCAAAACCTCCTTCCATCATTGAGAACTTTGAATGGTTGACCGAATACTTATTTTCCCCCATAATTTACAAATACATTTAAAATTCTTAAAATGTGTATTCCTGGATTTTTTTTTCACATTCTGTCTCTCACAGTTGAAGTGTACCTAGGATGAAAATTACAGACCTCTGTCATCATTTTAAGTGGGAGAACTTGCACAATCTGTGGCTGACTAAATACTTTTTTGCCCCACTGTGTGTATGTGTATATATATATATATATATATATATATATATATATATATATATATATATATATATATATATATATATATATATATATACATATATATATGAAATACTTGACTTGGTGAATTCTAGCTATATACTCCTCCCCTCTTAACCACGCCCCGCCCCAACCACTAAAGTGTCTATATCAGGGGTGCCCATTACGTCGATCGCGAGCTACCAGTCGACCGCGGGGGGTGTGTCAGTCTCGATCTCGAGCCAGGCTTTTAAAAAAAATAGACCTAAAAATGAGTGATCATCAATCTTCACCAAGACGTCACTTAAATGACATTCACGGTACCGGAGGGTCTTGTGAGATGACGCTGGCTGCTGCAAGATCATTAATATTAAAATATGACCGAGAGGAAGGCGAGAAACAATTTTTATTTCAACAGACTCTCGCGCCGTACCTTCCGTCAAAACTCTAAAGGCCGACTGCACATTTCCTATCTTCACAATAAAAGCCCTGCTTCATGCTGCCTGCGCTAACTAAATACAGAGTCTCGGAAAACTGGCGTGCACAAGCGATCCCTCAGAAAGCTGGCGTGCACATAACTTGTGCACGCCAGCTTTCCGAGACTCTTATTTTGTTAGCGCAGGCAGCATGAAGCAGGGCTTTTATTGTGAAGATAGGAAATGTGCAGTCGGCCTTTAGAGTTTTGACGGAAGGGACGGCGCGAAAGTCTGTTGAAATAAAAAGTGTTTCTCGCCTTCCTCTCTGTCATTTTTTCATAATAATGAACTGGCAGCAGCCAGCGTCATCTCACAAGACCCTCGGGTGCCGTGAATGTCAATCAAGCAAGCTACGGAATTTGCCGCCAATGTTTTTCTTGTAAAGTGTATGGAAGCTGGATGAATTAGATGCCAAAAACCAACCACTTTCATGTGGTATTGTACAGAAAGGACAACTTTTTTTCTCCTCCATTTGAAAATGTGGGCGTTATCATCATTACTGTCTGATTCCAATCAATGCAAGTCATCAGAATCAGGTAATACACCAACTTATATTCTTGTCTTTGTGAAAGAAAGACATCTATATGTGTTACACATGCTTGTATTATCATTAAACACATTTAACTTGTTTACAAAAATGTCTCTTTCATAAATAAATAAATATAAATGATATATATAAATGAGGTAGATCCCCTCGAGCTGGTCAATTGAAAAGTAGCTCGCCTGCAGAAAAAGTGTGGGCACCCCTGGTCTATATTATTACTATCAATTGTGTTGCCTTCATTATAAGAGTTATATAGGGCTTGACATTTTTTTCGGCTCCATACAGACCCGTTTGTTGTATTTTTTTGGTCTAATATGACTCTTTCAACGTTTTGGGTTGCCGACCCCCTGGTAAAGTATATCGAAAGGAGTACTTCCTGTGTGCAAACGTTAAAAGGGTTTTATAAGCAGCTGCCACCACAAATGCAATAATTACCACATATCAAACGGTATAATTAGTTACAATTAATCTTCCACATTGACATAGATATGTGTTTTTCAGAAGTTAAAAAAAAAAGTGGAGCGCGGATGTCAACACAAGTCAACTTACCCGACAATAAAAAAAACTCCGACAGCCACGGCCAAATAATTAGTTTGATAGTAAAGCAAGTTGCTGACAACTCTGTTATTCCATCTTGCCATATCTTTCACGTCCGGTTTGGCGAATCTTTCCCACCCGGGGAAGAAGTCGTCCCATGTTCTCAGCGGTGTCACTTCCACTCCAGCCATTTTTTCCCCCCACTCCTTTGCTGTGTTGACAGTTAGGCGACAGCAGAGATGTGACCAAATCTCGCGAGATTATTTGCGTCGCGTGCTTTTGGTATGAGCCCTGCTATTGGTCGGTTGTCACGTGCACAGCCAGCCATTGTACATTGACGTCTCAAAAGTAGACGCGGGATCGAGCGCCACAGCCTACTGGCGCTGACGAGATGCGGGGCCGCCATCTTGGAGTGGTGATCCGCTCCAGTCAGTGCAATTAATTTGGCATGAGCAATGAACTGTCAGCGCATTTAAATCATCTTACCTCTCTAAATACCATTGATTTTCACGCATTGTTTTGTCATACGTGTAGCTATGATAAAGGACACATGTTTTGGCGTGTTTTATTATTCATGGTTTGCTTCACAGTAATATAATTGAATGACCATATTCTGAAATCCCAAAAAGAGGACACATATATGCGTGCAAAGGCGGGCAGCACGCCAAGGCCGGGAGTAGGTGAAATTTTGCCAATGATACTCGAACTTGCTTTATAAATAATATATTAATATTAATATAAATAATAATATATAATATAGGGACGGCGTGGCGTAACCAGCACCCGAGGGTCCCTGGTTCAAATCCCACCTAGTACCAACCTCGTCACGTCCGTTGTGTCCTGAGCAAGACACTTCACCCTTGCTCCTGATGGGTGCTGGTTAGCGCCTTGCATGGCAGCTCCCTCCATCAGTGTGTGAATGTGTGTGTGAATGGGTAAATGTGGAAGTAGTGTCAAAGCGCTTTGAGTACCTTGAAGGTAGAAAAGCGCTATACAGGTACAACCAATTTATTTATTTATATTTATCTAAATAAAGCATTTTTTCTCCTCTGTTGACTGATGTGTTGGCGCTAGGGATTTTTAACATGGGGTCCCAGGGACCCCATCAAGTCATAAAAATGGGGTCCCACAATAAATTTTTGGGGTCCCACTTTTTTGTAAGAGTTTTGAAAACATATTCATTATCCTGTTGTATCTCACATTATATATCGTGTTTTGGAAAAAGGTTGTCATAAACGTTACTTAATTTTGCAACCAAAAGTTGCAAAATTAATCGTCGATGTTCTCTACTAAATGCTTTCAGCAAAAATATGGCAATATGGCGAAATGATCAAGTATGACACATAGAATGGACTTGCAATCCCCGTTTAAATAAGAAAATCTCATTTCAGTAGGGCTTTAAGATTTCATCATTTATATATAAATTTTCAGACTGCGTGGTCGGTAGTAGTGGGTTTCAAATAGGCCTTTAAAAGCCTACTGAAATGAGATTTTCTTATTCAAACAGGTCCATTCTATGTGTTATACTTGATCGTTTCGCGATATTGCCATATTTTTGCTGAAAGGATTTAGTAGAGAACATCCACGATAAAGTTTGCAACTTTCGGCGCTAAGAGAAAAGCCCTGCCTCTACCGGAAGTCGCAGACGATGACGTCACATGTTTGATGGCTCCTCACATATTCACATTGTTTTTAATGGGAGCCTCCAACAAAAAGTGCTATTCGGACCGAGAAAACGACAATTTCCCCATTAATTTGAGCGAGGATGAAAGATTTGTGTTCGAGGATATTGATAGCGACGGACTAGAAAAAATAAATAAATAAATGTTTAAAAAAAATAAACGCCATTGCATTGGGACGGATTCTGATGGTTTTAGACACATTTACTAGGATAATTCTGGGAAATCCCTTATCTTTCTATTGTGTTCACTAGTGTTTTGGTGAGTTTAACAGTGCCTGATAGTCGGATGTATACGTCCACGGGTGTGTTGACGCGCAGTGTCTCAGGGAAGTCGACGGCAGCGGCACAAGCTCTGATTTTTTACCACAATTTTCTCACCGAAACCTGCTGGTTGACATTTGGTTGGGATCCATGTTCGCTTGACCGCTGTGATCCATAGTAAAGTTTCACCTCCTGGAATTTTAAACAAGGAATCACCGTGTGTTTGTGTGGCTAAAGGCTAAATATTCCCAACTGCATCTTTCTTCTTTGACTTCTCCATTATTAATTGAACAAATTGCAAAGGATTCAGGAACACAGATCTCCAAAATACTGTGTAATTATGCGGTTAAAGCGGACAACTTTCAGCTGTGTGTGTGTACAGCGCTCATATTTTCTTAAAACCTGTGACGTCTTGCGTACACGTCATCATTACGCGACGTTTTCAAGAAAAAACTCTCGGGAAATTTAAAATTGAAATTTAGTAAACTAAGAAGGCCGTATTGGCATGTGTTGCAATGTTAATATTTCATCATTGATATATAAACTGGGTGTCAAACTCTGGCCCGCGGGCCAAATTGGCCCGACGTGTATTTTCATTTGGCCCTTGAGGCAATATCAAATTAACATTAGAGCTGGCCCGCCGGTATTATATAGTGGCGGTGTCGCTGTAACACCGCATTCACCGCTAATACTCATACTTGCTTACCCCCCCGATTTTCCAAGGAGACTCCCAAATTTCAGTGCCCCTCACGAAAATCACAGGGGGCAACCATTCCCCCAAATTTCTCCCGATTCCCACCTGGACAACAATATTGGGGGCGTGCCTTAAAGGCACTGCCTCAGGCGTCCTCTAAAACCTTTCGTCACGTCCGCTTTTCCTATGTAGAAACAGCGTGCCGGCCTAGTCACATGATATATGTGGCTTTTACACACACACACGCTAATGCAATGCAAGCTTGGTCAACAGCCATACAGGTCACACTGAGGGTGGCTGTATAAACAACTTTAAGACTGTTACAGATATGCGCCACACTGTGAACCAACACTAAACGAGAATGACAAGCACATTTTGGGAGAACATCCGCACTGTAACACAACATAAACACAACAGAACAAATACACAGGATCCCTTGCAGCACTACCTGGACGCTACAATATACAAATTCATTATTAGCCTGTGGGAAAAGTGTATTTTGATATTTACCTGAGAAGACTGCAAATAGAAAAGAGGCATTCAATTTCTATTTAAATTTGATTTGATATGCCATTGCTATTTTTAAATTATTAGTATTATTTGAAACTTGATTTTGCATGTCACTATAAAGTTATATAAGTCTCTCTTGTTCAATCCATCCATTCTCTACCGCTTATTCCCTTTTTGGGGTCGCTGGCGCCTATCTCAGCTACAATCGGGCGGAAGGCGGGGTACACCCCGGACAAGTCGCCACCACATCGCAGGGCCAACACAGATAGACAGACAACATTCACACTCACATTCACATGTTGGGGCCAATAGCTGGGGCGGCATAGCTCGGTTGGTAGAGTGGCTGTGCCGGCAACTTGAGGGTTGCAGGTTCGATTCCCGCTTGTGGCATCCTAGTTACTGCCGTTGTGTCCTTGGGCAAGACACTTTACCCACCTGCTCCCAGTGCCACCCACACCGGTTTAAATGTAACTTAGATATTGGGTGTCACTATGTAAAGCGCTTTGAGTCATTTGAGAAAAAGCGCTATATAAAATATATAATTCACTTCAATTTAGTGTTGCCAATCAACCTATCCCCAGGTGCATGTCTTTGGAAGTGGGAGGAAGCCGGAGTACCCGGAGGGAACCCACGCATTCACGGGGAGAACATGCAAACTCCACACGGAAAGATCCCGAGATCCTGCAGTCCTGGATTTGAACCCAGGACTGCAGGACCTTCGTATTGTGAGGCAGACGCACTAACCCCTCTTCCACCGTGAAGCCCTCTTGTTCAATATTCAATGCAAAACTTGTTTTGGTCCCTATTAAAAGGTTAATCTGTTCAACCTTGGCCCGCGGCTTTGTTCAGTTTAAAATTTTGTCCCACTCTGTATTTGAGTTTGACACCCCTGGACTACGTGGTGAGTAGTAGTGGGTTTTATTAAGTCTTTAACATAGACTGCAGCATGTAATTGTCTTAAAGCAACGGTTGGGGGCAGCAACGCGCCAGAAAAGATGCTAACCAACGCGGACATAAACGAAGAAGACAGTTGTCACGTGACGTCACTTTTACTTGCAACGTTTCCTGAGCTGGAAAGTGACTTTAAAAGTAGGACGAAGCGCCGATGACTTTAACCCAAGCTTCTGTTTCTGGTAAAACATATTTGTTGCAGTTTACGCTCAAATCTCGATACTTGTTTAACATGTGAAGAATAATGTCACAACTGAGTGAGGTCTGGTGGCTGACAGTCGACTACCCGGCACATGTAACAAGCTAACAAGCGTGGTTATTATGGATATTTCCGCAGATGTGGGGGAGACTATTCCGACCTCTTGTGATCGGTAGGACGCCTTTATTGTGGAAGAGCCTCGTTACAATGCAGCTGAAGACAAGCGAGTTCCAGGTGTTGTTCAACGATGGACTGAACGAACTCGCAGGTGAGACGCGGTCATAACACACGACGTCATCCATTTTTTTTATTTTTATTTTATACCGCTTGTCCCTTTTGGGGTCGCTGGAGCCAATCTCAGCTGCATTCGGGTGGTAGGGTACACCCTGGACAAGTCGCCACCTCATCGCAGCACACGACGTCACGTGGGGCTTATTGCTCCAAGTAGGGCTGGGGGATATGGCCCTTTTTTGATATCTCGATATTTTTAGGCCATATCACGATACAGGATATATATCTCGATATGTCGCCTGAGCTTTGAATTAACACTTGATGCATATAATCACAGCAGAATGATGATTCTATGTGTCTACATTAAAATATTCTTGTTCATACTGCATTAATATTTGCCAGGGGTCGGGAACCTTTTTGGCTGAGAGAGCCATGAAAGCCAAATATTTTAAAATGTATTTCAGTGAGAGCCATATCATTTTTTTTAACGCTGAATACAACTAAATGCATGCATTTTTAAGTAAGACCAACATTTTTAGAGTATAATAAGTCTCTCATTGGGACGGCGTGGCGCAGTGGAAGAGTGGCCGTGCGCAACCTGAGGGTCCCTTGTTCAAGTCCCACCTGGTACCAACCTCGCCACGTCCGTTGTGTCCTGAGCAAGACACTTCACCCTTGCTCCTGATGGGTGCTGGTTAGCGCCTTGCATGGCAGCTCCCTCCTTCAGTGTGTGAATGGGTAAAGTCAATTGACCAAAACTGTAATTATTAATCAGTTATAAATAAGGGTGTGGGGAAAAAATTAATACGAATTTGAATCGCGATTCTCACGTTGTGCGATTCAGAATCGATTCTCATTTTTTAAAAATCGATTTTTTTTTTTTATCAATCCAACAAAACAATACACAGCAATACCATAACAATGCAATTCAATTCCAAAACCACACCTGACCCAGCAACACTCAAAACTGCAATAAACAGAGCAATTGAGAGAAGACACAAACACGACACAGAACAGACCAAAAGTATACATTTTCACAATGAAGTGAATTATATTTATATAGCGCTTTTTCCTCAAGTGACTCAAAGCGCTTTACATAGTGAAACCCAATATCTAAGTTACAATTAGTGAAACAAAAATGAATATTATCAACAACAGTATCAATATCAGTTATGATTTTAGCATAGCAGTGATTAAAAATCCCTCATTGACATTATCATTTGACATTTATAAAAATAAAAGAACAATAGTGTCACAGTGGCTTACACTTGCATCGCATCTTATAAGCTTGACAACACACTGGGTCCAATATTTTCAAAAAGATAAAATATATCATATTTTTGGCTCGTTTAATAGTTAAAACAAATTTACATTATTGCAATCAGTTGATAAAACATTGTCCTTTACAATTTTAAAAGCTTTTCACAAAAATCTACTACTCCGCTTGCATGTCAGCAGACTGGGGTAGATCCTGCTGAAATCATATGTATTGAATGAATAGAGAATCCCTTTAAATCGGGAAAAAATCGTTTTTGAATCGAGAACCGGGTTGAATTGAAAAAAAAATCGATTTTGAATCCCATCGTGACCCTAAGAATCGATATTGAATCGAATCATTGGACACCCAAAGATCCGCATCCCTAGTTATTAAGCAGTGGCACAAACTTTCATGTAAATTCCAAAAAAGAAAGGGCAAGATTGTCAGAGACATTTTAAAACAAGCTATTAGTGCACTTTTGTGCATGATGTCACTAAGAACGACATATCAAAACAACATGAAATAAAGTGCACTTTTTGTACAGAACACCACTACAATAGTTACAAACAAATAAAGTGCACTTTTGTGCATGATGTCACTAAGAACGACATATCAAAATAACATGAAATAAAGTGCACTTTTTGTACAGAACACCACTACAATAGTTAAAAACAAATAAAGTGCACCTTTGTGCATGATGTCACTAAGAACGACATATCAAAACAACATGAAATAAACTGCACTTTTGTGCATGATGTCACACAAGTTATTTCATTAACTGTCCAAAAAAATTACCTGCATAATAGAAAATCAAATCGCTATGTGGCAGGTTACTGCGGACGTTATCTCTTATGTTGTTTATTTTTTTTATACGGTGTTGATGTGGAAATGGTTGCCTCGGCATTTTGTTGGTGTGGCACCGAATGGAGATGTTGACATGCGGAGTAAGCACTCTTCATTCTCTAGCAGGGGACTTTTCTAATTATGCTCCATATTAGCAGTAATGCTACTCCTTGTAGCAATGCTTTTGCCCCACACTTGACACATTACGGTTGTCTGTTCGACATATTCCCACCAAACCACGGCCAAGCGATGGACCCCCAGCTGTTTTTCTTGGGAATTATTTCTTCCCTCATTTGTTACCAGATTTGCACCTTCTTTCTCTCGTATTAACACTCGCACCACAGCTAACGTTACCCACCTCTCTGCTCCGCGAGGGCGTATACTTATGTGACGTATGTAAGAAGGTGCGCTTGGTGTCTGTGAGAAGGAGGGACAAGAAAGAGTGGGAAGAGCCTGGAGTGTAGTGTCAGCAGCTAAAAGTAACTGCGTGAGAACATATACTCGAATATCACAGAGACAAACCCGCGATATATATCTAGAGTATATCGATATATCGCCCAGCCCTATCTCCAAGAGTGGGTAACTTATTTTGAAAATTCTAATCTACCCTAATTTACATCATGAGCTCTGTCATTATGTACATTCTGACTTCTAAAATTAGCCTGTCTGATCTTGTCAGAATTATTTAGGAAGCACCAGTATGAGCTCCGAATAGCTGGAGGTGCTGTCCGTGACCTGTTGTCCGGGAAACGGCCTGATGATGTGGATTTTGCCACCACCGCCACCCCGGAGGAGATGAAGCAAATGTTCCAAGCTGCTGGGATAAGGATGATCAACAACAAAGGAGAGAAGCATGGAACTATTACAGCTCGAGTAAGTCCCAGTTGCCATACAAATGTGTGTTCATGTAACCAAAAAGTATTTTTCCAGGGTGAAATGATCATTCGGTGTCGCTGTCCACAGCAAAGCAAGATTTACATAAGCGTAGAGAACAGGTGTCAAACTTTCTGCACGCATGGCAAATTGCAGCAAATAAAAACCCATACTTAGTCAAGCAATATATCCACATATACATCTTCTGTAAGACACTGTAGGCCAGGGGTACCCAAACTATGGCCCGCGGGAAGTCCCAAGTTAAAAAAAACAATATATATATATATATAAACAATTATTTTTAATTATTTTTTTTAAATCTGTCCTTTCTAATACATTTTCTACTGCTTGTTACTATGTGTCTCCTAGCCGCTCAGGCAAATCATATTGTCTAAAAATGTATTTTTTTGTGGATGGAGTACGCACTTCATGTCATGTTTTCAGTCAATTAGTGTGCGAGGAATATATATGTATGTATGTATATATATATATATATATATATATATATATATATATATATATATATATATATATATATATATATATATATATATATATATATATACATATATACATATATATATATATATATATATATATATATATATATATATATATATATATATATATATATATATATACATACATACATATATATTCCTCGCACACATACATACATATATTGTTTTAAGTGAAGTGATTTCTCCAGATTCTCTGAACCTTTTGATTATATTATGGACCGTAGATGTTGAAGTCCCTAAATTTCTTGCAATTGCAGTTTGAGAAACGTTCTTAAACTGTTGACTATTTGCTCACGCAGTTGTGGACAAAGGGGTGTACCTCGCCCCATCCATTCTTGTGAAAGACTAAGCATTTTTTGAGAAGCTGTTTTTATACCCAATAGCGGCACCCACCTGTTCCCAATTAGCCTGCACACCAGTGGGATGTCCCTAATAAGTATTTGATTAGCATTCTTCAACTTTATCAGTATCTATTGCCACCTTTCTCAACTTCTTTGTCACATGTTGCTGGCATCAAATTCTAAAGTTAATGATTATTAGCACAAAAAATGTTTTCAGTTTGAACATCAAATATGTCGTCTTTGTAGCATATTCAACTGAATATCGGTTGAAAATTATTTGCAAATCATTGTATTCTGTTTATATTTACATCTAACACTATCTCCGGGTTGGGGAGGAGACCCTGCTCCAAGTGGAGGAGTTCAAGTACCTAGGAGTCTTGTTCACGAGTGGGGGAAGAGTGGATCGTGAGATCGACAGGCGGATCGGTGCGGCGTCTTCAGTAATGCGGACGTTGTACCAATCCGTTGTGGTGAAGAAGGAGCTGAGCCGGAAGGCAAAGCTCTCAATTTACCGGTCGATCTACGTTCCCATCCTCACCTATGGTCATGAGCTTTGGGTCATGACCGAAAGGATAAGATCACGGGTACAAGCGGCCGAAATGAGTTTCCTCCGCCGGGTGGCGGGGCTCTCCCTTAGAGATAGGGTGAGAAGCTTTGCCATCCGGGAGGAACTCAAAGTAAAGCCGCTGCTCCTTCACATCGAGAGGAGCCAGATGAGGTGGTTCGGGCATCTGGTCAGGATGCCACCCGAACGCCTCCCTAGGGATGTGTTTAGGGCACGTCCAGCTGGTAGGAGGCCACGGGGAAGACCCAGGACACGTTGGGAAGACTATGTCTCCCGGCTGGCCTGGGAACGCCTCGGGATCCCCCGGGAAGAGCTAGACGAAGTGGCTGGAGATAGGGAAGTCTGGGCTTCCCTGCT